>NW_023596225.1:43003378-43134170 GCF_011947565.3 Pollicipes pollicipes | reverse complement strand
GCCAGGTTTGGCACGCCGCCGGGACGGGCGCTCGATAATGGGCGCATGGGCCGGCCGACACGGGGCAGAGGCCGGGCCGCCCGTCTCCAGTGCCACCGCCCCTGGCATGGTACAGCGTAGGATTACGCCATCGGGCCGGTCCGGCTCGGGGCCGCGACCCCCCGATCAGCCGAGTGACCCGACTTGGCGGGGTCGGGCCGGTCCGCCGCCGGTCCGCCGGACCGCCGGTCCGCCGGACCGCTGGACCGCCAGACCGCCGCCGGACCGCCGCCGGACCGCCGCCGGACTGCCGCCCGGACTGCTGGACCGCTGGACCGCCGGACCACCGGACCACCGGACCACCGGACCACCGGACCACGGACCACCGCTGGACCGCTGGACCGTGGTGGCTGGCAGCGCCTGGGGCGCTTAGGGTCGGGCGAAGCTCACAGGGGCGCTCACTGAGCTCGTAAAAACGCTCGTAAAGCTTAACGATCTGCCTGGCGGTTGACTGGTCAATCTGTTGTTGTTCATTCACAGTTTTTTTTTTGTTTTTTTATCGTTATGTTGTTTAGATCGTTGACAGAAATGAACGGACGATCGTTCTATAAACATAGCTCGCTTCAGCCAGTTGGAAACAAAGATGAAAGTGAAAATCGCTGTCACTGAAAAGCCTTAGATCAGCTGATGAACTAGCCCCTGGTGACATTTGTGTGAATAAAAAACGTTGGATGGTGCAGTGTAATTTGAGGGATGAGTTTATATGCGTAAGATGCTCTACGCCACTTGCTAATATTTTGTCTAGCAGGCGGTGTGCGGTTCGAGCGACCGCTGTTTCATCGTCAACTCGGAGCTGGTTTCCAACAGAAGCGTGATCAGCAGAGGCCATGACCATCCTCGGATTCCGTGTGGCATTAGCCGCGGCTCAGTCTGGCATGGATTCCCCGAAGTGCGCACACCGGCATACGCCTCCGGCTTGGCGCACAGCCCGTGAAAGCTCTTAATTTGACGGCATCTGCCGTTGGCTTTCCGTGACGTTTTTAAGCTGTTTTGTTTTAATGGCCTGCTGAAAGACGCTAATGTAGTGTACGTCGACTGATATATAGGTACGTACATAAAACGCACATATTGGTGACCTATAGCTGGCCTGTCAGGTAGTTCCGAATGCGTACTGTAAAGGTGCCCTGGGAGTTCACCACAGACGGTTAGCTTGTGTGCCTGCTGTAGGGGTTATCACTTTCTTAAATCCGGTAGGGGTCAGCCAAAAAGTTGGCCCAACCCCCCCAAAACGTGATTTCTCCCCGGATTTGGGTCACTTCAATGTGCGTCCTCGACTTCAACATATTCCAGCATCAAGCTGATTAAAATTGTTTTCCCGCGGAGGAGTGCTTCCCATCTAAAGCTGTGTAAATGTGAGTAAGTGATCACTGATGACTCCTGTCTCCGATCGTGTTGCGCGACCACCATTGACCACAGCCACGATTATGCCACAAATACACTTTCTTCGTTTGGAGAAGCCTTGCGTGAACTTGAAAACGTGCCATCCTGTACTTATATACACTGCCGTATATTGCAGTCAATTGTTTTATCCTAGGTCCTTAATCTGTTTTTAATCCAGGCGTTGTCATTTAAAAAAAAAAACTTGTCAAAGATTTGCAGCAGCAGTCGATGCGCCCTAAAACCCCAAATCATCATCACACATCAAAGATATGCAGAGTGGCTTAGCATATCAAGCCGTTGGCTACTTCATCATTACAAAAAACATAAGGTACGTACAGGATGCTATTTGGTCCAAAATTAGCATGATGCATACTAGAAGTGCTGTGTTAAGGTACCTACTACCAAGCTTATCAATGGTTAAGATAACTGTTTTGTAAGTTGTTCAGTGCATGAGCGAGGAACATTATTCACGTAGATAAGACAGTAGTGTTAGTCTTATACATCGGAGAATGGAGACGACCAGGAGAATGGAGACATGGTTGGGTTGATATTTCGGCAACATGCCTTTATCAAAGCAATAGCAGACTTCTGCTATTGTTTGTTATTGTTACTACTGTCTTATCTATAACTGTTCTGTACTTATGTGGCCCAGTATTCCCTCTTGGCCCATGTGCATTGAGCGGCTCAAAGGAGCATTGGGGTGGGGCCAGGTCAACATAGGGGGCTCAGGCTCCCCAAAAGAATGTAAAGTGATACCCCTGGCCGGTGGTTTAGGCTACCTCGGAAACGGATTGAATGTTGGTAAGCTGGCGTTTGTTTTGCGCGCAACATGTACGTTCAGGACGTGTGGCTTCGCGTTGGTCATGCGTTGCTAAAAATTATCTGCTAAGGTAAAACCCCGCTTCATCATGCGTTCTGACAGTTCTAAGACGCATGCTTGCGATACGCTTCAGAATAGAACCTGCTTCACCACATGCCAGCCGTTTTGGTGACATTGCTTCTGTGGATGTACCTTCCATTCGCTGTTATCGCCACACATCGGCGGTATCCGCCATGGCGAGTATTTTGGAAAGGAGGCGTTGTTGCTCGATATTCGACTCTTCCGTATTTTTATTTTCCGTGGCCGAGCCTTGGAAGTGTCCTACTTCTAGCCGGCTGCTTGCTGTCATTTAGTCGCTTCGCAAGCCCCCCGGCGCCAGCAGATTAGTAGATATTGCTCCTTCGTTCTTCAGTCTTGCTGTTCTTCATATCTTTCATCTGTTGCCTTTTTCATCAACTGGCATACACAGCCCCACGAACTTTCTTGGTGTAATTTAGCCATACCGACAGGATCCTCCGATCGTTCAGACTGCATTCACTTTAGTTTGACCCATCCTTCCCACATCATTCACCGTTCAAGCTGTCCCCTCACCAACTTTACCAACTGTCTTTTGGGTCCCGTCCCACCAATCTCACCAAACTTGAACAACTCCGCTTCCTCATACTGACCCCCATTGACCCCAGCTTACCCTCGCTGACCCTTGCTGACCCTGGTCTACCGACATCACTCACCTGCCGACCTCAGCTGACTCCGCTGATCCCGGCTGACCCCGGCTGACCCGTCACGCCCGCGGGCGGTCGGAGCCAGACGGGCCGACGCCACCCAGGATAATAGATGTCGGATAGAACGGAGACTAGTACATAAACTCAAGTGTAATGCTAGCAATTTATCAGATGTCCAATGATGTACTAGAACTTAGCATCAAATGGGGTGCCGATGGTGCAGGGTGTAAACGCGTCTGCGTTAACCGCATGCACCGTCGGGGAAACCAGGGATATGGGGCTCGAATCCCCGCGGTACTCGCAATTTTTGTAACGGTGACAGGCAGGCAACGCTATATAGCCTCTGCAGTTGAGTGTGTCGGAAAGCGCCATTGACAATAACCTAGCCTTCACTAGACATTTGACGGTCTTTAAAGTGATGGCAGCTTGACGCAATTGGTGAATGTGTAGTGACTAGTGACAACAGTGTGAATACAACTGTGACTGTGACTTTCGAGTTTAAATGGGCGTTGTGTTACACCTTTTTTTCTTCGAAAAACGTTTGCATTCTTGCACTGATAGCTTACATCGGCTGTTACAAACACCCTTCCTTATAGAACTGGAGAAGTTCTGGATCATCCGGCCTCGAACGCACGACCTTCGTATTACGGACCCGGAAGTTACCGGCCGCGGCACTGAGACCAGGCGGCGTGCCTCGTGGGTCGGAAAATCCGCAGTATACCGCGCACGAAAACTTTGACCCTGTGCGACGTGGGAGTTTAGCTTCTCTCGGCAAAAAATTGTCTTTGGATCGGCGGTAAGACAACGAGACAATCTTTTGTGCCGCCTTCGTGGAAGTGGGCAGAATGGAATTTGATGTACAGCTCTGCGAAAAGCAGGCATATAACGTGCGAGCCTTTGGGGCTGGTAGGAAGAGGACGCCGCAGAGCGGCTGTGCTTACTAACGCCAAGGTACGTCGATGAGTGCCGGCTGCCGCCGGGCGACGGACAGGGTAATCAGCGCGCCTCTGCCCCTTCGCCCCACCCCCACACTCGGACGTCCGACTCGCCTAATGGCGGGGCGGCTGGTCGCTGCGCTCCGTCAACACGGTGATAAATTGTTCAAACCGACCCCCCCCCCCCCCACCCCCTTCCAGCCCGCAGAGCGTCGTTGGCGACGAGAGGGGAGGAGGGCGGGGGGGGGGGGACGTGGCGCCGGAAGAGGCGTGTCAGCGGAGCGGCGCCGAATGCTCAGCGACGCCGGCTTCTGTCCGGGGGAGTGGGTCGAGCTGTCGGTCGCTGCGGGTGTGGGCTGAACGCGCGCTATGGAGGGCGTCCCTTTGTGCCGGGCGCGGGTGTGGACTTAGCCAGGTTTGGTCAGCTGGGATGATGGAAGGCTGTTTTGTGGGCTGACGCACGCGCAGTCGTCGGGTTTGTGTGTGCTGTGGGAGATTGGTTTTGTTGCGGGTCGTTTTCCGTTGATTGGTGCTCATGGTTTCCCTCGCTCGCATGTGCCGAGGCGTTGCGTGCGGATGTAAATTAAAGGGAGTGATCGACATTTTACGGGGTTTTGAACTGAAATAGCCGTCTTCGAGATCATTCGGTGCAGTTCACAGCCCTTCCCTTCCTGTGACCTAAACCCTTCTAGCGTCTGAGCTACACGACCGCGAAGATGTGCAGACTCGTTCGGGGAGACTATTTCAAGGTTACCCAGGCATCCATGAAATCATAACAACGTCATTCAAATACCACCGTTGCATGGGCTATCCCTCGATCAATGCCAAGACAAAGATGCCAAGATAAGTGTCATTCGTTCATATCTGGCGTTCGTGAGCACGATTTCCAAATATAACGACCGTCAATTGGCTCTCAATCAATGTTATGCCAGGTGCGATGACGCAATGACGTATTGAACGACACATTAACTAAACGCAGAGATCGTGTTGTGTAGGGCAGCCTTTTCCACTTAAAAGTACATCAACAGTTTTAAGTGAGCTTATTTCATCATATCTAATGCTTGCTTCAATATCCTTAAGTGTGGAACATTTGCTTTAACGGAGGTTGGTGCGGCGTTCATGCACGTGCGCGAGGTTGTGATGCCATTCGCAGCGGACTTGTATTTTACGAACTCAGACTGCGTTTTTCTGCTGATAAGCGATATAAGCTCTATGAATGGTGGATGTGCGTCACGGAAACCAATGTGAAGTTCAGGAGGCGACACTTACAAGATATAATCGGTTCCCATACAAAAACATGGCCAAGGGAGTGCGTAAGGCCTGGATCGTTGCACTGTTTCTCTCAAACACTGGGGAATAAGAGGGTAGGAGAATAGAAAACACAAGAGATTAGAGAATAGTTGGTAGCATGATTAACACATAAATAAAGTGTCCATTGTTATGCTGCGAAGTGTGACTTGTTGATAGTCATGTTGAACTCTTACATCCCGCCATTCTTTGCCGCCCTATACCACGTGTGACGTCACCGTCCGCCACCGTTGCAGGCTGCAGTCTGCAGTATGACGCCATCTCGCTGGTGTACCTGGCGCTGCTGCTGGTGTGCCCTCTGGTACCGGCGCCCACGCGGCGCTCCTGGCACGGTGAGTCCAGCGCCCACGCGGCGCTCTTGGCACGGTGAGTCCAGGGTACGTCCGGCTAGCGGGGGGGGGGGGGGGGGAGAGGGGCTTTAGCGAGCGATCATGCCCGGGGCGATGATGTGTGTGGGGGCCCGACCCGGACACTGGTCAAATAGCCTGTCGGCCGCTGGCAGTGTGTGAGCGGCTTTAGTGGGGCTCAGCGCCGCGGTGCCGCCTGGCGTTCGTGGCGTCGGTTAGTCATCGGAAGGAACAAGTCGCCGGTGGCACGGCACATGACAGTGGCGCTAATTATACGGCCGCGTGGGCCGGGCCGTGCCCTGCCCCCATCACCATCCGGAGCACCGCGGGACATGGGAGAGGAAATGACGGCTTGTTTGAGGGATTCTCTTCGCCGCATGCACGGGCAAATTTAAGGATCCGTTGTTACGTGCACGCCTTTGATTAATTTATTAAAGTGTGAACAGATAAAATAACTGCGATTTAACTCGGTTCCGTTAATGTCGAATCAACTCAATTGGCATGCAAATTACGGCTGCTTTACCGCGAACGTGTGACTTGTGAGAATGTCTGGAAGGGCCGAGGCAAGCTGGGCACGCGACGCCGACAATAGCCTTAGCAGCTTCCTTCTTTGCACAACAACGGGGTAGAATACTCCTGACGCCGGACAGTTTATGTTGCGTCAGACACTAGCAGGTAAATCTGTCGGCACATGTCGGCACAGGTAAACCCTGTTCAGCAGACGGCGGTGGAGGCCTCTACCGCTTCTACCAACGGCGGTACAGGCCCGGCCAGGTCGATGTGGACATGAGTGCTGCCGCCAGGCAGCGGCATGGCGTGCACTTGCCGACCGTGTGACATCTGCAGGAACTGTTGAAGCTCCATGTCCTCCTTCTGAGCTACAGTGAGCACGTCAAAGTCCTGGAGGGAAGGCTTGATCAACTTCAGCAGCGAAATGGTCCGAGAGACAGCATCTGCCACGGGATTGTGCCGGTCCGGGACGTGGCGAACGTCCGAAGTGAATTGGTAGATAAAGCCCAGATGCCGAGAGAAGGCGCCTGAGCTGGATCCGATGGCTGACACCAGCGCCGTATGGTCGGTATAGACAGCGAGATGTCGGCCTTGCAAACGCGTGCCGGGAGTGTTTCACCGTCGGGTAGACCGCGAGCAGCTCGTGCCCGAAGCTGCTATACCCGGCTACAGCGTCCTGGAGACGAACGCTGGGGAGACCGCTCGCCATCGACGTACTGCTGTAGGACTGCACCAATTTCCGCGGCTGAGGAGTCCGCCTGCCAGCTCAGAGCAGCACCAGGCGACGGCTGAGCCAGCTTAGTGGTTCGAGACAAGGCGCCTTTGGTGCGCTGGAACGCGTCTTCTGCCACTGGCGTCCAGTCGAGCGGGACCGATCGCTTCAGCTTCTGGTCGTGCAGCTGGTGAAGCGGGCGCAGGAGAGCAGCAGCCTGCGGCAGGAAGCGATGGTAGTATGTTACGACTCCGATCAGCCGTCGAAGCTGAGTCCGTGTTGGTGGGGCGCGGATAGCCCGGCACCGTGGGCATCTTCTCCGACAGTAGTGCTATGCCTTCGGGCGTGACATCGTGAGCCAGGAAGTGGATCCGACTAACGCCGAAGACGCAGTTCTCAGGGCTAACGGTGACTCGAATCGGTTCAGACGCTGCAGCATCTGCCGGAAGTGGCCCAGATGCTCCCCCTGTGACGTGTGATGGCACGAGTATATCGTCCAGGTGGACACAACAGCTGAGTTGGATGAACCTCTCAGGACCTCATCCACAAAATGCTGTAACGTGTAGCAGGCGTTCCTGAGACCGAAGACATGCGTGTCATCTCGAAGAGATTGAAAAGTGTGGCGGTAGCCGTCTTTGGTACATTTGCGGGCTCGACCGAGATCTGGTTGTACGCTCGCACCAGATCGATCTTTGATAAGACAGGTGCAGCCGTGAGAGCTACCCGAAGAGTCCTCCAGGTACGACACCATGTATCTAGAACGGTGGTGGCGTTGAACGCACGGTAGTCGCCACACGGTCGCCACTCTCCGGCCTTCTTCCTCGGTGCCATGTGCATTGGCGACGCCCAACTGTTTCGCATGGACGGACGATGCCGAGCTCCAGCACGCGGTCAAACCCGCGGCGAGCGACCTGCACGCGGTCAGGAGCCAGAGGACGGGGCGTCCTACCTCTGGAGGTCCACTCGTCACAGTGTGGTGAGTCACAGTATAGCGGACCATTAGCAGCCGGGACGGTGACGTCACTCCCGAGGATTCTTTCAACAAGCTGGTGTAGCGTGGCTCTGTGATCGCACGGATTCCCAAGGAACAGAGGGTGGCAGGAGTGCCGCGGGCGCAGGTGGTGCCGCGCTCCGTCTCCAGGGTCTGCTGCTTCATGTCGACGACGAGTCAATGGTGCGGCAGGAAGCCAGTACGAAGAACCGGCGACGGGACGTCCCCAATGGGGAAGGTTCAGGAGAACGTAGCTCCTCTCTCCCAGCTTGACTAAGGTGGAGGTGAACCGTGTACCTTGATCTCCGATCAATTGGCAGCCTTCGGTCGCGATACGTAGTCACTCTGGACCCGGTCCTGCTGGCTCAGGACGCTGACTTGGGCTCCCGTATCCTTGGAGGCCCTATGGATGTGTACCCCAAGGCGCATGGAACCGTTTGGAGGGCCTCTGGATGTGCACCCGAAGACGTCTGTGACTGATGGATTGACACGTTTTAGGGCAGGTGGTCATGTATACCTGAAGTCGCGTGTGATCGTTTGCAGGGCCGCTAGGCTCGTACCTGAAGGCGTGCCTGATCATCACCCTGCTGGCGCTCCTGCCGATGCTCTGCTTCCAGATCGCCCTGTTCGCATTGCCGCCATACGGACACTTCTTGCGGAAATGTGAGCATCTCTTGACACCAGCGCTTTGCGTGATGTGATAACGCCCGTATGGGCGACGACGGACGGAGATTCAAAGTGTGTTCACGTCACTTGTCCACCAAAATTATATTTGGCATCGATGTTAGTCAGGCGAACTAAACACCGTGACTTTCCAAGCGCTTGTGCTGTATACTGCTCGCTGTGTGCCGTATTTTGTGTGCTGTATTATGCAGCATGCTGTGTACTTATACCGTGACAGTTAGGTCGCGTGAATTACTCTGCCCACACTGCAGGATTTGGCGGGGAGAGCTCTGTATGTTTTTGCCGTGCTGTATGAATAGGAGAGCCCTGCTGAACACCGCGACTGTGCATCCAGGCGACTTCCTGGAGACCCTGCTGCGGAACGTAGGCCTCATCAGCCTGGAGCAGATCTCCATCCTCTCCGCGGTCTTTTACTTTGCGTCAAAGCTGTTACCTGCTGTCATCACTGCAGTTGTCTTCCGGTGAGTTTCAGCGATGCGGTTAAGTGCATGAGCTATTTACGAGGAGGAACGGGCTGAGTGAGCCGTACTCGGATGATGAGAAGAATCTTAACTTATCGTCCTACCCCTGCCGTCACGGATTCTAAAGATACACAACTTCGCAATGACCCATCGCAGGTCATGAGGTTTTCAGCAACGATAATCGTTTTTTTAAGTTGTGTTTTATAACTAATAAGAGATTTGCGTGGAATATCCTTTATCGGGCGCATTTTGGTTGCAACATTACAGCCTAAAAACGATCTCGCCCCCTCCTGCCGATGACCAGGGGAAGGGCAAAATTTTGAAACTGCAAACCAAGTCGAAGAAGTTTGTCGAAACCGGGAAAATATCGCCATGCTTTGGGTTCGCAACGACTGGAGCTAGCATTCATTCTAACATATTGACCTAGGGAAAAATGGGTGAACGCATTGACAAACATGTGGGTCGACGTTCGGAGGGCGTTCGGAGCCCCGCGCGTCCCCGAAAACCACGGATCCCCGTTTTTGAGGCGTCTTATTAGTATTTGCGTCTCGCCTTTCAACCAGACTAAGGCGTGACCCTAACTGCTAGTGTTGGTGATTGTGCCGGCTACAGTCCACTGACGGATCTCGAGACCATCCGGTCCATGGGTGCGTCAGTGGAGAGTCGACTGGAAGTGAAATCATTGTTCCCTTTTCCGAAACCTATCTCGAGGACAAGGCACTGGGGCCTAAACGGGGAAAGATTGAACCATGTAGATTGAACAACATTGTAGTTCTGTTATGGTGACCTATGCGCATCCAAGATAGTCGTGTTTTGCAATCCTTTAGTCAAAGTTGCTAAGACCGTAAATTCTTGCAACGTGTCATGTTCCAGGGCCCTGACATGTTTAAAGCCGGCTATTTGTCAAACATTGCTATTTGTTGAGCAGCTTGCGACCCCAACGCCATTTTACCTTCTCGTTTTGAATGATCATGCACGGCAGATTTCTCAGCGCATTGGTGAAGCCCAATAGTACCGGTTACCGAATGTTTCTGTTTTCATTAGTTCGTTATTATCGGCATCACCCATGTCATCACAATGGACAGCTCTGACGTCCGTTAGCGCGCCGCTCTTCACACGCCGCACGTGGCGTCCCGTGGGTACTACCACGGAATGGCTCAACGAACCAGCTGTCGGCGAACCAGTACCAATCTGTCGTCGGTGGTACTGGAGGTGGGGGGGGGGCCTTGCTGTGCCACACACAGGCGGCTGATGCGTATCGGGGTCGCTGGTTTGTGATGCAGCGGCACGGTGGTATTGACCGTGAACAGAAATGATCCCAAAACCCTATAAGTAATGCTGTCTAGACAGACGTTGAATACGATACGGGGACGGAATATAGAAGCTGGTGACGAACGTTGGGATTTAATCTACCTTCAGGCTCACGTGCCAGGTGCCAGGTGTGAGGTGGGGGAGAGGCGTATTAGGGGGGGGGGAGGGGCAGCATTACCAGACGATGGTGGCCCGACTTCCAGCGGCAGCAGTGCACGTCAGTGCTGCTTTCAGACTAGCTCGGCCATACCAACATCCTGTTCCCTCATCTGACCCTTCACATCAGAGATGTGCGTTGCATGACAATCTTATACCAACAACTTTTATCTTATCCTCGTGCTTCATCCCCTAGGTCAGTACTGATGCTGAATGCATTGACCTTGTCATAGACTGTCTTGAGAACGTGATATTTTTTCACACCCCGTGCTAAGTATCGCCCTGCAGACTCGGCGAGGTGCACAACCCCCACCGCCGGCGCTTCCTTTACAACTGAAGCACACAGATTTCAGTCTGATGTAAAACCAGCCAAGACAAGCAGGGTCGTCGCGCGGCTCGTCGGCGATGGGTCTTGCCGCCTAGTGTCCTGTTGTTCACAAAACCCGCCATCAGCGATTGTCTCCGCTACTCTAGGTGTTTCTCCTTCTACTCGCTTGATGCGTTCGCCATCCACCCTAACTAACGTTCTCAGGTCTGAGGTGTTACAGGACGTCTGTCTTGTGGCCAGTGATTTTGATCTGTGACCCACGGTATCAGTGCTCTGTATCCTGTAGCCCTGTGTTGGGGGTTTGACCAACGTCTGTGACTTGTGACCCGTGACCTGTGGCCCGTGATCCGTGGCCCGTGACCCGTGACCCGTGACCCGTGACCCGTGAACCCCGTGACTCTGAGTGGGGGTATGTGAGCAATGCCCGTAACCTGTGACCCTTGCTCCTGTGACCTGTGACCTGTGGCCCGTGATCCTGTGACCTGCGGTCTGTGACCTGTGACCCTTTGTTGGGGTCTGCAGAGAGTGCCGAGAGCTGTCGCGACAAGCCGACGGCCCGGAGGCGGACATCCAGAACGGTGGCGGCTCGCCTCTCTTCCGCAACTCGCGCGAGAAGCTGCAAAAGGACGGGCTCAAGTACTGCCTCGGTACGTGAGTCGCACACGGGTGTCGGGGTTGCGGGAAAGGATAACACAAGCTCTGCGGAAGGCGCGACCGAAGCGCCCCCATTCGTGGAGTCTGGTGTGAAGTGAACGTCCCTCGCCTTTTGCATTGCTGTCGGCGTTTGATGAGACGTTCTGGGCCGTTCCTAAACCTTACACGGGACCGAGATCAGACAATTAATGCAGTCAAGTGTTTTGGCTCTTCCATGATGACTCTACTAAAACAATATCGACATTTGTCACCTTGCTGTGCCCGTTCCCAGTGACGGTACTCACCTACTGTGGCTCGTTCCCAGTGACAGTATTGACCTGTTGTGACCCGTCCCCAGTGACGGTACTGACTCTGCTGTGATCCGTCTTCAGTGACGGTACTGATCTGCTGTGACCGTTTCTCAACGACGGTATTGACCTGCTGTGACCCGTCCCCAGTGACGCTACTGATCTGCTGTGACCGTTTCCCAGCGACGCTACTGACCTGCTGTGACCCGTCCCCAGCGACAGTACTGGCCTGCTGTGACCCGTCCCCAGCGACGGTACTGACCTGCTGCAATCCGTCCTCAGTGACGATGCTGACCTGCTGTGATCCGTCCTCAGTGACGGTACTGACCTACTGTGACCCGTCCCCAGTGACGGTACTGACCTGTTGTGATCCGTCCCCAGTGACGGTACTGACTCTGCTGTGATCCGTCCTCAGTGACGGTACTGACCTGCTGTGATCCGTCCTCAGTGACGGTACTGACCTGCTGTGACCCGTCCTCAGTGACGGTACTGACCTGCTGTGACCCGTCCTCAGTGACGGTACTGACCTGCTGTGATCCGTCCTCAGTGACGGTACTGACCCTGCTGGCACTGGCCGGGGCGGCCATCATGCGACCGAGCGTGACCTCAGCGGTGTACCTGCTGACCCTGCTCGGGGCCATGACCTGGTGGGCGTGTTTGCGGACGCTGGGGCGGCCCTTCGGCATCATCTGCCGCCTCCTGATGGTCTTCTCGGGCCTCCACCTGGCCGTGGTCTACACCTACCAGATGCAGTGGGCGCAGGTGTACCTCGACCACACCAGCTTAGGTGCCAGGTGAGCCCTGGGGACGGCGCGGGCGCGAGACACGCATGTCGCTGGTCCGGCGATGCGAGAGATCCGTTGAGTTAGTTATCTTGTTTTTAAGTGACAGTGTTGTATAGTAAACTGGTTACCGGCGGCGTGCACGGTTCTCGTGGGAGGCGATTTAGGCTAGCAGAGGAGATCGCGTAGATGAATTGGATATCTCCTGTTGTGTCGTGGCATTGAGTTGTTACAGACGATCTTGCTGTTGTAGACTGACACATGTCCAACCATCAGTCACAAGGCTAGCGCCTGTACTCACCGTTATGACCGAGAGGGTTGGGCTGGGCTGGCCTTGACCTGCACTGACCGGCCGTGACACGCCCGGCGGCCAGGCTCGGCGGTCTAGTCCAGATTCGGGTTACAAACTGCACCGGAGACCCGCGCGACATGACCTTCGCCGAGACCACGTGGGACGTCTACTTCTATCCGCTGGTCATCTACGCGCTCTACTACATGCTGGCTTTCGAGTCCAGGATCCTCATCAACCTACGGGTGAGTACCGGAGACAGCTGGCGTCGTGTGCTGCCCGGCATGAACAGTCACTTGCAGGCACACGGTGTCCGTGCCACTGTTCGTCACCGTGTGTGATATAGATGAACACAGATGTTTGCGTCACTAGCTGGAGTGATGCCTTCAACACCTGCTGCGGGCGTCGGGTGCTTTGTCTCGCTGCGCCATGCTGGGGAGAGAAAGCTGTATATGCTGGATCCAAGCGCGGGTTTAGTGGTGATCGACATACTGAACGTGTTGTCTGTAGCGTCAGCCGATTTTTGCTCTGGCTTGGGACTGTCTGCTCTAAGAGCCCCGGACGCAACATAAGGGCTTTGCCTCGGACGTTAACAGTGTAACAGTAGCCACGTTTTGCGGTCTAACAACTCACCCGTCTTTTAAAGGGAGTGTTCCACATTTGTACGAGGGTTTGCACTGAGATAGCCATTTTGAAGGTCATTCAGTACAGCTCGCAGGCATACCTTTTTGTGACTTAAAACATTTTTGTTTCTGAACTTAACGCCCATGAACTTGTGCGAACTACTGCGTGCATACTTTTTCAAGGGCACCCAGACATGCATGACACCGAAGAAACGTTACTCGAATACTGCCACCTTGTTGACCGTGCAGTGTTCAAGGCCAATGTAATATTTAGAGTACGCAGGCACAATTTCTAGCACGATTGACGACATGTCTTCCGGCCTTAGAGGACAGCAGTTAGCTCTCGACCGACGTAATGCGTTGAGTACAGGTTTGGAACAGGGATCACATTTTGTGCTACACAGAACAGGAATTTGGGCATTGATACGAGTTATGACGGAATTAAGATTGCGGATCGGTTAACTTACGAATAGGGCATAAATCAGGCACGTGAATGCAATAAGCAATATGAAATCACGGACAAATACGCAAGAACATCACGAGAAAGGACCAAAACACGAGCGCATAGTGATATTTGGTTCAGCAAACACCTCCAGCACCGTCACCGCTACCTCTCGACAAGTCGAAGTACTAAAAGTTAGTCAATCTGTCCGCAACAATGGCACTTCCGACACGGCTAGTCTGGTAGCGACTCTGACGTCTTAAAGATTACTGAATAAAAGATTGTGTTGTCTAGAGCAGTCTTGTACACGTAAAAGCAAACCAATTGTTGGAAGTGAGCTTATTTCATCATACGTGGTGCTTTCTTCAAAATATTCAAATGTGGAACATTCCCTTTAAACGTCTTGTATAGTAGGCATTACGTCTGTTCCGTTTATTTACCATCATCTTGGTGGGTCAGTATATTTTCGAAGCTGTTAATACTGCTGCATCGCGGTGGCGTTTTCTGACGGCGCAGTGCGCGCGCCATTTGTCGTAGGTCGAGGAGCTGTCAGTAACCGTGAAGGACCTCCTGGAGGTAAAGCCTGGCCGCCGCCTCTCTGTCTCTCTCGCTGTCCGGTGATCCGTCCCAACTATCCGGTGGCGGTGTCCGGTGGCGTTGGCCGCGCTTCGCCGCCCTGTGGAGCGGGGCATGCCTGTGGGTGGCGCTGCCGCCTTCACAGAGGGCCCTCGCCACTGACGCTTCCTGGCAGTCATCTTCTCCGGCAGTGTTGTGAATCTGTTGCCGGCTCTATCGTTTCCACTCGTCTGCGAATGGAGGACCGCCGGCGCGGTTGGCTGAGATTTGTGACTAACCCCAACAGCGTGGTGGTGCGCATGCTCTCAGGAGGTGGATATTCTGCCATTGGCTCGTGTGGTTTCCGCACACAAATCTGTTGTCTGGAATCCGAACATAACTTGGAGCTGCTATTGCTCTAATCTATCATGTTTACTCCTGAATGGGCTTTCATTTGGGAATCAAAATTGTATGAGCTGCTCGAGTGTGAACACTTATACTATTTGCCTACGTAAAATTGAGCGTAATACTGCGATCCGGGCATTGGTCGTTTCCTGGTTGATTTTGGTCACTTCCTTGGTTTATTTCTTAAAGGCTGTATACTTCCATAGTGATTTTGATATTATGGCGCTTGCGTTTTACGCGAGACAAAAAGGGCCAACGACTTGGAATGAAGCGTAACTGTGAATCTCAATGGAAAGCTGTAACCTTTGCACCCGTTCTTCATGCATGAGATCACCTTCTGCTGACGAATTTGTGAATGTTGGGCAAGTGGATGGAGCTACAACATGCGAGCTTTGGTTAATGCGCTCGCACCGTCATTTTGGAATGCAGTCTATTGCGTGTATAATGCTGTCTTTCTTCCTTACATTATTAGCTCGAACCAAGAATGGATTTTCTGACGCAACTGTTGATGTCTCGGCGTAATGGGCATGTCTTCGGCGGCACCCCAGCCGTGGGCTTGTTATTGATAAGTCCTCCGTAACTGCGGGTCTGCATGACAACGTGAACAGATTATCAAGCGAGCGATATTTTTTGGAGGGTTGGAAGGATTTTTTCCAATTAAGTGGACATGCAAGCCCTCGGTGACCTGTTGAAAGAGATTAGGTCCACCGCAAAATCGTCATTGAATTTGTTGTGCCGGAATTAGGATATACTATCCTGATGTATTTTGTGTTTTCCTTTTCTCAGCAGGCCAGCTTGTTCTCTGAAAAGTGTGTGGAGTTTGTCGTTCTATTTTCCGCTCGTCGTTGCATCAAACAAAACAAGCCAGAAACGGTGGGCCTAATCTCTAAGTGTACCAAATGCGTCAAATGCGGAAATGAAACCAGCAGCATTTGAAGCGTGCTATCGCTGTGACTAAGCACACCTGAGCCCTTTTTTCGTGTCGGATCAGGTTTAACTCCTCACACAGTTCACCGAAGGACCCCTACCTACTCCAATCCATGACCTCCAGGAATCCAGGATTGATGAGAGCCCGTCGTCTGCCCCAGGACTGATGGCAGGATTGATGATAGGCTGCCGTCTGGTATCCAAGATTGATGATAGCCTGTCCTCTGGTATCCGGGATTGATGACAGTCTGTCCTCTGGTATCAACTCCTGACTTTGCGAGGAAGCATCGCACCCGCTGAACAACCACCTCAAGCGTCGCATGCCCCCTGAATTATTGAAAATTAGCCCTTATAGCATACGCAAACATGACGTGCTACCCTCCGCGTCGTCGCTACTAATGCTCGTAGAAAAGCCAACTCCAGCACCCAGAGCAGGTGCGTCAGCCGTGTGCGCGCGCTGATCCGCGGGCCCCGTGTTGGTCGCGTGTTGGCCCCGTGCGGGCTACTTGCGGCTCCGCTGACGGTCGGCCGCCGGCGCGCGGCGCCGCTGGTCGGCAGGACCCGCGTCTGCTGGAGGCGGTGTTGGATGTTCCCTTCAAGAGGGTCAGCCGCTCACTGCGCAAAACGTTCCGACGCAGGGCCGGTCGCCAGACGGTCACAGTAAGCGGGTGTTTGCCCCCCCCCCCCCTCCAGCTGCTCCCATCCCAGCTGCCCCAGCTGCCCCCCCCCCCCTCCGCTCAGGTGATGTCACCAGAGCTAAGCTCGATTGTGCTTGATACTCCTGTGCGCTGGAATGTTTGTAGCTCGGGGTATGCTGGTAGTTCAAAGCTGCGATTGTTTTTACGGCGTTCTATTCCGTTGATGGTATGACTTTGTTGAATGGCCTTTCAACTCTTTTGTATTTAATCTTGCAGGCGATTCCCCTAATTATTGGTTTCGTGGTCTGTCATCAGGTATGTGTCGTGCGCGCACATCTCAACGCTTAAATGAGCTGCTCTTCCCGTTAAATGATGCAGTAGCGATGTGCATAAATCGTTTAGTATAATTAAACAGACAGTTTTTTTTCGTTTTCCAATCTCGTAGCTTGGCAGTGTAATACAAACAGAGGCGCGGGGAGCACTACAAGCAGATGCGCTTTGTAGGCCTAAGTTCGGCGGTTTGCACGTCATCGCCGTCATTCACATTGTACACCAGGCATGTCCATGCCACGGTGGTGATGAACAGGTGTTTCGACAGTTGTATTTCCCCTGTCATGCTTGACATATGCATCAGTGGACTGTGCCGTAGCATGATGGCCGGTGACAAAAAGGACATACGTCGCGGAACACTGCCACGGAAACAACGTTTTCGCTATTGCGAATTGGATGTTGGCCCATTTGGACCATTCAGCTGGGTGCACTGGGTCTCAATGCTCTTGACGTTCCGCCCGCTGTCTGCGGCTGTCGCACGGACCAGCTCTCACTGCACGCATTAAGTCTTCAAAGGGCATTAGACTGGTCCGCGCGGGCTGTCTGACAGTAGAAGACGACTTTAACCATGACTTTGCTATGATTGCATTTATTCTGAGTATCATTCTGACGTAAACGTGACCTTTTGACCGTGAAAGTCTGGAAGTCCTCTATTCCCCCCCCCCCCCCCCCCGGAGTAGCCAGGGTAATAACTTTCACTGGGCGCGGTATGAAACTCTGCCGTCCGTCGCCCCTCCCCATCCCTACCGGGAGCTCTCGAGGCCTATTATCGCCCTGATCGGCCTTACCGGGTCCCCGAAGCTGGCACTTTCTGTGGAATAGCCACGTGGTTTTCTGAGCCAACCTGTTTTCTGAGTCATCTGTGGTAGATCCATGACCTGATCAGTTTGGTTTGCCTGCCCTCTTTCCTGAACCGCCCGCAATGACGGCAATCCGCGCGCGTAGTCTGACGCCAACGCGCTGTACACGGCGTGGGCGAGCTGACCGCGAAGCGCTATACGGTTAGCTCCCGATCTGTTTCGATACCTCGCTGACCCGACTCGTTATCCGCTGACCGGGCGCGCCTGACCTGACCTGACCCCTGGCCGACCTGTCGTCGATCTGACTTGACTTTCGCTGGCAGTGCGGCTCGCGATCCGGTCCTCCCGTTCGTTCCATCCGGGCCTTTGGCCAGGTGCCGTGCTCAGATTCCAAAGAAACGTTCCAAGTGAGTGGGCGGGCACATTGCGCCTGTGCACGCAAACACGTCTCGTTGTCCCGGTTATCGGTGGCTGGAAGGGCGCTTTGTTGTCGGGGATCGGCTGAGTACTCCTGGAACGTTCTGGAAAGGAAAGCTCCAGCCGGGTACCGAAGTTTCGTGATGGGCTGCCACAGAGTGCACGGCATGGCCGCCCCGCGTGCTCTAGCATCGGTAGCCCCGCGGTGTAGCCTTCGCCAGCACGTGGCGGCCCTGACTGTGTAGAGGGTGTGCCTGCGTAGAGAGAAGGCTGGGTGAAGCGATGGCTCCGTAGGACATCAGTTAGTCGAAGCAATGAAATCGTCCTCGTATTATTATCTGATGGTGCGGAACTCTACGCAACGTCGGTCGGAAAAGAGCGGACGTCGATATGGCGTCGCGTACCATTCCACCCGCAAATGCGACACGTGATCGCTTCCTGGTGACGTCACGGCGCCAGCCGCCTTAACTGCATGCGCCTTCTGCGTAGATCGCGGGCGAAGGGACCGTGCCGCGAGCTGTGCCGTCATCTCACGACAAAACGCCCGTATGTACTGCACGCGCTCTGCCAACGCTGCACGCATGTCCCGCCCTCGACGTGCCCGGCCCGCCTGTGCACGTGTCGGCTTCGTGCACGCGCCGGTGATGGGGGCGCGCACGCGGCGACCGGGCGTCGCTGGCTGTGTTCCGTCGGCGGCGGTGGCGTTGCGAGCTTGCCTGCGGGGGTGGAGGGAAGGGCGACAGCCGGCTGGTCCGTGCTCCCGCCTCGCTTCGTCGTATGCCCGGAGATCTCCGTCTGGTAGGTGCTGGCTTGCTCTGTGGCGTACCCTGCTGTGTTGTCACCGCTAGCTGTCCGTTTACATCTTGTTCGGCTCGTCGTGCGACGCACGCCGTCGTATCTTTAAAGTCTGGGGACACGAGATAGCTTGCCTCCACTCGGTAGCTAGAGCCTAACATCCGGTCGATCAATCAAACGCACGTACGTCGTTTGTATGTCGTTTGGGGGATGAGTGGTCGATTGCACAGAATTCCCCGGTGATAGTTTATTGGTGGTGGTTCGGGGTATTCAACCACCTTTATTTAATCAAGTTTTGCAGCATGGCGGGCATATTGCCTGACTGTGCCCGTCGGCCGTTTCGCTCCCTGACGTAAAGGTGGCAGCACTGTGCGCGTGTCGTGTCTGTGCTGACGTCGTGCTCGTGTTGTGCCGCCAGCTGGTGGAGGCCGACAGCCTGGGCTCGCGATACCACGCCATCGGTGACGCAGCATCGCCAGGTACGTGGGCCGACGGGTCCAGCTGAGTGACGGGCTACACCCACCCGAGTGCCGACCGGGTGTGGGGGGCGGGGGGAGGGGTTTGCATGAAACGGCATTTGAGTGAGATTCATTAAACTTATCGAAATATTTTGGCTGGTGTGGCTCAAGGGTCGCACAGAGCATTGTTCGTTAATTACATTCATATTGTCGTTATTTCTCTGGTGTGCTGGGATTCGTGCCGTTGGACAACTCCGCAGCACTGCTGGCGAATGGGTGGCGAGAGTGTTCTGCAGTCGACTGATCGGCCCTGTATCCGTCGGTGTCCTGTACCCGACACTGTCTTCGCTCCGTCTGACGCTGCGCGCCGCGTGACCCTGCTCTGTGCGCCCCGCGTCCGTTCTTCCGCACTCCATCCGCGCGCGGGGCCCTCGATGATCGCGCTGCGTCCTCAGGGAACGACATCGATGAGTCGGTGGAGGCGCGCAGCCGGCACCAGCGCTGGCAGCGGCTCTCCACCACCGTCTACACGGTCTGGCGCGCCCTGACGAGGGCGTCCTTCCTGGCCACCTACGTGGTTATGATGGTGGGTTTCTGCCACCCCACGCGCTCCTGTGGCGCCACCTGCGTGCCCAAAAATGCAGGCTGGGAATTGGTCGTCATTAGTGCATTTAATGTACGTGATCGTACTCCATGATTTAGGCTTCGCTCAATGTGGTTGGCCATTCAACAGGAACTGACCGAACAACTCCAACTGACCAACGAGGTTCTGAGCCGTTGCGAAGTGTTTGTGCGAAGTGAAGTGAAGCCGTTTCTGAGCCTTGTTCTAGCTTCCTTTAAATCACACACTGAGACGAGACTTAGCTTCAGTGTCTTTTCATTATCGTGCTGAGAAGGCTGTTTTATTAGCTACAGCTGCTGAAGACATTTGCTCTTGTTTACGATGCTTGCACGTCATGGTCAGTTGATGCCCCAGCAACCTGTTCCAGTTCAGTAGTACCGGAGCGCCAATAAGTGATCCTGCTCGCTCTTCTTGTTCACAGTACTGGTCAATCAAATACCACAGCTACCCGACGTTCGTCTTCCTCGTTTGGGCGCTGGTGGTGGCCGTTATCAAGAACCAGCGCATGGTGATGCACCGCTCGTCGCCGTTCCTCGTCATGTACGCCCAGCTGCTGGTAATGCTGCAGTTCGTCTACTGCCTCGACCTCACGGACAGTGAGCTGCCGGTCCAAGTGAACAACTTCGACCTGCGGGACGTGGTGTTCAAGCCCGCCGAGTACCCGTGCGAGACGCTGGCGCTGCAGGTGCGACGGGGCGCGCTGCGGACGGCGGGGGTTAGCCGGGGTCACGCGGGAGCGGCGGGGAGGGGGAGGGGGCGACACACGGCGCCCATCGGACACAGCTCGAGGCGTGCGGCTGGGTCGGGTAACCGCCGTCTTGCGAGTTTGCAGATGTATGTGGAGTGATCTCTGGCAGGCAAGGATGTGGCAGCGGTGTGCGCCGCTGAGGTTGCGTATGGGAGAACACTGTTTCTTCAGTAAGGCGACTGCGGTGGGCCTCAATCTGATGTCTCGAGCTATCATCGGCTGGATTTTGATTTGTTTTTCACACATGTAAGCCGCCGTACCAACTTAGCTTGCACTGGGTCGGCACAGCGTATGCAGACGCGCGTTGGCCGCCACGCCGCGGCTGAGTGACTACCCATCAGCGCCCTGACACCAGCCGCCCGTCCCCTCCACAGCTGGTGTTCACCACCGTGTTCTGGCTGACGCTGCGCCAGTACCTGCAGGAGGAGCGGGAGCGCAACATGGACATCCAGCTGACGCCCCGACGTGAGCAGACTTTATGACACGCCAGAGATGACCGCTCTGGACGCGCGTATCTCCTGGTGCCTCCTGACTGGGATCACCCCCTCCGCCGTGACCCGTCCTGTTGTTGACGCCCGTTCCCTAGTGTCAATTGGCTGCACCAGCCAGGTGGCAGGGTCCAATTTAGTCCTGCGGTATAACTGATCCCTGATCCGCGAGTCATGATCCACGTGAAAGTTGGAACGAGGCTCGCTTCCTCAACAAGATCAGCTCTTTGGACCGCAACGACTGGTGCAACGTGTTAGGCTGTTAGGTTACCGGTGGAACGACTTGACAGAAAGGAACAGCTCGGGTTGTTCTACCGTCTACCGTTCTACCGCTCGGGCCTACCGTCTACCGTTCTACCGTCTCCGCCGCACGATTCGCCCCGAACTGCACGTTTTGCAGGACGTCTATCGCTCGATGACGGCTTGCTGAAACGGTGGGGAGCCGTGCTCTTCAAGGGGATCGTGCGCGGCTGGATCGTGCTGGTGGCCATCATGCTGTTCGTCTACGGCATCGGCGAGGCGCGCGTGGTCATCATCCAGATCTTCTACATGGCCTTCTTCCTCGGCTTCATATCGCTGTTCCAGGTGACGCACCTGTTCCCCCTCCCCCTCCCGCAGCAGCTCCCCCTTCCCCTCCCCGGTGAGGCACCTCCCCCTACGGCATTGGTTAACACGCTGACACCATGCCAATAGTCTATAGATAACATGATTGTAGTGTTCCGCTGTTGATCTAGTCTCCTTGGTGGTAGACGGGTGGGCTGGTGGTAGGGTGTGGTATCGACTATTTTGTTGTTTATCTTGACAGTTTTACTATAAATTTGTCAGAGGGTTCACATTGCAGTGATGTTTGTCGGCAAAGTATGTCCATAACTCCTCTCGTTAAGCCGTTCTTGCGGATTTTTTGCTTTGTTTAGTGGGGATCTATGATGAATACGTAAGTCGGAGGTGCCTTTGCATCGCCACGCTGCCATCAGTCGTTATTTATAGTTCTTAGAATATCAGGAGCTAGTCTTAAAGTCAACAATAACAATCATAGGTAAGGATAATATGGCGGTTAGGCTGAGCGTCTGAAAAATCAGAGGTGCGGGGTTCGATTCCCTGCGGTGCCCACCCTTCCTGCCAGGGTTAAAAGCAGGCGACGCGATGTATATATATATATATATATATATATATATATATATATATATATATATATATATATATGATGTGATTTTGGATGCGATGTGATTTTGCACGACAAATTGACCCCGCAGAGAGCCTCTACATTTTCTTTCTCGCATTCCTTTACACTGGAGTCCATTTGACTCGATGGTTCGCTCCTTTCAGATATCGTTCCGCGTGTGGCGGCGGCTGCTGTATGGCTTCACCATGACCCTGATCATGTACCAGATGTTGGTGCTGGTCACGATTTACCTATACCAGTTCAAGCACGTGAACGAGTGGATCACAGACCTCGGTATATCAAAGCAGTGGCAGCGAGACCTGGGCCTGGAGGTTTACCAGACAGGCAGGTGAGGTCGCTGGTTCTGGTGCGGCGTCGCTCACAACCTGCCAGAAATGTTCAGCGTGGGCTGCTGTGTGCCGTTTACCAAGTCATCAAACCGCGCAGAGATAGAGTTGATCCAGCAAGCGTGGGATTTCATCACTGGCGTTGAGATTTCTCGACGGTACTTTTGAACGGTATTGCTGCCTATCCAATGCTATGTGATACCAAGATGCTGATCTGCTAGTGCAAGACGCGTGTAAAAAAAATCACCAGCAGTCAAACTGCGACAACGCAATTAATGTGCTGTTTGCAGGCTCTTCATCAAGCTTCTGTTCCCGACGCTCTTCATGATCGTCTGCGTTGTATACATCCAGCATATTCATAAAGATTTCATGGCTCTCACAAACGAGGAACATTACCACAGGTCAGTACATTGAATCGCTGTTGTATGATACCGACTAAGCTGGTGGAGACTACTAATTTAACGAATAATTTCTTCTTTATGATTAACTGCTGCGTCTACGCATAGGTGGGTGTAAACAAATGGTTTATGTTACAAAGATATGCTCGGACATTTAATCTTTTTTGACTCGTATTGCCGCAATGTTCCTGGCAGTACGTAAAAAATGGATAGTTAGGCGCCATCCTTTATTGTGTAAGTACCCCCGTGATATTTCTAGTCCAGCTCTTCCGCGGCCTCGGAAGCGTACCTGTTTGAGGCTGGTGCCACTGCAGGCAGGAGGTCCATGGCTTAAGCTTGACTTCGTAGCCTTTTCCTCGACCGGCTCCTGCTCAGGAGATGCAGCACCAGCTGGGGGGCGGAGCCTGGCGCGGAGCCGGGCCGTGCGCCCGCTACGGGGGTTCACGAGCGTGGTCTGCCTTTAAACAGCCCGTTACGTCCGGTGGCATTGCCCGTGGCCACGATCTCGCTTCCTGTCAGCGGAGCAGTGCTCTGATTTACGGGACCGAGTAGTCGGAATGTCCGGCGTGCACAAGTACCAACTGGAATGTCTCAGCAAGCCGCTTGAGAAGACTGCTCCGCAAAGGTGCACAAAATCCAAAATAGAATGGTGTCCGTCCTGGTGGCTCAGATTGGTTAGAGCGACAGCCTTCCGATTCGCCCACCCGTGGCGGGGTGGGTTCGCGTCGCTTTAGTGCTTAATATTTGGCCTTGACAGGCATGGTCTGCGGCCGGTGACAACGGTCGTGCTAAGGCTCAGATGGCGTCAGAGGGCAGGACAGACCGTGCCGAGCATTGTGGCACGTGAAACTTTCGCCACTAAATTCTACCGTTGCCTGGAATTGCGCGATCAGATAGTAAGGGTCAGGCTCGCACAACAAGCGCTGCTTAGCGTGAGCTTTGATCCCAGAAATCCATCCGTTCAAAAGGCTCGGATCAAACATTGAAGAAAATATGAAACTTTAACGCGCACATGGTGTGAGTGTTCAAGTGACGGTGTGGCTGCGTGCATCTAACAAGAAAAGTCCCCTGTCATGGGGACCAAAAATCTGAATTCTCAAATGCCACTTCGTGTTTCTAGCATGACTCCTGTCAACGAACGTCGCAGGTCATTGTCGGCCATCTGCATCTACTCGTGATGCATCTCACGAGCGTATGCCCCTGTCACCACCATGACGTCCCCGTCAGGCCTCCGCAGCCGACCGGCGGCGTCAGCACTCCTCCGCCGGCCTCGCCGCCACCAGCCGTGCCCAGCTTCAGCCCCGCCGCCGACACGGCGGCGAACACCACAGCGGACACGGCGGGCACAGCGGACACGGCGGGCACAGCGGACACTGCGGACACGGCGGACACGGCGCCAGTGGCTGAGCAGGAGGAGGAGATGGCTGTTCTGCCCGAGGGCCTGCTGGAGGTGCCGACCGAACCTCACGGGCCGCCGCTGGACGAGACCTCCAGCCTGCGCGAGATGAGGGGTACGTGGACGGCGGCGCTACTCGTGGCCCCGCGAGGCCGCTCAGGGGTGTGAGAGTTTCTGTGTACTTCGGTTCGGTCGAGCCAGGTGCCAATGTTGATGAAGGCCTGGTGATTGTGCCGCCGTATTCTGACTGACCTTTCCCCTATTCGTTACGAGGCTATACTTAGTCCGATCGCCAGGGCACGCTCATTGTTAAGCCCGGTATGGAAAGGTCAACTGACAACTTGCGAAGGGATTTCGACCTGGAACGTGGCTGCCATATTTTAGCACCGCAGTATCAAAAAGATGCCTTCGTATCTTGTCATGTTGGAAAGCCGGAGAGATCGTTTTGCAGGCGCCAGATTTGCGTGCGTTCGGTGATGAGATCAAAACACAGCAGCATGGTGACCTGGCTCAAGCATGAGAAGGGAATCAGAGCATGAGGCTACAGGCCATGTGACGCGTTGCAGTGGAACGTTACCAGGCTCACGTGGGGGGGGGGGGGGGGGGGGGGACGGCAACCTTCGAGTCGGGCGTTAGGCACGGAAAGTGATTTAATGTTATAGATGCAAACGGATTCGGTAATAAGGAATGTGTTTGTTTAAGCTGTGTGGCGTCCACTCCTTCATCCGCGGACTATGTGTCGTCGTTGCCTGCAGGCTGGCTGTTCCATTACTGCGCCCGCATCTGGAACCTGTTCGTGGCGGTGCTGGACAAGGTGTTGTGGATCTTTTGCCGCCTGATGGAGATCCACGGCATGAAGGTCAACTTGTTTGCCCTCATGATGATCACCGTATTCGATGTAAGTTTGCGATGGAGACTGCTACGCACAACCATATGGCTAGCTCGCTCGGACACACCATACCTGTGGAAGGCTCGCATTGCGCCGGTCATCATCGCCGACATTTGTTCCCGGGGTCACATGTGTGTCACGAGTAGCGTGACTATTGACCTCTCATGGTAGTGCCATAGGCACCGTATAGGTATGCACACTGCTGTGCGCGTGGTATGTGTGCCATACAGCAGACACCGGGTGTGTGGCACCGTGCGCCACACCGTATGGCACCGCACACGTATGGCACGCGTGTGGTGCCATACGTGTGCGGTGCATGTGATCCTGTGCGGTGCGCCTTTGCTGCTGCTGCTTCCGCCGCGTGGTCTGCGCTGGCCCGCACGCATCATGGCGTGCGCATGTTGTCTGCGCCCTGCAGGTGTGCGCGGTGCACCTGTGCCTGCTCCTGCTGGTCTGCGTGGCGTTTCTGCTGCGCTCCTGGGGACGCCAGATCAGCTGCGACGTCGCCATCTGCTGGATCAGCCTGCTGCTGCTGTTGCGCATGATCTACCAGATGGACGTGATCCCCGGGGACCTGTGGTCCCTCAACTGCACGGTAAGTGGGGCCAGGAGGCGCCGCGCGTCGCACGCGCGTACACTTGCGTTGGGTCGTTGAAGAAGAAGAAGGAAAGCTCTTCTGACATGATTTGTGTCTAAGAGAATTTCTATGGTTCCGGCTCCCTGCGGGTGAGGTTCACGGAAACGGCCTGGATGTTTTGGCTTGGCTAATATTTTCGCAGTTTTAGTGCTACTTTGGCAACCACTGTCTGCAATCTCAATGTTTAATTTGCATTTTCTTATTCGTCGTCAAATCATTTGTGACGAGTTTAGGCTGCTGCTGTGGTGCAGCGCCAGGACGATGCTTTCAACGCCGACAACAGCAAACTCCTCGTACTAGAGCCCTTGTTCCCGCGCCCCCTCGCCTGTCCCGACTGACGCGGCTGACTCGGTCGGTCCACCACAGGTCTCCTCGTACTAGAGCCCCTGTCCCCGCGCCCCTTCGCCTGTCCCGACTGACGCGGCTGACTCGGTCGGTCCACCACAGGTCTCCTCGTACTAGAGCCCCTGTCCCCGCGCCCCCCCGCCTGTCCCGACTGACGCGGCTGACTCGGTCGGTCCACCACAGGTCTCCTCGTACTAGAGCCCCTGTCCCCGCGCCCCCTCGCCTGTCCCGACTGACGCGGCTGACTCGGTCGGTCCACCACAGGTCTCCTCGTACGAGAGCCCCTGTTCCCGCGCCCCTTCGCCTGTCCCGACTGACGCGGCTGACTCGGTCGGTCCACCACAGGTCTCCTCGTACGAGAGCCCCTGTTCCCGCGCCCCCTCGCCTGTCCCGACTGACGCGGCTGACTCGGTCGGTTCACCACAGGTCTCCTCGTACTAGAGCCCCTGTTCCCGCGCCCCCTCGCCTGTCCCGACTGATGCGGCTGACTCGGTCGGTCCACCACAGGTTCCTGACCAGAACACCACCCTGCTGAGCCACCTGCCCAACACAACGGTGGACGCGCTGACCTGGCTGGGTCTGGAGAAGCGGACCCACCTGCCCGACTACGTCAGCGGCTACATTGGTCAGTGGCGCCACCTTCCGAGACGGCTCAGCGGCGTTCCGGGGGCCAAGAGACGGGCCGTGGCCGGACTGTCTGGGCTCTCCAGCACACGAACCGCTGCCACATGATGAACCGCCGCTAGTACTTGAACAGTGCCACGTGGCTCCTCCATCCATCTCCTGTGCGACACTGACCGTGTTCCTGGCTGCTGGCCATGCTCCACACTCCTGGCGGCGGTTCACCAGGCGTGATGACCATGCTGACGATGCCCCGTGTCCTCCCCGACGGGTGATGATCGTCTTGACGGCATCCCTGTCCTCCACAGCCGCGATAATCGTGCTGACGGTGAACAAGTGCGTCTCGGTGCGCACCGTGTACCGCTCGCTGCAGCTGGGCCAGGCGCCGCAGGAGGGCGTCTTCTTCGCCGGCGTCGGCAGGCAGCAGGCCGATTGCGGCCTCGTCGAGATGGTCAAGTACCTTGTCAACTACGGCTTCTACAAATTCGGCGTCGAGGTCAGTGATGGGCAGTCGACAGGAGGGAGATGTTGGAACGTATACGCATACGCCGGTTAGTATATCGTATTACTCGTAGTAAACAGATGCTACCAGGTTGTCGTGCTTCAAATATGAACGCTGTCGTTGCGTTGGTGTGTGCTTCGTGTTTCTCCCAGTGTGGTAACCGTGAACGCTAGTTTTGAGTTCTGCTGGGCTTTTTCCCGCGTGTCATTTTATTGTCACGGTATGGTCTGATCTTTTAACATCATGAGGCATGAGTGTCTAACTGGATAGTGAAGCACCATGCGGGTCGTCAAATGAGTTGTTGACTGTCGTTTAATAGGCGATCTAGACGCCACCTATCTGGCGGCTGATGCTGTGCGCTCTGTTTGCGCCTACCGCTGACCTCGTCTGGTATATCGTGCGATCCGTTCCCGTCGTAGGCAGCTGTTGACTTCAGTGGTGCTGGTAACCTGATCTGAAATGCCCTGCGCCTCCCTGCGCCGTCATGCCCTGCCCAATCGTGCCGTGCCGTGTTCTGTCCTGCGCTGTCCTGCCCCGCCCTGTCCTGTCCTGTCCTGTCCTGTCCTGTCCTGTCCTGTCCTGTCCTGTCCTGTCCTGTCCTGTCCTGTCCTGTCCTGTCCTGTCCTGTCCTGTCCTGCCCTGCCCTGCCCCTCCACCGCCCTGCTCTGCCCTGCCCTGCTGTGCCTTGTCGCCCCGCCCCGCGGTGTCGTGTCATGCCTCGCCGCGCCGTGCCGTGCCCCCGCCGTGTCGTGCCATGCCGTGCTGTGCCGTGCCGTGTCGTGTCGTGCCGTGCCGTGCCGTGCCGTGCCGTGCCGTGCCGTGCCCCGCCGTGTCGTGCCATGCCGTGCTGTGCCGTGCTGTGCCGTGCCGTGTCGTGTCGTGCCGTGCCGTGCCGTGCCGTGGCGTGCCGTGCCGTGCCGTGCCGTGCCGTGCCGTGCCGTGCCGTGCCGCCACGCCCCGCCCCGCCCCTCCCCGCTGTGCCGTGCCGCGCCATTTCTTGCCGTACGCCGTCAGCCCGGCTGTGATCTGACCTCGCCTGTCTGGCAGCTGACGCTGTTCGCGCTGGTGGTGCTGGTCGGCGCACGGCTGGACGTGGTCTCGTTCATGTACTCGCTCTGGCTGTGCGGCCTGTTCAGCCTGCGTCGCGCCACGCTGGCCAAGGTGTGGCCGGTGTTCGTCGTCTTCGCCGCCTGTCTGACGCCGCTGCAGTACCTGATGTGCCTGGGCCTGCCGCCCGCCCTCTGCATCGGTACGGAACCTGAGAGCGAGAGGCTGGGAGTGGGAGAGAGAAGAAGCGCTACGACTCGCTTTCGCTGTAGCAAGCGTGCAGCAGCTCCGCTCATTCGCCGTGCATGTTGTGAGCAGGGCGACTGCATCGACTCTTGGGTTTGCCTGTTTTGAAGTCATTGGGTTTAAAGCTGTTTTCCACCGACGACGTTTTACCAATGAGTATGTAGTGTTCGTTTAGTCTACGAGTTTTTGTTTTCTGTTCTTTGGAAGCTCGTTGCGACTGCTAAACGATCCCCCGGCCCGCATTGGCTTCTGGCGAAATAGGCTCTGCCCCTTTTTCATGCGTTGAACGATCTCGCGGTGATGACGTGTCCTGTTTTCAGAGTACCCGTACACGTCCATGATATCTCCGGAACTGACGTTCTGGCTGTATCTCCCCGACTACCAGACGTCACCATTGGCACCCAAACTGATGGGTAATCAGACGATCTCAATTTGCTGACATCATTTCATTGAATATCAACCGACCTGGCTCCTTCAACGCATATCTCCTGTAAGAAATGAAATACTTGCCAGGAGCAGGTTTGCGGTTTGTCGGATAACATTTTCCGCGGTTAATTTGTGGCAAAGACTCCAGTGATCCTGCCCATGGTCAGTCTTCAGCCTCCGTCACAACTTATCAGCCTCTTCTATATCTGTTGTACAGAGAGGCTCAGACCGACCGTCCTGTCCGTGCTCTCGCAGAAATCATTCGCGCTCTGCCTTGTATGCGGCTCTCCTCGGCATTGGCCGCCTGTGTGGTGACGCCTCGCGCGCATCTGGTGCCGACAGCGGACTTCTTCCTGCTGCTGCTGGCCTGCTGCCAGCGCCAGGTGTTCCAGCTGGAGTCGGCCGAGGGCGACCGCTACCTGGGCGGCAGCAACACGCCCATTGATGAACACCAACTGGGCGCAGGCTACGTCAACGCCGTGCCAGACTATATCACCAGAAAGGGGTCAGTAGCGAGGAGAGTTTGGAGCTGGTAGAGTCAGCGGCGGGGATGATCAGCACCGGGAAGGGCCAGCGCCGAGGAGGGTCAGAAGCGAGGGGGTGCAGTGTAGCGAGGAGAGTTGGGAGCTGGTAGAGTCAGCGACGGGGATGATCAGCACCGGGAAGGGCCAGCGCCGAGGAGGGTCAGAAGCGAAGGGGTGCAATATAACGGGAGGGGGCGGAGGGGGAGCAGTGTCGGAATGCAGTCAGCAGCGCAGGCGGAGGAGTGGCATTGTCGGAGGTAGCAGTGGCGCAAGGGGCTCAGTAGCGAAGGAGAGGGGGATGTTCGTGCGTGGAATGCTTGGGCCAGACGAGTCGGACCCAAGAGACGGACCCTGATATATTTGTTTGTGACCATGGCTTTGCACGTCAGTGTGCTACAGATAGCCGCAATCGTTCCGGATGTGGCCATGATGTAACGGGAAGCTGGACCTCAAGCTGACACTGTATCTGTCGCTCAGGACATACCTGGACGTTTTGAAGCGGGTCATCTTCTTCTCCTGCTACTGGCTGACGTTGGTCGTTGTTTTCCTGGCGGGCATCAACCGCATCACCCTGTTGTCGCTGCTCTACGTGGCGAGCGCCTTCATCTTCCTTTGGAAGGGCAATGACTACTACCTCCTTCCCTTCAAGGACATACGGAGGAGGTGTGTAGCGTATGGGCGGGCGCGGTACAGGTTGGGTGACAAAGCTGACTTGGGCAGCGAGATCTGATGTACTTATCACTGCTGGATACTGGGCATTACTTCCGATGTCTTTCTTGATCGGATCTGGCTTCAACCAACATGATGTGATTCTCTCGTTTATCCACTTAGTTTCGCGCAAAGCTACGCTCCTGAGATGGATGTGCCCATGGTGACGTTGTCTATGGGCCAGGTGGTGTTCCTCTGCGTTGGTTTACGCCGCGTACTGACGTAGTGGCCGTCTCCGCGTCCGTTCGCAGGTGGATCCTGCTGATCACCTACAGCGTGGTGGTCATCACGCTCAAGAGCTCCGTCTTCCAGATGATGGGCTGCGTCTTCCTGCCCTTCTTCATGAACAACGCGTGCTGGCTCGTCCAGCTGATGGGCATCGGCTGCCTGCGCCAGATGGATCACATGCCAACCGAAACAGGTGCGCGCCGCCGAGACGTGCCGGGCGTGGACAGCCAGGGCGTGTGTCAGCCTCTCCGACGTGTGTTGGCAGATCAATGGCTGGGTGTCTGCCGACTGGCGGGATTTTGTGTTTGCTTCTTTCTGTTCAGCCCTTTTGAATGCTCCGCCCGTGGTGATGCCACCTCTTGGTCCGACGTCATGTGTCCTATGATGACGTCACACGTGCCGCAGTGCGCTCCGACAAGTGTCCGGTGCCCCACTCGGAGGCCGGCCTGCTCTGGGACGGTCTGGTCTTCTGCTGTCTGCTGCTGCAGCTGCGTTTTTTCTCCAGCCACTATTTCCAGCACCTGGTGCTGGAGACCCGGGCGCAGCAGATGCTGGCCAGCAGGTCAGTACGGTCGGTGGCCGTAGGTTGTTCCCCCCCCCCTCGCACCCCACCTCCCCCCTCTATCAACGCGTCAGGGTGGTGTTACCCGTGGCGGATTTTCTCTATCCGCTGTTTTAGTGTATAAGGCGTGGCGTGCAGTTCTGTGAAACAATATCACTTTTGCCCTACAACCTCCGGTAATGTTGCACAAGCCACAAGGGCCAAGAGCGGTGATATGGCATAACATGCAGTCCTACAGCAGGATATGTTCCCGACGGCCGCGGTGGTATGAGAAGGCACTCTCACTACGTGCTGCGCGTGGTGTCCGGCGGCGCCGAGAGCGTCGAGAGAACTGAGGGTGATCTGACGACCTGGCCAGTCCTTGACCCGACCTGAACTCGACCTGACCTGCCCCGGTCCGCCCGGTGCGCCTCCTTGACCCAACCGCGACATGACCTGGTCTGTCCGTCAGCTGACCTGACCTAAGCCGGCCTGTTTTATCCTGGCCAGCTCGGCCGTCAGGTGCATGGAGATGATCAAAGGGCATGATGAGTCCGCGACCTGACCCCACCTGACCTGACCGGCTCGGCCGCCAGCGGCGCCGAGATGATCGAGCGCGAGCGCAGGAAGACGATTGCCAAGCGCCAGGCGGAGGAGGAGAAGGCCATGGCCGACATCCGGCGCAAAATGGAGCGCATCAAGGAGCAGCGCATCCAGAAGCACCGCCAGAAGTATGACAACCACTACCAAGGTGAGGTGGGCCCGGACGACAGCGTGCCGACCGCTGCGCGCGGGCGGACCCCGCGTCCCCGTGGCGGCGTCGATGTAGGTGAGGCGCCGGTGCGCTGGTTTGCGCGAGTTGGCGGTGAGCGCCGTTCGGGTGACTTATCGCAGCTGCCGTTCTTACCGTATCACGGCCCAGCAGCATGTGGTGGCCGACGCGTTTGTCATGATAGGACCGGTGTTGTGCCATGTTGCCGTGTCTTTTTTCTGAGCCACACTTTTTGAGGCTCGTTACTGCATTGTGTGAAGCCGGATGGCGGTCCCTTTGTGCCCCCTCTTCCGCCTCCGCGCGCGTGGCCTACTAACCAGTGTGTGGGCGTGCCTCCACTGCTTGCCGGAGGGTGTCGTGCACGCGGTCTGGTAAGGGGCGTGGATCGGACCGGGCACCGCTGCCGGCGTCACGGGCAGGCAGACGTCCAAGGGGGCCCCAGCTGGACCTGGGGAAGTGATGCTGCTGATGTCACAGCTCAGATGGTGTCTGTCGTGATCTTGCACGGCAGCAATCACCGATTGACGCCCAGGCGCCAAGCGGCGCATAAGGGCACTAAGATGCCTGCTATTGTCAGCTAGAACGCTATTGACTGCGTGGAACGTTTTGTTTATTTCCGGCCCTTGACGCGAAGGACAACCGCAAACATGGCAGTGCGTGGAGCTGATCGTGTCTTGATGGAGACTCCCGGGGGCCGTGCCAAGCCCAGTGACGTCGCGCCGTGTGTGCTCCGGTCCGAGCCGTGTGATTGCTCATTTTTGTTCCGGCCCCTGTAAGCACCCACTTCCACTACCCTGAATGACCGTGTCTTCCAGCGCCGCTCCTGGTGCATAATGCCCGCTCCCGTTACATAGGCACGGCACGGATCCTCACGGGATCAATGTTTTGTTCCCATGCCCTAATTCATACGCCACCTTATTCTGACCTGTACTAACGCTTCAGTTCTGACAAGAATCAGCCCGTATGTCCCGAACGTTGTTTGTTCACCTTGCCTCCTCCAAATGTCCCGTTTCCTTCCCTCGTGGCGGTCATATGAGTTGTACTTGTCGGCATGCGGCTGCCCCTGGCTCGACTAGAACCGTCCTGTCTTCTGGGTTTGTGAAGACTGTCCAGATCTCCCCCTCTCTCGGTCGTCATTGTTTTCACTCCGTCTCCGTACTTCCGCGATCCCGTCCCGTCCGGTCGCGTTTCCTGTCTGTGCCTCACCTGGTCTCGTGTCTCATTTCCACATGTCGGCCATTCCTGTGTCTCGCATCTTTGTCTTCCTGTCCCGCACTGGACTCGTTCCGTTCCAGCACGGCCCCGCTCCGTTCCAGTGCCGCCCGCTTTTCTCCAGCCCGACCCTGCTCCGCTCCACCCCGTTCAGTTCATCTCCATCCCGCTCATTCGTGCTTCGTCTCGTTCAGCTCCGCTTCGTTCTGTTCAGTTCCTCTTCATCCCGCTCAGTTCCGCTGCATTCCGTTCAGCTTCGCTCCATCCCGTTTATTTTCCCCAATCCCGTTTAGTTCCACTCCGTCGGACTCGGTTTCCTTTCATCCTGCTCAGTTCCGTTCCATCCCGTCAGGTTCCGTTCCATCCCGTTAGGTTCCGTTCCATCCCGTTTAGTTCTGTTCCATCCTGTCCCGTTCCAGCACTGCCCCGCTCCGTTCCCGCCGGCCTGGACCCGGCTGACGGCGGGCGGCCACCCGCAGCCGGCACCGACTCGCTGATGAGCACGCCTCTGAACTCGCTGCCGGCGCGGCTGTGGGGCGAGCGCAGTCCGCGGCTGTCTCTGAACCCGCCGACGGCCGGCACCCCGTCCTCCACCGCCCCCACCTTCTCGCTCGACGGCTTCATGGAGGCGTCGACGTCGGTGGCGCAGGGCCTGCCCTCGCCATCCGACGCGTCCAGCGTCTCCTCGGTGCCCGCTCCGCCCCTGGACCGGCCGCTCATCGGATACGGTAGCGCGCCGACGCCGCCGTCGCCGTCGCCGTCGCCACCGTCGCAGACGGGGCTTCGGCGCCGTTCGGGGTGTCTCTCTGTCTGTCCCTCCATGTGGCACGACCCGGCGGCTGGGTGCGGTGTGGGACCAGGTAGTCTGTGCTGACAGAGGGGTGGTCCGCCCCATGACATAGCTGTGGAGGTACTGTGGGTGCTGCTGGGCGGTACAGAGTCTCTGTCGCCGCAGCGTTCCGGGGAAGAGAGGAACGCATTCTTGTGAGCGCTCCTGGCGCGGCCGGTTGGAATCCGGCTCTCCGCGGTCAGTTTTACACTGGTACCAAGCCGCGATGTCTGTCCTGTCAGCACCGAACCCTGCCCACACCGCCTCCCCGGACTAAATGCACGCAACGTCATCACACACGTGAAGGACGATGACCTCTACTTAACTGTTGTAAGTGTCCTAACGTGCCTTGTTTGAGCATTGGTAAAGGCTGATGCGCCTCTATCTCTGATCTTTCTCTCTGTCTGCTCTTATCTTGTCTAGTCTAATTAGCGCCGCTTCAACTTTCTCTTTCAGGTGTTTGTACTGCGCGATGTGCGCAGTTAAATAACCGGGAATAGTTGTTTTTAAATTGTATTAAATACAGAAAATATACGTGATTTGAGGACAACGATTTCAATGAAACTGAACTCACGAAATGCCAGGTAGTCTATTAATGTGTTTAATCAAGTGCCTTTTAAGTACATTTATTGTCACCAGTAATCTTTTAAAGAACTCATCTGTCTTTGGTGTGATGCTGGGTTGGTCGGAGTAACAGTTAGCCGAAATAAATTTTCTAACGAAATTTTGACGCGTTTCTTGTCAGGGCATTTTTGTCTGAGACTGGCGCGTACCTAATACTTTGCAGCGTCTTGGCGTGTCTAATCAAATACCGAAGGTGAAAAAGATCGCGCATGCCGTGCAGGAAATATGATTTGTGACGCGGGGATTTATGGAAGTGCTTTTGCTATCGCGTGTAAATCATGTAGCGGGAAGAACAGGGGTTGACCTAAGGAAGTGAGGAGAGTTCGGCTTTGCGTTCGTTTTTCCATCCTGGCTGCGTTCGTCGAGCGACTGTGTTTTCGGGTGTTCAATTCACCGTCTTCCGGTTGTACAGAAAATCACAACTTCAAAAATGTACTTAATGTGCAAATAGATGAATGTATTTATGGTACATGTGTTGAATGTACAACATTTTACGATCAGATGGCGGCACAATAATGCGCTGAGCTTGTTAGAGAGAGTATGCCACCATTTTTGTATTTTTCACTTCTTGCCGATCAGACGCATCCGATTGATCGGTGATGTCAATTTTCTTTGAATCCGTCTGAATAGCTCACAACCTCGATTTGAAGCAGACGATCCTGCGGGAGGAGTAGTATTGGACTCCCTTACACCACTATGAAAGTGATGCATTTAATTTGCGTTGATTTTTTCAACGCATGAGTTCTGTAACGCTTGTAACACACCAGTTGTCAAAGTGCTTATATACTGAATGCTATGAAAGTTGGGAACATTCGTTTTAGATAATAAGATAGGCAGACATGAGGCTTTTATCCCGCGAATTCAGTGAAACGTTATATTGGGGCGTTGATTTCTCTCCTGCGTTTAGCGCAGTGGTTCTTTTCGAAGAGCTCCTTGGCCTTGGCAAACGGATTACCACGTTGAATATAGTAATGCACCGGTTCAAATTTGAACCGGTGCGTTCCTCGGTAAATGGCCCTTGCCACCCGCTGCGCCAATCATTGCTCATGCGTATCGACGTCATTCATATCTGTGGAGGTGCCAGTTTTAAGCCCGCAGGCTCGCGGTGTGTGTGTGAAAAAAAACAGGTTAAAAAGTGCCACCTCTAACCCGTAACAGCTATTAACGGTCCTCAGTAGATTGTGTCCTGGTATCTATCTGTTATCTATGCCCCTAGATTCTGCCGTCGTTATGAAGGCGGCGGGCGCGACAGCTGCAGCTGTTGCGGACGCGTGGGGCTATCAAGAGAGGAAGAAGTGTGGTGTCGTTACAATGGGTTGACAGCGTATTTGGACTGGAACATAATTTGTTGTAATTTATCTGCATGGTGCTGCATCGGCGTTGCCCAGTGCTGTCATTTGACGTGAATGGTTCTGGAGTTTCACCAGAGTATCTTAAAATATGCTCCAAATGTGGAGCACTCCCTTTAAGCTAGTCATGCAACTTACCGTTTTTTACGATGTGATTAGGCCAGTCGGTGCCGCGTTTGCTGTAACTTTTTTGTGTTATGTTGCACTTTCTAGACCTGCCCCTGAGAACAAGTTCTTGGCTTTTTAGGATGCCAATAAGCCACCGTAATTCGACGAAGCACAAGTGCTAGAGACCGTGTATTAGATCATATAACGCCATTTGATATAACGGTTGAAAAGAACACGGCGCCAGGCCAGATACCAAAGAGACTTTAAGCTGACACGTAGCCAAGGTTTTCCTCTGGGAAGGATCAAATGTCGAGTTGTCTCCAAACGCCAGCAAATTTGGACTGCGTTCCTGCAAAATCACTAGTAAGCCTCTTGGCTCAGCGGAGGGGGTGGGGAGGCATCGCTCCCGCAGTCCCTTCCCCTCTGGCTAGATCCTTGCTCTTAATGAAGGGTAGGTGTGGTGAAATTGTGGCCGCTGCTGTCAGGCGTTTAATTACCGTTTCTGATTTGGTTGTCGCTCAAGATCGCAGACAAGATCGCAGACCTCTTCAAATAAATGCCCAGCTCGTTTGATGAGAACGATTCCGTACCCAAACCATCTCTTCGTAAACGCTATCTAGAGGTCATGAATACGGAGCCATCTAAACTGGCTCTCACGTTAAGCAGCGCCATCTAAACTGGCTCTAACTTAGGACGGTGCCATCTGAACTCGCTCTATTTTTAGACGGTGCCATCTAAACTGGCTCTAACTTTAGACGGTGCCATCTAAACTCGCCCTAACTTTAGACGGTACCGTCTGAAATGGCTCTAACTTTAGACGGTGCCGTCTAAACTCGCTCTAACTTTAGACGGTGCCGTCTGAAATGGCTCTAACTTTAGACGGTGCCATCTGAACTGACACTTGCGATCAACAGTCCTGCTTTCTTTTTTGTCTGATCAAAACGCATGCTAACGGTGGAGAGACTACATTGCAAGACACCCTGACATACACCAGCCGCATATACAGCTACCGGGAGTGATCTGGACTTGTGCTGTCCGACCGCTTTGTCTTTCTTCGCTTGAAAGGTGGCCTCACCGTCGGTGTGCGAGAGACGCATTTGACGGTGATGGGGGCGCAATCGTACCTACCGACAGTAACTCATTGATTCTGGACATTATCTTAATCTCTAAATCACATTCATTGGAAGAATACCATTCAAATGAATGAATTTGTTTTCATTATGATAGCAGCCCCAAAAGTTGTAAGTGTGCAATAAACTGCATGGTTTTGTCTTCTTAAGTTTCTAGATGTTTGTGGTAAAGCAACTCATTTGCGTCACTTTTTCAAGTTTTGCGGTGTTGGCTGAGTTCTATGAGCGTGTAAATTTCAAACTTAAGTTGCCGTTAGATTGGCCAGATACGTATCATCCACAACGTGCTTGTCCACTTAACGTAATACCCAACGAATTAAATCATGGGTGTTGAACTCATGATACGCCAGCACCGTTACTGTCGGTTTGTCAACTTTCCGCTAGGCGCTTTGTCGTGTTCGTCCTGTGTCCGCTTGCTGCACTAACACCTGTGGTCCGCCTCTCTCTCTCTCTCTCTCCGTCTCCCCGCCGCGGCTGCCGCCGGCGCCGTGACGTCACAGTGATCCACTCTTGTGCCGCTGAAGACCTGGAGCTGGATCTGGAGCGAGAGCTGGAGGAGCCGCCGCCGGAGCTGGCGCCGCCGCCGGAGGACGGTGGCCGCGAGATATCGCCCGGCCAGGTCAGGATACGCGCAGACTCAGAGAAAGAGGCAAGAGACGTGGTATCAGGGTGGCAGCTATGTGTACCACGTGCTCCGTGCCATGTAGCCAGTGCTGGGGGTGCGGCGTGCGCCACACGTGTGTCGTTCGACAACCGAGTCCCGGCACGCTCTACGTCTTGCTCCCCTTCACTCATGAAAAATAGCGCTTTGAAGGTTGCGACCGGTGGCGTCAGTGAAATGATCACTGCACACGTCCACCAGTAGCATTTTTCTGTTGTCTGATTATCCGGAGAGCGGGATGACGCCGCATGGCAGGTGGTCGCCGGCCGTCCCTCCGGCGGCGGTCTACTGCGCCTTACCCTCGACGTGTCTGTTATCAGCTGCTGCTATCAGGCATCATGAAGGACTTCAGCTCGGCGGCCGAGGACGCCCGCCGCGCCCGCCGCAAGTCGGGCGAGGAGCAGCCGCCGGCGCCGGTCCGGCGCCGTGGCACGCTGCAGCGCGCCAAGTCACACCACGTGCCCAGCGTGAGCCGCGCGCCGCCAGGAGAGGGCAGGAGGCTGTGGTCAGGGAGTCGAGTTTTGAGGGGCCGTTTGTGGGGTAGTTGAGCGCCTGAGCATGGATTAGATCAGTCAAAAGTATCGCCTCAACATGTATCGCGAGTTGCGAGTGCGGCGATCTGAGGGAGCGGCTTTGATGGAGGCGTTGGTGGCCCGGGCTTATTTTGTTCATCTTCACGTTGACAGACTGGAAATTTACGCTTTGAAATCAGTCGTTAGCTGTTACGGATTTTTTCCTACATTGTAAAATGCGGATAGCCGGGGTTTGTTTTCGCTTTTGAAAACCCAAACCAAACCAGAACGCTTTTGCAAACTATTCCATGTATTTCCTCGCTGACTCGACACGTTTTCTGTGACAGCAAGGCTGCAGCGCTTCATGCACCCACCCTGTTATTGGTTTGCGATAGCTAATCTTGAAGGTGCGACAGTCGCCCTGTCTCCGCTCCGGCTCCACCCTGTCCCCGCTCCGTCTCCGCCCTGTCCTCCGCTCCGTCTCCGCCCTGTCCCCCGCTCCGGCTCTGCCCTGCCCCCCCCCCCCCCCGCTCCGTCTCCGCCCTGTCCCGCTCCGGCTCCGCCCTTTCCCGCTCCGGCTCCGCCGTTTCCGCTCTCCGGCTCCGCCCTGTGCCCCGCTCCGGTTCCGCCCTGTCCCCACTCCGGCTCCGCCCTGCGCCCCGCTCCGGCTGTGCCCCGACTCCGCCCTGTGCCCCGCTCCGGTTCCGCCCTGTCCCCACTCTGGCTCCACCCTGTGCCCCGCTCCGGCTCCGCCCTGTCCCCACTCTGGCTCCGCCCTGCGCCCCGCTCCGGCTGTGCCCCGACTCCGCCCTGTGCCCCGCTCCGGTTCCGCTCCGTGCCCCACTCCGGCTCCGCTCCGTCCTCCGCTCTGACCCGGCAGTCTCGTGTGTGCGCTGGCAGCGGCAGGGCTCGCCTCGCGCGCGGCTGACGCGGCTGCACAGCGACCCGGCGCCGCGCACCCATCCGCCGCCCATCTCCAGCCTGGCGACGCTGCAGTCGCAGGACTCCGCCGACGACGACGAGCCGCTGGTGGCGCCGCGTGACGACGCCGAGCGCGATGACTCGGAGTCGGAGGAGGGCGCCGGCCGGAGAGGTCAGCCGAGCGGGAGGGGTACGGCGGCGGCGGAGAGATTGGCCAGGGGCGGTAGAGGTGGAGGTTAGGATGGATAGGATGATGCTGGGGAGATAGGTCATGCTAGAAAAGAAGTCGAAGGAGCAGTGCCGGCGAAAGAGGTCAACATCGGTCGGGAGAGGGGAGGGGAATGCTGGAGATAATGGTCGGCGATTGGGGGGGGGGGGGGGGGTCACAAGTGCCTCCTCCGTTCTTTTCCCCCTGCCGTCAGTTCGTTGGTAGTTACAGCCTGTGGTTTCGTGCTTACATGGTACAGAAAGGGCCGCTTTGACTGGTTCGTTCAACTCCTTAGCGATTAAAGCCAGACAGTTCGGTGAGCATGAAGCGTTGTTTTGTTTCATGTACAACATGGCGATCCCAGCGTCCCGGTTTCATATGGCGTGTTCCTGGCCTATAGCAGCGGCCGTGATGTGACTGCCAAGCTTTAGAGTTTAACGCTTTGTTCTCAGCACTAGCCTCCCTGCTGAGTCGGACAATCCTGGGTCTGAAGTCGGCCGGCAACTTCCTGCTGGAGTTCGCCGCCAGTATTTTGATCGCGCTCACGGTCAAGTTGAACAACGTGTCGGCCGACTACCGCTACATCGCGAGGAAGCTCTCCAAGGAGAAGCGACGCCTCAAGGTACCTTGGGCTCGGCACCCGTCTCGGAGGGAGGAGGGGGCTGGACCTGAATTGTGCGGTTTATTGGGACAAGAGTGGGATGTGGCGTTCGTTATGCAGATTTGGTTGGCGAGTTATTTTCAATGGGCGTAGTTGTGTTTACATTTTTTATGACATAAAACCAAAAAAGAAGAAAGCTTCTATGAAAATGTGCGTTTTCCAGAAAACCCCTTCCTTATCCCATAGCAGGGTGCGTAGACCCTGTGCTAAATGCATCTATCACTCAGTTTGCGTGATATATTCTGGCCAATCTGTAGTACCATTTGCCTGCGATTATAAGTACACCACATTTCATGTCTTCGTTCTCTGCAGTCAGTCAGCCTCCATTATTACGTCGTGATTTTCGGGTCATGGTCACGACTTTGTGTTTCAGAAGTCCTATCCCACTGTTCCGACCCTTTTTTATGCCTCCTCCCTCTCAGCTGGTATGTTTCAGCCTGAGCCCTGACCGCCGCTGCCGTGTTTTAGGAGCCCTGACCCCGCCGCTGCCGTGTTTTAGGAGCCCTGACCCCACCGCTGCCGTGTTTCAGGAGTCTTGACGCTGCCGCTGCCGTGTTTCAGGAGTATTGACACTGCCGCCGTCGTGTTTCAGGACCCCTGACTGTGTTGCTGTCGTGTTTCAGGAGTCATGGCAGCGTGGTCAGCCGGCGCCTGCGCCGGCACCGGTGGTGCCACCCGCCCAGCCTGCCGCCGCCGACCCCGGAGCCGGCGGCGATGCGCCCCTCGTCTACCTCACCCCGGACGGCACCCCGCAGCTGGGCGGGAGCGAAAGGAAGCCGCCGTCGTCCGACGCCATGGTCGTGTGAGTGACGTCCGATGACTGACAGAGGCCAGCCAGGGTAGCTCAGGTCGGCCAGGGTAACTCAGGCCGGCCAGGGTGGCTCAGGCCTGCCAGGGTGGCTCAGGCCGGCCAGGGTAGCTCAGGCCGGGCAGGGTGGCTCAGGCCTGCCAGGGTGGCTCAGGCCGGCCAGGGTAGCTCAGGCCGGGCAGGGTGGCTCAGGCCGGCCAGGGTGGCTCAGGCCGGCCATGGTGGCTCAGGCCAGTCAGGGATGGCCCCAGGGCCATTGTCGGGAGACGCTGGGAGCACGCAAAGTAGCCGATGTGCCTGGATCCTGGACCGTGGATCCTGGGCCCATTCAACGGCTGCCACAACAATGCAAATGGAGGCTAATGATATAACATGAAGGACACTGTTATGTCTATAGTACAAAATGAATGAATTTGGCATTTGTCTAACGACCATCTGAAAAAAACACTATTGCAGCTTACCATGACCCTCTGAAACACGACACATGTCGTCGGAAGTGACCCCGACCACTCCGGTGTGACCCCTGACCACCGCGGTGTGACCCCTGACTTCTGCGGTGTGACCCCTGACCCTGACCACAGCGCGGCGTGTGATGGTGACGGAGACGGGGACGGGGACGACGGTGTGAAGCACCAGGTCTCTGACGACCTGAGCACGGCCAGTGCCCGTCAGATCCTGGAGCAGCTGGCCGTGGCCCTGTGGTACGCTGTCGTCAGCCGCTCGGAAATGGTGGCCTACATCGTGGTCTTCATCAACCAGGTGCGGCGAGGCTCTTGCTGTCGGCTTACTGCCACCGAAGGACGGCGATGAGGGCCGAGTTCTGTGCTGTGGTGTTCGGAGCGAATAATCCAATGAAAAACATGAAAGTCGGCCGAAATTATATCGCAAGCATGCCAAAGACGTGCTACAGACTGGAAAGAGAGTTCGTTAATATGCCGATTTGTGTGACCACTTTGTATTAATTGTACCTGTTTAAATGCGGCCTGCCCAGGGAACCGTCCGGTGCTGTCCCTTCCACGTTATTCTGGCGAACGGCATGGTGATAAGCTCGAAGTTTATTTGAAGCTACGAAAATGGCATGGCGAAAATGTCACGTGCAGAAAATGTTCCGCGTCTATTCGTGTAGTAACTGTGCTCTGCTGCCTCGCTGAAATCGTTGACGGGACTAAGGACATGACGCCTTTTTTCTGGGACGTCCGACAGATGAAGTCGGCGTCGATTCTGTCTCTGCCGCTGCCGATGATGGTGTTCTTCTGGGGCAGCCTGTCCGTGCCGAGACCCAGCAAGACGTTCTGGGTGACAATGATCGCCTACACAGAGGTAACTCAAGACATACTGGACATTATCGAGGCGAGGGCTTTCTTGATGTTATGATTGCCTGGGTGGCCTGCCGTGATATTCCGCGTGATTGTATCGTCCGTGATGGCCTAAGTCTGCCTGTCAAGGGCCGCCACATGTGTGGCACATGTGATGTCAGTCAAGACTACGTTCTTCTGTGGTAGTAGATGGAAGTCAGTACATCACTGAGTCATCCGCGAAGCTCTGGTGATTTTTACTTCGTCCGTGTTCAGGTATGTCGTTTTTGGTGTGACGTACATCCGTCATCGTGTGGCACTAGTCTGTCACAGCATTTCACTGTTCGCCCGTTCATCAAGCCCTTGTGTTTCCGTTTCAGACCATCATCATCATCAAGTACATGTTCCAGTTCGACTTCTTCCCCTGGAACCACATGCAGAAGCTGAACGACCCGTTCTGGCCGCCGCGTATCCTGGGCGTTGAGCAGAAGGAGCAGTACACCGTGTACGACCTCGTCCTCCTGCTCATCATCTTTTTCCACAGGTGGGCGAGCGTTGGCCTGGTGAGGTTTTTCCGGAAGCAGGCGATCACGGCGACATGGACCTGTTCGTGGCGCTATGCCGGGCGGCGCAATGGCGGCAGGTGTTACTCCGTCTATGCTGGCGGACCTGTAGCGGCCCCGGGGATGTATCTGTGTCCTCTTAACGTGCTTCAATCATTACACATGCCTGGCACCATGGTGCGAACAGTGCCTTTAGAATTGGTTACGTTGACAGCACCTGGCTCACTGCCATAGATCATCCAGTGACCAGTGATATCCGCAGTCAACAATACGGTAATGAAGCAGCCCATTTAAAGCCAGGACCCCAGCAATTATCTCTCTCATATGCATAAATGGATATCTTGTTAAGGTCAATCTCAACCTCAAACCTCAAAAACATGATGCAAACTTCAGACATCAGTTCTGACCATAATATAACCTCATAGCTAGATTTTGGCCTACGCAAACCGAATTCCTGTGACCTCCGATGAGCCTCCTCTCTCTCTCTCTCTCTCTCTCTCTCTCTCTCTCTCTCTCTCTCTCTCTCTCTCTCTCTCTCTCTCTCTCTCTCTCTCTCTCTCTCTCTCTCTCTCTCTCTCTCTCTCTCTCTCTTCTCTCTCTCTCTCTCTCTCTCTCACTCTCTCTCTCTCTTCTCTCTCTCTCTCTCTCTCTTCTCTCTCTCTCTCTCTCTCTCTCCTCTCTCTCTCTCTTCTCTCTCTCTCCTCTCTCCTCTCTCTCTCTCTCTCTCTCTCTCCTCTCTCTCTCTCTCTCTCTCTCTCTCTCTTCTCCCCTATTCTCTCTCTCTCTCTATCTCTTCTCTCTCTCTCTTCTTCTCTCTCTCTTCTCTCTCTCTCTCTCTCTTTCTCTCTCTCTCTCTCTCTCTCTCTATCTCTTCTCTCCTCTATCCCTCGTCTCTCTCTCTCTCTCTCTCTCTCTCTCTCTTCTCTCTCTCTCCTCTCTCTTCTCCTCTCTCTCTCTCTATCTCTCTCTCTCTCTCTCTCTCTCTCTCTCTCCTCTCTCTCCTCTTCTCTCTCTCTCTCTCCTCTCTCTCTCTCTCTCTCTTTCTCTCTCCGCTCTCTCTCCCTCTCTCTCTCCCTCTCTCTCCCCTCTCCTTCTCTCTCTATCTCTCTCTCTCTCTCTCTCTCTCTCTCTCTCTCTCTCTCTCTCTCTCTCTCTCTCTCTCTCTCTCTCTCGCTCTCTCGCTCTCTCGCTCTCTCGCTCTCTCGCTCTCGCTCTCGCTCTCTCTCTTTTGTGGGTGTGGCTTACCATCGTCTCACCTGTCGCGTGTCGCCGGCCGGCAGGCTGGTGATGAAGACGCTCGGCCTGTGGAAGGACGTGGACGACGAGGCGGTGCCGGAGCCGGCCGCGCCGCCGCCGCCGCCTCCGGACCATCTGGGTGCCCCGGAGCGCTCTGTGGCAGAGCGCGGCCGCGCTGCCGCCCAGAAGGCCCGCAGCGAAGTCATGGAGGGGTGTGTGACATGCCGGGGGAGGGGGGGGGACAAACGGCGGCCGCCAAGGGACTGGAGGACGGGAAACGGAGGGGGGGGGGGGAGCTCTGGTAAAGATCAGGCAGGTTGGACGGTATGGTGGGGCTACTCATCTGTTATATGGTCTGATGTTGGCTCACAAGTGATAGGATGCCTATGAGGGTTGGCTGGGCGGAACAGCGTACGTGTGTTTTTTTTTGGGGGGGGGGGCGGGCCGGCCTTCATATTATGCTGTCTGCAAGGTGACGATTTTGCCTTAAATTTGAGTCATATTGCTTTGGAACAAAACAGTAGAAATATATCACTGAATAGGAATATGCTGAATTGGCTGTGATAATTTCAGTTTCAAGTTTTACCTATCGGCGACGAGCGAGTTCTTCAAGTCGCTGTTGTCCACCTCGGGCAAGGAGAAGGTGGACGTTTACGCATACATGTTCATCTGTGACTTCATCAACATGTTTGTGGTGCTCCTCGGATTCTCCTCCTTCGGCGTAAGTGCTGCATCTTTGCGCTCGAGTGACCTTGACGGCGAACGTGACGTAAGTTGCACACCAGGTCAGGCCAGGCCATAGGGCCGGAAACGGACGGATGTATCGACACTGCTGGTGTCGCGGCTGCAGATGCGGTCCGGCTGGCTGAGAAGCTTCAGTCCGCCTTTTGGACCCGTTCGTTATGCGGCCGTAAATGCTGCAGTGGAGCTGAATATTCGCTGCCCCATAGACCCGCGCCGCTCAGGCGATGTATAGACGGGCACCGCGAACTGACCTGGAGCCGACCGGAGGCCGCTGCTCAGCCAGGTCTTCAATTTGGCTCGGTCGCCACAGTCGTGGCAACTGTGGTTCCCTACGACGTCACATCACCCGCCCTCCTGGGAGCTGACCGCGCGTGCCCCGGCTGCCCGGACCCACCTCTGACCCTGCCCTCGCCCTCCGACAGCCGCCACAGGGAGGCGGCGGCGACATCTCGTCGGTGGTGGAGGAGAACCGCGTGCCCATCCCATTCCTCATCATACTGTCGCTCAACTTCCTGCTGATCCTAGTCGACCGCGCCCTCTACCTGCGCAAGACGGCGCTGTGGAAGCTGGTGTTCCAGTACGTGCTGGTCGTGGTCGTGCACGGCTGGCTTTTCTTCACGCTGCCCGCCATGACCGACAGGTGGGTGTGACGTCATCCGGCGTGGGTCTGTGTGTGACGTCATACTACGTATATGTGAGCGTATGCGTGTGGCTCCGACGCATTGCTTGGCTTTAGATCGGGCCATCAGAACTGGGGTGAAAGTTGGGGGAAGTTTTGTGTTGACTCTTGCAGCTCATTGATGTTTCCAAGCAAGGCGACCATGGTGATTCCGGAATCGCCCGTGCGATGTGTATGCACGTATGAGACATTTTCTTTCTCAACTAATGTTTTGTATCACCACGTGTTTGTGTGTGTGTGTGTGTGTGTGTGTGTGTGTGTGTGTGTGTGTGTGTGTGTGTGTGTGTGTGTGTGTGTGTGTGTGTGTGTGTGTGTGTGTGTGTACGTAATCTAAATCGTAATCAGACGTTCAGACGTCCTTTGGTGGGCTTCGGCAACGATCGGTTGTGGTTGGGGTGGTAACTCCCTATTCCCTGTAAGCTCAACAAATCGGGGCTCGCGAGATGCGGACGTGGTATGCATCTCGTGGTGGCTGTGGCACGCATCTCGAGTGGCCGGGGGGGGGGGGGTCCCACCCATTGGTGACGTCACTGATGTAATTCAGCGTCCGTCATCCTCAGCTACTTTCATCGGTCAGCACAGTCTACATGCGTGCGGGTTATATCAGAGGCCTTCTGTGGGCTGCTGTATTCAACCATTGAGATGTGATGGGATAGACTGCTTTGATATGTTTCGGGCGCCATGTCTCTGACATTAGTCTGTTGTGTATAGCAAAGGGTGGCTGCCACCGTGGTGCCACCTCCCTGGTTGGTTTGTTCTTACCTATGTCCAGTGCTGTCAAGTGGTGCGTACAATTGTACAGGAGAAGTCACAATCCTCCTTCCTGCCGCTCCAGTGGCGACAGGTGCTCGTCTGTACGACCGGCCTGTGTATATGTCCCGCAGGGAGTTTAACCAGGCAGTGGCTCCTCGCGTGTGGTACATGATCAAGTGCATCTATCTGCTCTTCTCGGCATACCAGATTCGGTCGGGCTACCCCACCCGCATTCTGGGGAACTTCCTCACCAAACAGTACACAATCTTCAACAAGACGGCCTTCAGAGGGTGAGTGTAGAGGCTGCTTACTGGTCACCACGGACGCCTTTGGCGTTACGTTCGTCCCTATACAGTGTCGTGGTGGTGATATTGACTTGAACGACGCTATTCAACAACCTATATTACTTACAAATAACTGAGCCCTGGCTTCTTTCCAGGTTTATGCTGATTCCGTTCCTGTACGAGCTGAGGGCCCTGATGGATTGGATGTGGACCAAAACATCTCTAGATATCTTTAATTGGCTCAAGATGGAGGATATTTATGCCCATATATTCTTGATCAAGGTAACCAGCTTATATACACACATATTTTTGTTTGTTTGTTATATACGTTTGTTATATATATATATATATATATATATATAGTAGATCATAAATATGTGTATTTGTACACGCGAACATGCTGTACACCGTGTATGGCAGCACCAAGGTCCTAAAGAAACGCCCTGCGGAGATGGTGCTGCACGACGATTCTGGCTATTACTGATTCAGCGATGGCTAAGGCGGCGGGGGTCGACGGCTGCAGATGTCAGGTTGCTTCTGTTGTGCAGTGTTTAAAACTGGCTGATGTCCCGACACTCCACGCCAATCATGCAGTTGTAGACCTGTTTTAGATCCTTATTTTGGAGAGCTTCAGTCGTTTCGAATCAAAGTATTTTTAAGGTCAGCTGGTCCATAATTAACGTGCAAAAGCAAACAAGCTGTGGGTTCTCCCACATTCATGTATGTCTAAAGTGTCTCCCGATTCATGTATGTCTAAAAATCAAATGGTGGCGGTTCAAAGTTGACCGTGCCGTAACGGACGTAGCCGTGCATTGGCCTGTTGACGGCCGACCGATTCAAAGTTGACCGTGCCGTAACGGACGTAGACGTACACCGGCGTGCTGACGGCTGACCTATTCAAAGTTGACCGTGCCGTAGCGGACGTAGCCGTGCATTGGCCTGCTGACGGCTGACCGATTCAAAGTTGACCGTGCCGTAAGGGACGTAGCCGTACACCGGCCTGTTGACGGCCGACCGATTCAAAGTTGACCGTGCCGTAACGGACGTAGCCGTGCATTGGCCTGCTGACGGCCTGCTGACAGCCGACCGATTCAAAAATGACCGTGCCGTGACGGACGTAGCCGTACACCGGCGTGCTGACGGCCTGCTGACGGCCGACAGCGTCCATTGGCCCGACTAGCCCAGCACTTCTCGCACCAACACTCCCGATCCCTGCTGAGGAGCCCCTGTCCGTGGCACGCAACACCACCTGGCCATCCTCGGGAAGGCGTTCTTTAACCGAACGCTCCTCTCCACCACCCTGCATTCTGACCTGTTGACCTGACCTCCACGCCACCCCTGCTGACTTACCTCCGGGCCGGCCGCTCCAGTGTCAGCGCGTGCAGGAGGAGACGCAGGTGTACGTGAGCGGCGAGCCGCGGCGCACCACCGAGAAGTGTGTGTTCGGCGGCGGCTGGCTCCTGCTGATCGTCGCCGTCATCTTCGCGCCGCTTGTCGTCTTCGCGCTGAGCAACGCGGTCGGCCTGCCGAACGTACCATACGAGGTCACCCTGGAGCTGAGCGTGGGAGCGTACGAGCCCGTGTTCCGCATGACGGCCGAGCAGAACTCGCTGATCAGGTGAGGATGCCAACCGGAGACCGAGGCGCGGGGCGAGGGCGGGCATCGGCGGTCCGGTCGGGCTGGTCGGACACGCGGGGTCGGTGCACGCGCGCCCACAGACTCGCCGGACCGGCGGCGGCGGACGTGAGAGCGGACGCCCGAACGATGCCGGCTGGCCGCGGTCGGTACCGAATGTCCGGGTGGAAAGAACGAACAAAATGACATGAAGGTCTGGAACGACACGAGTGGCCGCCGTGTCTGAATGACTTTTCTGGACGTCTTGGGCTCGACGGGTGTCTGAACGAGCGACCCCGCACTGGAAACAGCCAAAAGCCAATCTCCCGGTAGAGTGTCCAAAGGAGGCGCGCTGAAGTGACACCTGCGCGGGTATCTTGGCCCGATGCAGGCGGCCGGCGCGGCGTCAGCACCGGTCTGGCCGAGGGCATGTGTGCCAAGTCCGGTAACGTGCCGGCCCCGCTGCAAATATCAGAGTTCGGTGCAGCGTCTCATGCGGTCAGTGTGGCCGTGCCGAGTCGTAGACGCAGGGCCGCCGTCTCGTCCCCATGTGAGGTGAACGGGACCGCGTCCTCCTCCCCCCCCCCCCCCCCAGGCTGACCTCGGGCGACCGGGGGCTGTCACAGGCACTCGCTGGCTGTGGTGTGTGCAGATGGGGATTTTGACGTTTGAGCTTTGTTTGGAAGAAAATAATTATGCTCATAAATGACTATGGCTGATATTGGCTGTAAGATAGCATTGAGGTCTGAGATGTTGCGTCACTTAAGAAGGCTCTGAAAAGACGTGTTCTCTGGTGCATTTACTTACCGGCCGTTGATGTTGCTCCTGGAGATTTTTAACTCACAAGAAGCCTTGCTCGTAGATCGATGTAGACATCCCACCCACATGCTCGTCTAATAAGCATTTTCGGCATACTTATGACGCATCATAGTCGCCATGAACTGGTCGCATGATACCAAGGCTGCATTCCAGTATGGTAGCTGCTGGCCTTCGACAAAGTTGCGGCGCACTGCCCATAATCTCGAGGGATTTGTATTGATCGCGCAATCCAGACGGTCTGAGCTCACGGTTTGCGGTGCTCATGAGATGACGCGGGAGAGCCAAAATCGCGGAGTGGGGGCCGGGTAGTTACAGGCGCGCTGAACGCGTACACCAAACACCACTGAGGTCCGTTCACTGGGTGCAAGGAGCACTTAAGTCACAACTAGCACCCATGTCCAAGTCATTTTATTATGTAACTCAAAACGTGATCCGTGATCGAGGTTCGAACCGTTTATCCTCGTTTCTCGTTTCTTGTTTCTTGTCTAATCCTAAATTCTTGCCACGGCCCCCATACCCGGGGCGTGGCTGTATGCGCTAATCACGAGCGGGCTGAGAGGCCCCCTGGGAAGGGGGGACCCCGACTGAGTGCCCAGCGCACACCCTGCGAGGCCCCCTGGGAAGGGGGACCCCGACTGAGTGCCCAGCGCACACCCTGAGATGCCCCCTGGGAAGGAGAACTCCGACTGAGTGCCCAGCCCACACCCTTAGAGGCCCCCTGGGAAGGGGGACCCCGACTGAGTGCCCAGCGCACACCCTGAGAACCTCCTGGGAAGGGGGACCCCGACTGAGTGCCCAGCGCACACCCTGAGAGCCTCCTGCACGCATCACAGCTCGAGGGTTGGTGCCCAGGCGCATGTGGTCCTGCCCCACCGTTATCCATATTCTTTCATCCCATTGCCTGGAAACGGCCAATTCTGATCTTACGGGTTCTAATCCAAACAACCAACAGTCAATCGTGATTGAAGCTCGCACAGCCTGCTCAATTTTGATTGGGACTCCAGTGACGTTCATTGCGTCTGGGAGTCGTGTTCACGAGCGCCAGGTGTAAAACGGCTGGACGATTTTATTCTTATTGGCCTTGAACGCCGTATGGTGTTTCCTGTGGCATGCGTCCTAGTGGTGCGTGGCCAGTGGGATGGTGGGATTTGAATGGCGTTTCTGTGGCGTCATGCGGGCCTGAACGACCTTGCAATAGTCTGCACGAAGAGTCTGGTCACCTTCGCGGGCACAAGGCTCAGTAACTTATAGGGTTTAGATCATAAGAAGGGTAGGGCTATGCATTGCACGGAATAATCTTCAAAATGGCCTTTTCAATTCAAAAGCCCGTACAACTACCGAACACTCCCTTTAAATATGCAAATTATCTGCTACCTCATCGGGTCTGGAACGGTGTCTGGACGGCCTCCTTTGCCGCAGCATCACGGAGAAGGACCTGGACGACATCAGCTTCCACTACCGCAGCGACCGGGGCGCGCTCGGCTTCCTCGCCGAATACGACTACGCCGACATCAACATCGTGCAGCTGAGTGGCAAGTCGACAGCCGTCTGGGCCATCTCTCCTCCGTCTCAGGTACGGCTCCGGTGACGTTGGCAGCATTTGCGGCGACTCGGACGACAAATAACGTCATTCATAACGTCATTCATAACGTCACACCACGTAGATTCTGCGCCTTTTGGTGTTCGCAGCGACCGGGACGATGAGCACTCAACGTGACGTCACGCAGAATCTTTGCTTGACGCGCGGATTCTTTTTCGGCAACTTGATCGACGTGAGACAGAAATGACACAGAGTCACATATATAGAAGCCCCTGTGCGTGGTCATGGCCGACCGCGGATGATTAAACGGTCTTTTATACGTTATTAACAGCGTAATTCGCAGTTTCCATTGTTGGGAGCACGCAAAGTACCTACAACCGGAAGTTTCAGTGTCCTTACAAGCGCACTTACTGTCACGACAGTAACGAAGCAGTAAACAGAGCGCGTCACGCGGCGAACGCATCCGGTAAAGATTCTACGTGACGTCACGTAAAATAGGTGCGCTGCGAATACAACTATTGTCTCTGACATCAGCTTTCGACCCCGTGTGTCGCCCGTGCTCCGCGCCTGCCTCCGTCTCATCGGCCTGCCCTGCCCGTGCGGCGCGTGTCCGTCGCCCCGGCGCCGGCTCCCGCGGGCGTGGACGCGGCTCTGACACCTGCCTCCGCCAGCGGCGGTGGGCGGCTGTGTCACGTGTCACTGGTCGGCCGGTGTGTTCGGCGCGCGTCCGTCCGCCCCGGCGCCGGCTCCCGCGGGCGTGGACGCGGCTCTGACACATGTCTCCGCCAGCGGCGGTTGGAGGCTGTGTCACGTGTCATTGGTCGGATGGTGTGTTCGGCGCGCGTCCGTCGCCCCGGCGCCGGCTCCCGCGGGCGTGGACGCAGCTCTGACACCTGTCTCCGCCAGTGGGGTTGGGTGGCTGTGTCACGTGTCATTGGTCAGCCGGTGTGTTCTGCGCGCTGCGCGCGTCCGTCCGCTCCGGCGCCGGCCCCGCGGGCGTGGACGCAGCTCTGACACCTGTCTCCGCCAGCGGCGGTGGGCGGCTGTGTCACGTGTCACTGGTCGGCCGGTGTGTTCGATGCTATCCCGGAAAATGTGCGAGCTTACCGCTGTCTGTCGGAAGTTGGAGCTTGCCGTGCATGTGGCCGTGGCCGTTAACTTTCTCACGTTGCGTGTTGGTCGACTTCTGACCTTATCAGTGGCTCCTGGTGGGTCTCCAACGTTTGACCTTTCATAGGGCGTTGGCGTATGAGGTCTCGGTCGATCTCTCACTCTGTGACATCGCTGACGCTTACAGTGGTCCCCGACCCACAACTTCTTCTTGACCTCTCGACCTCAACACTCATTTATTTAGGTTTGACTGTGACCTGCGACGGCGTTCAGGCGGTCCTCAACATTTCAGCCGTTCGGCATGCGCTTCAGATCCGTGATCTTAATCCTCTTTGCTCCGGAGCCATGCACGACAACTTCATGCTGGCGTGCCATTCTGTAAACCACCCTGGAAACCATCGTTTCGTGGGAACGCAGCGGATAATTCGGAAAGAAAACGGAAAATCGTGGTCCCGCCGGGTGATCCACCTTTTAATAAACTACTGTGCAAGATCGCTGCGTATAATGCCGTGCCAAATGTCACCGAAGGGAGCCGATAGAATACCGTGAATTCATTTGCAGCTGTTCAATCCCCTGACCTCATGTAACTGTCTGTTGTCATGAACATTCGTCACTGAAATTCCAATAGTAGATAGCTGACATGCTTCGGTAAATCGTGACGCGAGGTCATGTCAAGCTGTCATGACATGTGAGCAACGTGTTGTGCACACGCGGGGACCGCGATGCGTGCAGCGTGTGGTACCGATCTTTACGAGACGCTCAACGTGCAGAGCATCACAAGCGAAGCCAAACAGAGTATTTTTGTCATACAGACGATTCCATACTCGCAGCAGCTCATGCCTACTATCGCGAAACCCGGAGCACTCAAAGCGCCACAATATTTTCGTTTTGAGGCGCGATGACGGGTTTACATGCACCGTGCTGATCGCGGCCAGCGCAGGGCAGCTGTGCAGATAAATTTGCATTGCCATTGTGCATTGCCTTTGCTCGGGCAGGCTACCTCGGTGATGGTTTTGTTCCATTGAAATATGGACATGTTTTCCGTCGGGGCCTCTGCGAGTGGGCGGGAAATGCGTGACGATCCAGACTTGTTGCTCGGTCCATGTGTTGGAGACGACTACTGCAGCGGATCTGGTGGGCCCAGCCGACGGCACGGGGCCACCGGGCGGCGGACGACCGGCGGGTCATGTCAACGACTGGGCTCGAGTCGCGCGAAGCTGCCGGAAGTGCGAATGAGCCTACCATTATCCCGAACTTTTGCACGCAAATACCAACTCTTTTAAGATGTGAAAGGTGGTGTCGATGGTTCCTTTAGAACGCTTGCAAAATACAGAACCTGTCTCCTTTGGATGGCGATGATGCCTACGGTTTGATCTCGAAACACGAAACGCCCGAGTGTTTCCTGCACCTGTTTGGATCCACCGACCATTCCACCACGTTATTGCTGCAGTTCTTCCTTGTTTCGTTTCGTTATTGGGATGAGCACCCATTGCTGTGCATGGCCTGTCGCTTTTGTGTGGAACATCTCCCGTGGTAATCATCAGCGTGATGTGTGCACGACTGGGACCTGATGGCCTTTGTCGCTGCGCATAGCTTGGTGTCGTCGCCATTACAGAGCGGGCGCTGTTGTGTGCGCCCCATGTCGCACGGTGTGATCAGCAGCGGATGAAAGCAGCGATCATTCCCCCGGTCTCAAGATGCACCATGCAAAATAGTTCCATGTACAGCAGAAGGTCACAGGTTCAGACACAGCCGGCGGCTGCTGTGGCATTTACCGTAAAGGTCTTCCAAATGTTATCGGCAGGCCGGGTGGGCCTTCGACCGAGAGTCGCGCCCAGTCTGACCGGCCCCGCGCCCTGGCACGGTCCGCAGTGTGTGTGGCTCGCGACGCGCGTCTCTGGTGGGCGGGAGACGTCTCCGTCGTCTGCTGACGCCCATCGATTTCGCCGCTGCTGCTCTCGTGGAGCCGCGGCTGCGGTCCACCCACCTGTCCTGGCACGCCGCTGCTTACCTCCGCCTCGAAGGCGACCGTCTCATGGCTACCGGCTGGTCTCGTGATGAGCCAGCGATAATTTTTCTCTGCAAGTAATCGGCTCAAGGGTGGCCATGCGGCTCGCTGGCGGCACATGACGGAGCGAGCTCTACCGAGATCCAACGTAACTTATCGCCTGATCAGCGCTGATGAGATGTTCTACAGCCCCAGCCTTTATGAGCTATTACAGCACTGGGCCACGCTTGGTCAGGCCGATCGAGCCTCGCTTGGCATGACCTGACCTGACCTGACCTGACCTGACCTGACCTCTCCGATGGTGACGCCGGCTGACATCAGGCCAGATCCCAGCCCGGCACGGTCGGATACGACCTGACAAGCCTGACGTGGTCGGACGCAGTCTCACTGGTGAACCATCAGCTGGCACGTGTGCTCCGGTGTTGAGCCGAGGCTGACCCGATGTCGAGGTCAAGAGGCCAAGATGAAACCGTGCGCGCGCGGTTGATTCACCAAATTGGTCTCGCCCTCCCTCCCTTCACGACCCTGACCAGCGGAAGATCGGTGCCAGAGGTCAGTGGCGGGCGGAGAGGTGACGCCGCGTGCCCCCGCCACAGGCCCGGCTCATCGAAGACCTGACCGGTAACGACACCATGTCGCTCAAGCTCGCCTGGTACGTGAAGCGGATCTCCAACTCGGCGGCCGTGGCGGCCGAGTCGCACGACTACCGCAAGGTCGACCTGCCGCCGTACATCAGTAAGTGCCCCAGCGGCCTGGCTAAGAGCCTTAGTTTGGAGGTCGAAAGGTCTGGGGCTCAACCCCCGCCCTCGGAAATTTCTACCGCCGCTGTTTTTGTCATGGGGCGGCTACGAAGCGTGTTAGTGCTAGTCGATAGCTCACGGTGGACCACTGCTGCGTTGTAATCAAACTTAGGTTGCGGGTAAATTGGGTAACGGCGTGATTTGTCCCGCGTTACGTTGCTGCTCGACGGCATAGTTGACATTTTCTGACATTGGGTCAGGGGAAAAGGCTCAGATTTACTCACCAAAATCGGTGACAATGAGTAACATTTTATTTGCCAGTTCGTGATAAGATATCGAAAGAGTACTGATATCAAGACCTCCAAGTCACCCTGGTGATGCAACTCGCAGTTTGCCATTGCGCACAACGTGCGTGGGTGTTAAGCACGTACCGAAGTATCAGCTCTCTGGCTTTTGGATAAAGGGAGTTTATATATGTCCCCAAATTCTCTAGCTTTCTTTGAGATACTTAACACACGTGACAAATCTCATAAAATGTACTATGTCGGCTTCGGCGGCACGTATCGATGACGAAACGTCGGCTTTGACGGCACAGATCGGTGGCGACACGGGGCTGGTGCAGGGCTGGTGGCATCGGACTTTTTAGTTGTTGTTTTTTGACAGCCAGATTCGTAAAAAAACTGAAGGGGAGTGTTCCTCATTGGCGTGGGGTTTTGAACTGAAATGACACCTTGTTGATCATTCGATACAGTTCGCAGCCCTGCTCTTCTGAAGACAAAAACCCTTTTCGTTTCTCAGTTACACGCCCGTGAAGATGTGGAGGCTATTTCAAGGTCACCCAGGGATCCATTATGGCATGCGGCGATCAAAGCCAAACAAGATAAGATCGTCGAGTCGTTTATATCTGGCGTGCGTGAGCATGATTTCGACCAATACCCCAAAGGTTATCAGACATTTATCATGATAAAATATGTTTTCCATGGAACGAAAGATTTGTTCTTTGCGCTCATTACGGAGAACATGGAACACTTTTCTTGAAAACACCAGGTAGGTTGGGAGCGAAACCCACAATTATTGTGTTTGACTTCATCGTACTTCTAAACTTGTTCATAAACCGAATCTGTGTTGTAGAACAAATTTTCCTCCAACCTGCAAGGTAGTGGTGGCAAAAGCAAAAGATATCCTGTGCCAGGAGTTCCAACTGGGAGAATGGAGAAGCCCTCTCCTAAGCGGAGGAAACGAGGGTTTAGAGGAGCAGCGATAACAAGCGCGACGTAAAAAGATTTCGCAAAGCGCGGCACTGCAGCACAAACGCTTAGCCCAAGATATGTGCTTTACCTGCAAGTCAACGAGAGCGGTATTTCTCCTGGCATTGAGTATTCAGGCCCAAGCAAGATACCGGAGCTCAATCTGGGGTTAGATTGGTATTGGCCGAATACAATCGCTTCGCACACTGTGAATGCAATCGCTGCGTAGAACACTTCTATGGACCCACCCACCGTCTGGCCTGTTTGCAATGTGAGGGGAGAATGTAACGGATTGGTGTTAATTAAGTTGCGTTTTTTTGTGTTTTTTTTGGGGGGGAATCACCTTTTGATCCATCCACAGCAGGAAATGGACATAAAAAACGTTGGATAGCGCCAGCGAAGCAGAGGACTAGATCCAACCAAGTGTCCCAGACGATCTGCTCGCAGGCAGTCCACCTGGTGATACGCTGGTTAACCCTGAGGCCCGCCTTCGGCCGTCGCAGTCAGGCCTGGAAAGCCTCAGTCAGGCCTTCACGTGAAAGGCCGTCCGATCAGCCCAGTGCCCGGATGCATGACACTGCACATGCGGTGACGAGCAGCGACGCGCTTAACCACGCCTTCACGATCAAGTGTTCATCCTTGGATTTGACTGTCCATCTTACGCTTGTTACAGGTCCATAACGTGTTCAGCTGCTGTCCCTGTGGACAGTTCAAACCAGGCAACACCAGCCGGGGGATTGTTTCCCAAGGGTAGAGTATGAGGGTCTCAAGAGGGGGCGAGCGACGAAGCCGAATCCTGTCTGGGTAGGCACATCGCCAAGGGCAGGCCCAAAGTGGCCGTCCTCTCCCGAGCCAAACTGTTTACATCAGACACGTGCAGCGACGAAGCCGAATCCTGTCTGGGCAGGCACATCGCCAAGGGCAGGCCCAAAGTGGCCGTCCTCTCCCTAGCCAAACTGTTTACATCAGACACGGGCTGATTGCGCAGGAATTTGCTCAGAATTCGCAGGATTTCGGAGGAAGCTGGTATTTGTCCCCTCCTCCTCCCAGAGGCAAATTTTGGCCACGTATCCGTGCTTGGGTCAAGAAAGATAACCATCCAGGCTCCAATAGCAAGCAGACGGGCGCTGAATGGAAAATGCTTTTGCACGAGCATCTGCAGGCGCCACGCACACTGAATGGAAGGCAGGGGTGTACTTAACTATTCATTCTGGGGCGGGGCTGCCCTCCCCTCCCCTCCCTCAAAAAGAAACTGAGCAAAAGGTTGATCTGAGAAGAAATTGCGGTTTCTTAGGAGTGGTTTTATCTATTTTCCCCGCTTTTTCTAATTGTTTTGCGAGCTTTCAACTTTGGCCAAAAGCAGCTGCCATGGAGGCCAAAATAGGAACAGTGTTTCCACTGTCCTTGCGTGTTCAGTTACGAGCAAGATACGGGGAGGCCATTGGTTTGATTGGTGAATGAATGCAGTGACTGTTCGGACCACTTCTCTGGGCTCATCCGCCGTTCGTCCATATAGGAATATGGTTCTGCTGTTTGGTTTGAAGGTAACTAAAAATTTGGTTTGTCCTCTGCGGGAAAAAACGAAAGTTTGGTAAGCACTTTCATATGTCACCAGAAAGCGGTCCTGTTCTAAACTTTGCAGATTTGCACCAGCCGCCGGGCCTTGGAAGGGGCTATTACGCCACATGAGCTTTTCGCGCGATCATGGCAACCTTTTCATTTCAAAAGGTTACCAGCCTGTGCCATGGCGTCACGCTATGCCCGCCCTGGACTGATCGCGTCTCGCTCTCTCTGTCTCTGGGTGCAGAAGACCGGAGGAATCCGACCCGGCAGCGGCTGGCGGCCATGCTGCGCGGCGATCTGCCGGCCGGCTCCAGCGTCTCCATCGACCACGTGTTCCCCAAGTTCATCCGGGTCACTAATCAGGTCAGTGCCGACCGCGGCCTGCTATAGGGTCACCCGAGTAACGAGCCAGGTCAGTGCCGACCGCGACTGGTGAAAGGGGTTCCGGAAGTCACCAATGGTAATTGATGTCTGCGAGAAGCCCGTCTCCCCTCCTCATGGGTGGATCAAAGGGAGAAGGGGGGGGGGGACAACTACACTTCCCCTCCCCCAGGTGCCCAAATTTTGGCAAAGAATGCACATTGTTGGACTTGAAAGGCAATCTAGGCGACTTTTACGAAGAGGTTTTGTTTAAGAACATTCTTTGGGGTAGGAAAGGAGGCCGATGAGTTTTAAAAAAAAAATATGGCAGCTTTTGGGAATGAACCACCCAAGCCGACGTTGCCACCCATCCCCCCCCCCCCTCCTCAAGGCAAAATCTTAGATCCGTACTGGTTCTTCTCAAACCATACGATGCATTTAATTGCAGTTTGTGTCAGCGGGTGTTCCGATATGAAGAAAAGAGATAATCAAGCCTGAGAAGGTATACTGTAAGGCTGATACCTTTTCTCGCTGGGTGGTAGATCTAGATCCCTTGGATCTGGATGCAAGGATGGGTCGCTGCTTTTTTGGATGTGTCACTGATGGAAGGGCAAGATTTCCTTGCTACGGCACCGGGTGCCGACGGTGCTGTAGAAAACGTATGCCGTATTCAATTCATTAAATGCCGATAACGCCGCTGGCAGCTGTCAAAGCTTGCTGCCTCTAGCTGGTACCCATGCACCCAAATTGAGGGTAGTCTTGTGGGTGCTGGTGTCGAGTTTTTAACACTCTCCCGGATGGCGGGGTGAATACTCTTTGCTCGGGTGGGGGTCAATTTAATCCTCCTAGGATCTCGCAGACCAAGAAAGCTAGGGGCACCAAACATACAGGATCGGTTGACCTGTATGTGAACTCACTTGTGTGGTTTAAATGGGAGGCTCATGACCTTGGGTTAAACAAACTCAAACAAGGTCAAACTCCAGATTTGCGCCCAAAGTGCCTACAAACCGCCCATGCAACCGCCGTCAGCCTGGTTACCTGTGGAAATCAAAAGGTTAATGGTATTCCTTTAAGGTCAGTGACCTTTTTTGACCTTTATAGGGTCAACGTGACCAAAAAACATTGAGATTTTGAGGAATACTGCACGGCGTTCTCCAGTCTTAGCGGGCGGGCACGCATCAACCGACGGTGCCGCGGAACGCGCACGGCGGGCGAACTCGGGTAATTAACGGAGCCATGTATCAGTAAATATGCTCGAAACAGCAAAATATACACCAATATACTCAGAATCGAACGGGGAACGTGTCTGATTAGGTTTCGTGCTGCGACAAGGCGTAGCCTCGTATGCGTGATGTAAAGCTGAGAAGTGCAGTTTTCTGAAATATTTGTCCTTTGAGCCGGCATAATGGGATCAATTATTGACCTAACAACGTGTAAACCGATGATAATCGCAAGATCCCGTTGAGATCAATCCACTGGTGTTTTCCGCCACGCTCTATCTTCATACTTTGGAAACGCCAGGTGGTCGCACCAACCCCCCTACCAGTCTGCGTCTTGAAAACGGCGAATCAGTGCGAGAGTTAAACAATATTTTGTGCGTGATCGCCCCAAAATTTTGAATTTGAATATGCATGCCTCGCGAGTAGCGTGTATAAAGTCAACGAAAGCCGTGGTAGTGGCGACATTTTGTGTTATGTAGATGAGAGCAGGGAGAGTCGTATCAGCTTTACTCTGAGGTCGTCGTCGGCTCGGCTTTGGGCTCGACGACACACTCGCTGCTGAGACTATATGGCGTCGCCTGCCTCTCACCCTGGCAGGAAGGGGGGGGGGGGGGGCGCCGCGCGGAATCGAGCCCCGTACGTCTGGTTTTCCAGACTAGTGTGGTTAACGCAGACGCGTTAACCGCTACACTATCGGCACCCGTACTCTGAGCACCCTCCTGTTGTAATTAGTGGTGATAAGACTAAGATTCTTCTACCTGCAAATATCTATAATCTTCAGCGTCATATGAAGCGGCAAAGTTTTAGTGGGGAAGTTGTAGTTATGCATTTTTGCCATAGAGGACGTTAATTCGCAAGCATGCGGAGTGCGTCACAACACGTGGACCAAATTCGCTTGGTTATGCTATTTCGTAATTTGTCGTAATTACGACATGGCAAATATTTGCCGTTTGTATCAATCAATCATTTTACGACTGATGCCACCTCGGTTTCGGTTGCTCAGGTAGAAACCATGGATCTACGCAAATAATGTAAATGTCACCTTGTTTTCTGGGCAACAGTAAGTCATGACAACCATGCCAGTCTTCTGTTGTCAGAATCATTGACCTGCATGATGCATACGCACTTCTTGTTGTCTGTGGCAATAGCATTGGTACCGATATTGTGGCACAAATAACTTGAGATATTTGACCGCGGAAGTAATGAACCACATTTTAACACAGTTATCAGTCATGCGGTCCTATTTTGTGATATATATATATATATATATATATATATATATATATATATATATATATATATATATGTGTGTGTGTGTGTGTTTTCACTTTGTGACGTTTGTTTTTCATTTGCTTAACACATCATTTTTATGATTTGTTAATGCATGGTGACATTTTCCCTTGTCTCTAAATAGGTGACATTTTCACGCCTCATCTACCTTGAACAGATTAAGCAGGCACATCAAATTATGTGCATCTGGGAGGGAATCGGTGCCGTTCCGCTGATTTCCAAGTATCCAAGATCTATTCAGTCGTCTTGCATTTTGTGTTCTTAGAACCATGCTAAGCTAAACGAGGCATCACTGGGCGTGTACAAAGATTTTGAAGTGAAAGATCCCTCCATGCCCAGTTGGCTCTGACCGAATTATATTTTCCGTGGCATTAAAGAACTGCGCGATCGTCTGGTTTTAAGAGCTTAAGCTTTGTTTTCCGCCAACCGGCGCCTAACTGTAGTTGCAAGTTAGATCTACATTGTAATTATTCGGAAATTTCGCTCTCTTATGTTGTGCAACACAAACAGAATCTCGCTTTGTATTGTTCTCGACCCAACCACCGTTAATCCCGCCGTAGGAGTCGGCCGCCATGATGGCGGTGAGCGCGTGCCAGCCAGCGGTGGCGCGATTCCAGAGCGCCATCTTGCAAAGCCCGTGTCTCAGCGCCGGAAGGGGCGGAGCCTCAGATCTATCCACCAATGGCAACGCTGACAGCGATTTTCCCCGCCAACACGGGCGGGCCTGGCTGGTCGGTGTTGGGTGCGTGTCGTCTGTCGTGCGCGGCGGGACGAGCCCGGACCGCGGCAACGGGGCGAGCCGCTGGGACGCGCAGAACCCCGGCCGACTGAGGCAGTGGTGAGAGCAGAGTGTCCGGTCCTGATAACAGCTGACCTTTACGGCTTCCAAAGACGTGACGTTTGGGAGATAGAGGTACAAGTGCCGACAACCAGTTATGGTTTACAAGTTTTCTGGAGGATTAGGTTTGGAAGAGGATAAAAGGACTCCCAGGGCATGTTCGGAGACGGGCGGCAGGCCATATTCAGAGTGATAACCACACCTGCACTTGTTGCAGCTCGGCGTGCATGAAACCGATTCTGGCGTTCGGATGTCAAACCGTTGTTGTCATGGGGGCTTTACGACGCACTCACCTGCTGAGGCTCTTTGACGTCGCCTGTTTTTCCTGCTGGTAGAAAGGGCGTGCACCGCGGAGCATCGGACATCTTGTTTTCCAGACGCGCAGCTAACCAATACGCTGTCGTTACGTCACAGGTGTGACAAGGCATCAGCTTTATTTGATATGTTTGTGATGAATCTATTTTTATAGGACTTTCAACCACACCAATAACTTGCTGGAGAAGCGTCGGTGTCCAAGCCTTTGCTTGGCTTAGCTTGCGCGGACACTGACCATACCGTCAGCAGGCGTATATCCAGATCCCAGATATGGATCCCCGGATCGCATGCGTGAGGCCGGAACCCGGACGTTCTAGAACCCGGGATCCATTTTAAAATTTTGTCGAATGTTCTTCTGAGATCTTTGATCTTCCAATGGTTTGAAATACACAAGTTACGTGACATGTTTAACAACCTTGTAGGCCGTCTGTCTATTTTCGTGAGAATTTATTTCGAACTTTGTCATGGGATAGACCGACGGCCATGGGCTCAGTATGATGGATCGAGGGGCTGACCATGGGTCATTTGAACCGGTGCCGTTAGGGGGCACCGGTTCGCAGGGCCGGTCCCTCAAATGTAGGTCAGAGGACCCTCCGCGCCGATCGGGAGCCCGCTGAGTCGACAACGGACTGTGTATCGGCCATGCACCACCAGTACCGAACAGTCGGCTCCAGTCACCGGTACCGAACAGTCGGCTCCAGTCACCGGCTCCAGTCACCAGTACCGAACAGTCGGCTCCAGTCACCAGTACCGAACAATCGGCTCCAGTCACCAGTACCGAACAGTCGGCTCCAGTCACCGGTACCGAACAGTCGGCTCCAGTCACCGGCTCCAGTCACCAGTACCGAACAGTCGGCTCCAGTCACCGGCTCCAGTCACCAGTACCGAACAGTCGCCTCCAGTCACCAGTACCGAACAGTCGGCTCCAGTCACCAGTACCGAACAGTCGGCTCAAGTCACCAGTACCGAACAGTCGGCTCCAGTCACCGGTACCGAACATTCGACTCCAGTCACCGGTGACGAACAGTCGGCTCCAGTCACCAGTACCGAACAGTCGGCTCCAGTCACCGGTACCGAACAGTCGGCTCCAGTCACCAGTACCGGACAGTCGGCTCCAGTCACCAGTACCGAACAGTCGGCTTCGGTCACCAGTACCGAACAGTCGGCTCCAGTCACCAGTACCGAACAGTCGGCTCCAGTCACCAGTACCGAACAGTCGGCTCCAGTCGCTAGTACCGAACAGTTGGCTCCAGTCACCAGTGCCAAACAGTCGGCTCCGTCGCCAGTACCGAACAGTCGGCTCCGTCGCCAGTACCGAACAGTCGGCTCCAGTCTCCAGTACCGAACAGTCGGCTCCATTCACAAGTACCGAACGGTCGATTGCAGTCATCAGTGCCGAACAGTCGGCTCCATTCACAAGTACCGAACGGTCGATTGCAGTCACCAGTGCCGAACAGTCGGCTCTGGATGCCCCTGCATCCCCAGCCTTGTCGAGAAATGATATGAAGATTGAGTCCTTTTCTTTCCCTCTCCCCGTCGCCCCAGGCGGTTGGGTTCATGAACGCATTATTGCATGATAACGCAGATAGGTTTCCCACGTGATCTGTGTCGAGGCCAAAATTTTCGGACAAGTTGTTTCATGAGAACAGATGTTGTGCACTTCGCAGTGTCTTTTATTTGAATGAATCGAACTATACAAAGATGGTGAAAATTAGCATCAAACTATGAAGTACCTCGGGCCATGAACACAAAATGCTACAATATCAGAAACCCATCATGAAGCAAGGAAACTCCGGACATATCAGCCTACTCAACATTGCGAATCTACGAAACTTCAAGCGTATTGCTGGGTAATCTGCAGTTTTGCTAAACGGGCTCAATGTTTTTTGAAGTTATTTAACTGCTGCATTATTTCGGTGCGCATGGGCTGACTTTGCGATAATTCGGAATGGGGGAGGGAGTGGCAGTGCTGGCCACTTCCTTTTCTCGATCATGACGGTGTCATGATACAGTCATGACGCATTCAGATTGCTACGTGTATTCGACACAGTTTACACAATGTGATAAATATTTAAACTAGCAAGTCGTTTCATTGCGTGGGCTGGCAGGATCTGACCTTCACGATGGTTCAGGATGTGAGAGAGGGTGGCAGTGCTGGCATATCCGGGTCGGCGACGTCATGACCGGGTCTAGGTGAGTGACGTCACGACCGGATCCGGGTGGGTGACGTCACGGCCGTCGCAGTCAGCTTCAGTACTTTCCGATGGGAACGATTACGCCCAAGCAAAGAGGCATTTGTTTTCGTTTTGATTTGCTTTGTGCGGAATGCCTTTCATTCGCTCTGTTTCTAACCGCGGTTGTCGATGCTCATGACATCGGTTACGGCAACTAAAAAAATACATCAGGAGTCTCACGCAGACCTACCCAGAATGGCGCGCACGTCATAAAAATCATGCATAGCCCCTTATGTGTAAAATACATGATATATATATATATATATATATATATATATATAAGGTGTTTTGTGTGTGCCCAGACACAAGGCTTGAAAATAATTTGTGTAGAGGCGCAGCTTTTCCACTCGCTAATCTGCCAATTTCTGACCCGCAAGAAACCGCGGGTTTTGCCTGGGCTGTGGGCCAGAAATGGCGCGCTTTTGTGACTCAAAAATTATAGCAGGCAAAAAATTTACTTTTTGCTGTTCCATAAGTATTAAAATCATCTAAAAACCAGAGTGTGCTGCCACAGCATAGTCGTGAAAGAAACACATTTTTGTTTGTTACAGTAAGAGCACCAGCAATAACAAAACTCAGAGAAGACGTGACACACCAGTAAACCAAGTAGCACAGATCAGAAAGCTTTAAGCAAACCTATCGCCCGAGCAAATCAAGAATGCCAACTCAGCTTTTCCAAACTATTGTCTGGTTTCATTGAACATCAGTCAGGTCGGTCCTTAAAATAGATCCAGCTACACACTTCTCTTGGCTGTTACTATGAGGGTGTGGTGCACATAACCTTTCTTAGTTTAGGCAAAAACCGCACCCCATAAATCACAATCAGTATGATCATCGGCATGCGTGATAAACTGTGAGCCTTCCATTGCCATGGCTTCATTTATTTGACAATACAGCCATCAGTACTGGTGCACCAAATGCGTAGCAGTTGTACAAACTTGAAAAGTTGTGCCATAGAGTTTGTTTATCTAGTTTGTTTTTCTATGCTTGAAGAATAGACAATCTGCGACCGCGACCATAGGACACTTATACAATACGGTGTACCCCTACAGCGATTGCTACTGTTTATTCAACATTTATTTCATTGAGGCTTTTTTCTGTGTGATGTATCCATTTCTTCCAATATTTGTATCCGTGTGCAGGTCTGTGTGAAGTTATGTCTCGACGTATCACGTGAATGAAGCATTCGATAGGGAATACAAAACCTGCAGTCGACAGCTTATGTTAACTGTAGAAAGAGTTCCTATAAACTATTTGTACGGTTTTGGTTTGTTTTCATAAAAGTTATTCTGCAGCTTGCAAAAATATGTCACACACTTTGGTGGCATTGCTCAATGCCTCAGTAATGTCACCAAGGGGCAGATATTCGTGAAAAATATATTATTGCTATCCTCACTTCACGCTACACCACACAAATGGCGCGGGGATGGTTCTGGGGTGGAGCATGAATCTTGGTAAGAGGGAAATGTGGATGGTTTTAAAGCTACCACGTGGTTTTTATTTCTTGTTGCTGCGTGATATATCCACTTAAGGATAGCAAATAGTATGTGAAAGAATGGCTCTGTTTCTTCTATACAAGTTATAAAATTGTTGGAGTTGTGACGCAGTCAGATAATGTTTGCGTATATGCAATGTAATGAACTGAGGAGGCTTCCCATGACTTGAAACGGCCAGCGTTTTTACTCTGACAGTGCAAAGCTTCAGTTGATTCATGCAATTTCAAAAAAGTCGTCTGCAGTCTGTTAAAATGGGGTAGAAGTGATCTTTGGTCCGTTTTTGGTCCGTAGTCTATTGAAATGAGGCAGAAGGGTTCTTTGGTCCGTGAAAGGCACATGTATGTCCCACCCACTCTCTTCATCTTCGTAGCCGAAAACTGTCGTCACATCGTTTAAGATCTACCTTGGTGCTTTAGGAGTTCCATTTCAAAGCTCAGCGTGGTTCAGCCTGCCCTCTGACGTCATCTGACCTTGAGCGCGGCCGCTGCCACCGACCGAAGGTCATCTAAGACAGTGATTGAGTATTGGGGTTTTCTGGCGCGTTGGCTGTTGGGCTCATTTCTCGCCCAGGGCATATCAGCCCAGGGCAAGGGCGAGCGCCTAAAGCGATTAGAGCCCACCCCGCCTCGGAGGGGTGGGTCGGAAGGCCGGCGCTCGAACCAACCGGCCCGTGGGGGTGGACTCACAAGCAACTTATACGAAATGAGAAAATGCTGACAAGCACGCAATAAAACACGACGAAAATTGTGAAAAATTATTTAGATCAATACAGCGATACGAAGCCATGGAAGCAGTAGGTGAAGGAACTGAGGGCTTTACACGTTGGAACCTTGATCATCAGAAACTTTGATTGCCTGGGATCCACTGGTTTCTGAGGTACTGGCTGGCCGGGCGGTCTGCCGTCTGGAAGTACGCTGCGCCAAATATAAACCTCCCCTGAGGTCAACATGCGTCACGGAAATGTCCACGAGCATTCGGCCAGCTGATTCCTGGTAGATCCTGCCGCCTCGTGGCGCGCGTGTCACGCCGTGCCATGCCGCGGGCCGAGGTCCCGCCGAACACCGCCTCACCCGCCCGTGCATGCCGCGGCCCTCCCCTGCCCCGTCAGGCGCCGCGAACAGCGCGCCGGGGACCGGTCCGTCCCGGACTCGCCCAGCCCGCTCTGGAAACTGGGCGACCTGGCAGTGCAGTGAGCGGTGGGAGGGTGAAATACCATATGGCCAATGATCGTATGAAACAGGGACGAGAAAATTGTCTGTGTGAAATAGAAGGTCGTGTGACGCAGTATTACGCACACCAATTATATGAAATATTTTGTGAGCAAAAGTTCACACGTGATTTGGATTACCAGGACAAGATCGCCATGGCTAAATAATGCATTCGATATGCGTTATCAGATGCAATATATGGCAAAAGATCGCTAAAACGGCTCGTTTCGACAAAATCGTAAGCAAAATATCGCATGGGACAAGTATTGCCAGGAGAAATGTCGTGCAGGATTAAGAATAGATTTCAAAGAATACTTCATTGTGCTGTGCTATGCTTGATAGTGCTCCGGAAAATGTTGCTTAAGGTCGCACGGAAAAAAAAACTAAGCGAAACCACACCGGATGAAGATTATCAAAGACGGGCGCCGTAATACACTGCATTGTAAGATATGGTATCGCTACATCACATGGCCATGTGCATATGAGATGTGTCGCATGCTACATGTGGACACGACTGCTATTAAAGGTCATTAAATAAGGTCATTAAGGGTCATTTGATAAATGGTCCAAGAATAAGGTGAAAATGAAAGTTTCCTTTCATGAAAGCAATGTGAGCCGGATTCGTTCAAAGGCACACTTTTGGAATGTTAGGTGATCAGAATTTTGGCTCATCCTCCCCCCCCCCCAACCACTGGAATGCTAGATGATCAGAATTTCGGCTCATCCTTCCCTCCCCCAACCACGCCCTGGCTGTCACGGTCAAGTGAGCTGTACTGATGCCAAAATATATGTTCCGTGTAGACCTTCATGTCGCATACTATTTTAACGATATCAACGACGTTTTCGGTGAAGATTATTAAGTTTTTTGGCGTGAAGTGTTTTTGTCATTTTGAGGTAGCTTTTAATGCTGCAGAAGTTTCGGAGATAATGTGTTTAGACAGAGCCAAGTTTGGTAGCTGGCAGAAGGGTATCAGCCTACGCCGATCCGGCTCCAGCATTGCATGATGACGTTGCCTGGTATATCGCGTTTTGGGCGGAAAAGCAGGGATATCTATAATGCTCTCCCTCCCAATCAGTGCTTTGCCACCAGAATACCGTCCCCCCTCCACTTCAGATCATCATCGTTTGCCCCCCCCCCCCCCCCCCAAGGCGACAAAGCCTGGTGAAACCTCTGGCCAGCGCCTGCTGTGCTCGAATGCTTTGGAATTGTTCTGTAAAAGGGTGTTGACTGCGTGGTACGAACTTCCGCGACCACACACTCCGCCGTGGAACAGAACTTTGAGGGCGTTTTTTGCTTCCGTGTAACGCGATAGATGTAACAGCAGGTTTTACAACAGTCGGGAGGGCTTTTCACCGCTCCTCGATGACTGAGGCCTTGCGCTTTCCCAATGACGTCATGTTGCGCACACTCAATAATGGGTCACCCATTCCCGCGAGGGGCGCACCACTCTGGCCGGCCCAGTGTACCGGCGGCGCGCACGGCCGGCGCCGGGGCCGAACCCTGCCGGCCAGCTCGGCGCGCGCGTTATAGGGGGCGTCCGTGTGGCCGGTCCTGGCGGGCGGCGGGCGGCTGGCGGAGGGCATGAGCCCTTGCGTGAGGCCATCGGGGCTCGACGGATCAGTCTCACGCAGTGGAACACGCACGGATATGCGCTGGGAGCTTGCCTTCTGCTTTATCGTACCAGTTCTTTTCGTAAATGTGCGTCGAACAGCGCATGCCATCAGGAGTCATGACGCGACTGGGAAGGCACGTGGCTTCTGTGATTTGATTTGTAACCCTTCCTTTATAATGGTAATATTACTATGGGCGGTGCCAACAGAAGGAATATAATGGAAAAAAGGAATGGAGGGCCAAAATTGAGAAGCGTCATGCTTGCCATTTCTGTTGCAGTGAACAGGTTCACGCTGATTTAGAAAGAAGGCGCATTTACTCTGGCATTGTACGAGCGTTTAGAGATTTCGACAGGTCGGTATTCTTTGTGTATCGTTCCTGTTCGCATCCGCGTGTTACGGACCATTTAGTCATGGCCTGTTTTAGAGGGGGAGGGGAGGAAGGAATTGTGTAATTTTATGGCCAATAGTCGTGGTGTTGGCTGACGACAGAAACCTCGGATGGGCATACATTATTTAATTCCCTCGTAGCGCCGCTATATAAGGAAGCTTAGTTACATCAGTGAGCGCATGCGGGATTGGACTCGGTTCATATCACTCGGGGTTCCATCGAATGCAGTGATGGGCTGGCTGGTGGCAAACGGTTTTGCCGCGTCCCTGCGCCAGACACGTTCACTGTACATATCTGATGTTGACCGCCAGCTGTCGGTGACCTCTTTCCCAGGCGGCACCTGAACTTTCGGTATTCGAGCATCTCCCTGTCCTTCTTCCTAAGTACGTGACCAGGACCTCACCAAACACTTCCTGACATTTTCCCTCATTTGTTGTCGGGCATCACGCCTGCGTGGAGATTGGTTCCACCTCGGATAATGAGGCGATCGATTCCATTAGCAAACTGCAGTTTCGGCCTTATCCTACGCTTTTCTCCCTGGTGTCGAGGTCCGTTCCCAGGTACGCTAACATGAAACATAACAGCGTTGCGACGTCATGAGCACCGAATTGTAGGCAAAATAAGCCAACTTTGTACGCGTCTTCTGCACTTCTCGGGAGCTGGACGTCATCAGCCGCGGATGTCTCGGGGATCATTGCGATGCACCAGCCCCTCCAGGAGTCCCCCCCCCCCCCCCCATAGGAAGAAGTCACTAGAAGAACGGCAGATGCTACGTCAGTAAAGCGTGCTAGCCATTCGTGAGCTCCCTTACGGGAGAAGACTTCCGCCAAAGCGCTCTCCCAGCAGAACGGTGGTCACGCGGGCCGTGTGCGGGGCAGCACCACTATGCTGGAACCACTTATTGCGGGAGCTGTCCCCGCAGTACTGTTGGAGCTGTATCTAGGATGTACGACGTTCTGTTACCTCTCGGAGTTGGGGTGATGGTATTCCATCTGCGTCATCAAACCGCGAGGGTCTGATGATTTCGTAACACCGGATGGCGCGCGCCGCCGGGATCACTCTATAGTGCAGCGGCCTCGCCTGCATCAAGCTGGGGTTCGGTAACCCATGATCGGCTGTTTTGTTGTCGGCTCGATCGCCCACGTAAAGGATTTGCATGTCCGACAACCAGATTATCTGCAGGAAATTGTGCTATTTTTGGAATTACTCATTCGGCTACGAGCAGGGCTTTCCTCGCGTCATGTCTGCAGCTGAGAGACTGCGTTGTTCACATGCTGTAGAGAAACACTCCCGACAACATGTTTTAGATTTCAGGAGGCAGTGCTGACACCGCAGCCGATCTCTTGTGATAGGCGACGTAGCGGCTGCCGAGGTCTTGTCTGATCAGATGGACAGCTCTTTGAATCGTTTTAGGGATCTTGATGGATTTTATGGACCAGATGTTTTTTTCCGGAAACCGGTGATAGATCTCTCATAATCGAAATTTTATTTGACGTACAATGGAATGTCCCTGGATGAAAACGTCTTTGCATGGTGTTTATGGCACTGGACTAGCGTGATATCTTTCATATGATAAGACAGTAGTAATAACCTTATTTTTAGGAGAAAAACCAGGAGAATGGAGATCTATCTATTCATCTATTCATCCATATATGTATTTATTCATCTACATAATGTTATTTATATAGATCGCTGACGCACGGCAGGTCAAACTCGGGTAACGGCTGTCAGCGAAGGAAATTTCAGGGAATTGTGCAACATGATGCGACAACTCAGTGTCACGGAGCCACGCATCTTTGAGATCAATTTTTGGACAAGAAGGCAGTTAAATTCGGGTTTGCGACTATTTCCATTGGTCCTGGGTCATGTTTGAAGACCAGACTAAGCTCAAAACTAAATCATTTTTACCGGAGTTGTCCGGTACCAATCAAACCGGAGATTTGATTAGTACTTTCGTACGCCAATTTCGAATTTGTAACTCAGTTACGTCAACAGACATCTTATTTGGAATTCCTGAAGGTCACCGGAGTTCATTGACCCGAATTTGCCTCGATCATCTATTTGTTTTGAATGACATACCGCCTAGTCTAGACCATGACACTGGTTTAGATTCAAATATAAAAATATGGAAGTTTTTGGTCGTCTGAACCTTCAAGGCTCAAATAAGGTTAATGGCCTGCTATGAACACCAATGGTGTTTTCTGTAGAATAGGTATCTAGGTTAAAGTAGGTTGCATGTGGAGGTCTGAGTGCTTTGAATACCTATCTGGAGTTGTACCTTGTTTGACCTCATCAGGCCTGAAGGTCATAGCCTAACGATCTCAAAATTCGGCTTAAGTAAGTTAGCACACAGTCGTACTTACCGTGGCTATTTCGTGTGTCTTGCTTTCTTAGTTTTTGCGATAGCATCGCTTAAAGAGTTGCAAAAGGTTAGATAAGATCAGTGAGTCAATTTGATCCACCTAAGGGTGTTTCCCCTCACCCGAGCGCGTCGTATCCAACTGGCTTCCGGGCACGTATCAATGAAGGCCTGAGTGAAAAACTTACGCATAATATGGTTTAATACTTTTGCTAATACTTTTTAAGTAACACTGTGCAGTCAATTTTCCCGACTCTGCGCGAGGTTTATTGGAGGCGTATTCTTTTTGAGGATAGCATGATCTGGCCCCCGTTTTCTCAGTGCATGATTGTGATATTTTAGCTTTCTGGTTGATGTGAGTTGTCCTGTAGGAGCATGACACCAAAAATAAATTATTTTGCATCGAGCAAACCAAAAATACGCGTGCGCTTTCGTCTCGTGGAAAAACTTAAGCTGTGATGCGGTAGATCCGTTTCTACAAGATGATGTATGTCATACCATCAAGAGCATCCCCCTACATTGATCGTTTTGTGCGGTAAACGGTGGACAAGCGCCAAACGGTGATGTAAGCGTTGTAAGCTTACGACACTGTGGGAAGCATGTTTCACCGTGGCAGCAATGGCGTGAGTAGCGCAAACAAAGCGTTATGAATGTCCAGGGAAAGGCGAGGACGACCAGGTGCCGAGGTATGTTTGCAAGAGTTGGCACTTTGCCAATTCCGCCATCGGTGCCACAGCCGCAGCAAATTTGTGCTGCAGTCAAGGACGTGGCCAAGGGAAAGCTACGTGAGCCGTGCCTGTCCCCCCTCCCACCTGTACCAAGAGGCTTACACTAAATGCTGGCTGATTTCACAGGAACTTTGCCCAAGTCCATAGGACTTCGTACACAAGTTGACATTTGCCCCCCCCCCCCCTAGTCAAATATTTACTACGTGTCTGTCCGCAATAGAAATTTTTGGATTCAAATAAGGACATACCTGAGACGGACATCTTGGTCGCCACTGATCTCCGCACAAAAAGGCAATAAAATGGTCAACCATAGATTAGAAACAATGATGTAACTCTCCTTTGGTAACAAACAAAATGTCGCCTTTTGACGTGACCGTAGCCCTCGTAAGGTAACCCTATATCCTGATTACCTCCATGTGTCATATTGATCTCACAGCTAACAATGGTTTTGATTTGTTTCCTTAGTCGCGCGGTATTCGTTCAATAATGCCTGATAATGCTGGCTTATCTTTTCGGAGCACCTGAGCGCTTTGACTTAAGCGTTTTTTTTGTGAAATGATATACTGATCGAATGCCATACTGCACCATTTTCATGATCGGAAGTAAACAACAAACAAACAAAAACCCTTGCTGTGGTACTTAGTTGTCGTTTGCGGAGTACCTCGTCCCTGAATATGGTGGGTCTGCGTCGCTCTCGTCTCTGAATATGGCGGGTCTGCGTCGCTCTCGTCTCTGAATATGACAGGTCTGTGTCGCTCTCGTCTCTGAATATGACAGGTTTGCGTCATTCTTGTCTCTGAATATGGCAGGTCTGCGTCGCTCTCGTCGCTGGATATGGCAGGTTGGTGCCCATCTGGCCCGCCTTGCCCGCCCTGCACCTGATACGGGAGGCTGCCTTGTCCGCCCTGCGCCTGATCCGGGAGGCTTCCTTGCCCGCCCTGCACCTGATCCGGGAAGCTGCCTTGCCCGCCCTGCACCTGATCCGGGAGGCTGCCTTGCCCACCCTGCGCCTGATTCGGGAGGCTGCCTTGCCCGCCCTGCACCTGATCTGGGAGGCTGCCTTGCCCATCCTGCACCTGATCCGGGAGGCTGCCTTGCCCACCCTGCGGCTGATCCGGGAGGCTGCCTTGCCCACCCTGCGGCTGATCCGAGAGGCTGCCTTGCCCACCCTGCACCTGATCCGGGAGGCTGCCTCACCCGCCCTGCACCTGATCCGGGAGGCTGCCTTGCCCATCCTGCACCTGATCCGGGAGGCTGCCTTGCCCACCCTGCGGCTGATCCGGGAGGCTGCCTTGCCCACCCTGCGGCTGATCCGGGAGGCTGCCTTGCCCACCCTGCGGCTGATCCAGGACTCACGGTGCGCCAACGGCGCTGAACCCGACTTTCTCCGGCGGCCGGCGGCTGTGCGGCCCGCGTCCGGCGTGCGGTGGCGGCGCCGCTCACGACTCCAAGTACCGAGGGCGCACCGTGGCGTACCGAGCGTACCGAGGGGTACCGAGGGCGTACCGGACGTATCACCCGAGCGTACTGAGGGGTACCGAGGGCGCACCGTGGCGTACCGAGCGTACCGAGGGGTACTGAGGGCTTGCCGGACGTACCACCCGAGCGTACCGAGGGGTACAGAAGGCGTACCGTGGGTATCGAGCGTACCGAGGGGTGCCGGACGTATCGCCCGAGCGTGCCGAGGCGTGAGCCGTGTAACACCGCCGCGATGGAGATCTTGTTGGTGACGGCCGCCGCCTCCCCGAGGCGGCGTTAGATCAATGACATAACTGGACGTTCATTCGGCCCATGAATTGTTAACCAGGCGTCTCTCCGCTGTCCAGTCGCGGCAAAGAAAAGCAACACAGTGACTGGGAACCGGAAAGCTAGATAGGAATAGTCGGGGTTCTCATTTCCCAAATATGTTGATTCAAATACGCAGGATAAATGTCCAGCCGCATACCGGACATGTTAAGCAAGCTGTACCAGGTATCACATTCTAAATGAAGCCACAAGTTCTGCAATAGTCATCTTCAATAGGCAGGCTTTATTCTAAGACCAATCTGGGTGGAGGGGAGGAGCGGGCGATGGTTAATCGATTTCCAGATAAATAGGAAGATACTCTGCGCATTTCGCTGTTTTTGACCCATTGGCTTTGCATGGGCGGCCCGAAATTATGGCCGACAACGAAGCCGGCGGGCAGCCGCTCGACACTGGCCACATCTCGGCAGGCGGGGGCGGCCAGAATCTCAAATAAAACGACGGAACACGCTCGCACCGAGTGTTGCCGACGTCTGGCAGCTGTCATTCATTCATCATTCATTTATTTGTTCTGGCGGGAAAGATCAGCCATTGCGACAGTGAAATGCTTTACCCGAGCTCCTTGCATTGAGGACATGCCAGGAAAACCACACACATGGAGTGAAGAATAATTTTCAACGGGTACGATGAGAGAACTCACGAAATGCAATAAGATTTCAGCGAAGTTCACCGCTGTTCCAATACAACACTGCCATTGCTTTCGCGGGGTGTATTTTGGAGTCACTGAAGAGTCTTACAGCAGAAACGCGTCGCAGTTGTGCAGCGGCAGTGGCGACATCAGAAAAATCCGGCATTTACATCGATACCAAGTACGGTTTTCTTGAACGTCGAAAATGCGTAACAACGCTCTAACGGCAGTGGTACTCTGGAGAGCAGGATTTAAGCGTCCCTGGTGTCAGCACATCACCCCGTTCCCTGTCAGAGAGCAGGATTTAAGCGTCCCTGGTGTCAGCACATCACCCCGTTCCCTGTCAGAGAGCAGGATTTAAGCGTCCCTGGTGTCAGCACATCACCCCGGTCCCCGTCAGACACCCCGGCAGCCAGAGTTGGGGTCGGCCAGATCATCCCATGAACGGTGTTGATTGCATTCCGATAGAATGCGAACACAAATCGTCCATAAGCGCTCCGTCGCCTAGCGAAGCAAGCGCGCAAGTGTTACGTACTCTTTACGAAAATTTGCGTCTGTCTTTGCGTATGTCAGTTGTCTCCTTTGCCCGTTAACCCATGTGCGGGTGAAACAGAGGACGGTAAGAGCCTCTGAAATTGTCACATCCAGCAGATGCGGGTGAGGATGGTGTGAGCAGTGCACGTGCGTGCTGGCGGTCCGGTGGGCGGTCCGGTGCGGGGATTGATGAGCGCCTAGTGCTGGTGGCAAGGTCCGTTTGTAAGCCCATAGTGTTACCGTAAATCTTATACGTGGGTGAAGCAGGTTCAGTGGTAGCCAAGCCTTCCAAATTGGCGCGCGAGCAACGGTGACTATCAGGACCTCCATTTGTAGGACACTGGTTTACGTGAATGGGGCCAGTGCAAGAAACGTGGGATCACATGTCGAAGCCGATCGTGGGGATGATATGCGTAGGTGACTCATTCAGCGCCACTTGGCGCCAGGGGCGGCACAGTAGGTGTTTGTGTGTTGGGGCGGGGGGACAAAGAGGGGCAAGTGCATGTTTTTGGTCGCTCAGTTTTTGGGTGGAGTTGCCTTTTTCCCACAGCGAGTGCTCTGTAGCTATACATTCATGTTTCCAGTATCAGATCAAGGTGCCCATAGTTGAGCTATGGGAACTAAATCAGGCTCAGAATTTCGTTTATGCACCAAGAAACCCATTTTCCGGTTGCTGGCTCTGAAGGTCACCGCTACGAAATAGAATAAGGAATTTGGAAGTGTTCTGGATGTGGAGTACAGAAGTCCCCTGGTCTGGACCAGGACACACCTCCATGCGCCAGAAAGCCGCTGTTCCATATCAGAATATCATATGTGAATCGAAATGTTCCTTCTCTGGATTAGGAGGTTCCTCCATGCGTTAGGAGTCCCTTGTTTACAGGCCCTTTGGCGCATCTGGAATCCCCTGTGTGGACCAAAATGAACCCCTGACCATTGAAGAGCAAGAAACCCTACAAATGCCTTGAACTGAAGTGCTTTATCCCTTGCCCTGATCGGGTGGGCTCAATGCACCTCCCCCCACCCCCTTAAGGTTTTCCAAGGGGATGTCTCCGGGAATGCAAATATCAATCTGTGCAAATGCGCCCAATTTTTTTAGTAGCCTACGGGCGTCCATTGCGCATGTTTTTACACAAAAGCTTGTCGCAATAAACGTGAGGAAATAAACTCTCAACGCCATAAATCGACACCAATAGGTGATGGGCAATGTAAGTTATGCATGAATAGTAAAACTGTATTATCACCATATGAATGAAACCAGACATTTATAAAAGTGGGGGAGGGAGTGCTCTACCTGAAAGATATCCTAGAGTGACCTTTGCTGTGGCATGTTTTTAATGCGATTGTGGTGAGTTTCTGACAACCTACATTATCCTGCACCTGTTTTTGGAAAGCATGAATTGATAGTGTGAAATATGCATGTGGTTCAGGATCCCGCCCGGATAAAATGATGACAGAGATACAGTGTTTCATGTTCCAGGGGTACAGTGTTTCATGTTCCAAGTGGTTCAAGGGGGTGCATTAGGAGTAAGATCTTTCCTTATGGTGGTGCTGTTTGCAAAAGTTTTAGTTTTAATGCCTGATTCCTACATTTCAGGCCTTGTTAATGTATAACTATCCTCCAGGGAATTTGATGCTGTTATCATGACGCAGAGGAAAATCTTGGTGTACAAATAGCTTTGTGTGAAAGGACATAGGCATGTGCGAGAATCTCATTAACGTAAGCTTGCTACTGAGGTATGGGTGTCATTGTTGAGTGTTGATGACCTTGCCCTGTGCGAGAATCTCATTAACGTAAGCTTGCTACTGAGGTATGGGTGTCATTGTTGAGTGTTGATGACCTTGCCCTGTGCGAGAATCTCATTAACGTAAGCTTGCTACTGAGGTATGGGTGTCATTGTTGAGTGTTGATGACCTTGCCCTGAACAATTTCAGCTGTCTGTCTGTTACCCTATGTTTGGAGAAATGCAGGGTCATGGTGATAGCTGTCTGGGATTGCTTAGTGTTAATATTTTATCTTGGTGTGTATGTAAACTGAAGTATTTGCACAAGAAAAGCAGACAAATATAAATACTGAAGTTTGAATGATATTGGCTGCCTTAATGCACCATACATTTACGCATTAGTATGCATTAATATGTACGCATACATGTATGTGCATTAGTGCATACAGGAATTGGGAGAAACGTGACAAAGGAGCGTTTAACACGCGCTCGGGTGGGGGTCACACTGATCCCCCCCCGAAGGTTTAACTGTATACATTTGAGTAGCGGATCGTTTGATTTGACAAATTTAGATATACCTTGTAATGTCACTGACCAACGGCTGGTCAAAGTCAGGCCATGGATTATGCGAAGTCAATTTCTAGGGAATTCAATCTGGTGCAGCAACGGAATGTTAGACAAGACTATACATCTCTGAGATACTTTTTTAGGCAACGCAACAGTTGGCCTAAGTTCAGTTTTGAAGGTCAGACCAAGGTCAAAGCTTGTTTGTTTTCTTACACTAGAGCTTGTTGTATGGCGTAGTTTCTAGTGCTCATTTCGAATTGGTTAATAACAGGGACCGCATTATACATCTTCCATGCAGCTCTTATAGGTCAGAAAAGATCACTTACCTAAAATGACCCAAGTCAACATTTTGTTTTTAGGAACATACTGTCTAGCGTAATGTTTGTTGCTTATTCAATTGCAAAACTCAAAGCAGTCTTGGATGACTTTGGTCACCATGATCTTCAAAAGTTCAAGCAGTCACTGACCTTAAATGATCATGTGCCCTTTTGCTTCTATATTTTTATTTTTCTTTATCTTCTTTATTTTTCTTTATCTTTCTTATTTTACCCTATCTAGGTTCTGGGGACACTTGAAGATCAATCAGGAGATTGACCTTGTTTGACCTTATTTGACCAGATGATCATGACCTAGGAACCTCAAACTTTGCCTTAAGTGAGTTCAGGTGCAGGCTAACACACCCTGTAAATTTGGTGTTTCTAGCTGTGTTAGCTCCTGAGATCTCAGGCGGGTCAACTTGACCCCCTCACGCGAGCGAAGCGTATCCAACCAGCCACCTGGGCGCGTGTTAATGTGCGGATACGGGCTTCGTCTCAAAGACAATGGGTTGGCTCGGGTGTGACTATGTGGGCAGAGTGTGAGTACGGGTATGCAGATCTTAACGCTGAATGACTTTAGAGCTGTAAAACGGAGACCCAGGGCTGCAAGCCGAGGCTGGGGTCCTGTGCCCTCCTGCACGCGACCGTGCAAAGGTAGTGTCAGGTTCCCTGAACTAATCCTTCCATTCAAGGGGGCGTAATTAGAGGCCGGGCCGCGGCGCCGGCTGAGAAAGGTGTGGCCTTCTGTTGTGGTCAGTGGAAGGTCGAGACGCCAGGCCGTCTTCTGCCAAGAGCCTGTCGGCGATATTCGGCTGTGAACAGTTGTGATGTAGTACTAAGCCCAAGTCCTTGGGTCAGGGCACAGACTGAACGGTCGTGGTGTAGTACTAGGACCGAGACATTAGGCCAGGGCATGCCGAACAGTCGAGACCAAGACACGTGTTACACACATGTTCTAAAATCTTGCGGTGCCTTCAGTTACGAAGCCAACGCATGGCATTAAAGCAGTGATAGAGACCCCGGTCCTACGACGACAAAACAGCCCAGCGAAATCCACGATAGCCTTACACTCATCATCATAAACTTTTTGATTAAATCGGCGAAATACACTTGTTCTGTTCGCCCTTCATAATGTCACAACGGCCAAGGACTGCATTACAGGGCAGTCTTCCTGCTCAGTTACACATCTCGACGCACAATAGTTCACCAATGCAGCACAACCAAGCTGAATACAGAAGTTAAAGCTGTTTAGCTTCTGCTTGTCTTTGCACAGGGCTGTAGCAGACATTGCGGTCCAACAATCGCCGCGGACGCTTTCATAAATCCTATCGACGTTGCAAGGCTGACTTTATGAACATGAAGTGCTTGTCCGAGCCCTTAAAACATGGTGCGTCGTTAGTAATTCTTGATTAAGTGTCATCGTTTCATCGCAATAGCCACAGGCCGTAGTAGTTCCACGTTGCGCAGATGCTCATCCATCAAATGAACAGTGAATAAGAAAGAGCACTTAGGCGTGGGTCTCTGACGTCGCTGACGTCACATTCTCAGAGCAGCGTGCGTGGAAAACGTTTAGCACCTTTATATTGATACCACAAAACTGTTTGCATTTGGGTGCGGACACGTCATCAATAAAACAGTCTGCATAAAACTGGCTTATGCCAGGACCATGCGTGAACTGTTTCCATCCACGAAAGCGTTTTGGGGTAGAAATGTCGAGACCGGGCGGGCAAAAACCAAAACAAGATGCGCTGAAAGCAACGTGTGTCGGGAAGATCACGCAAGTTGTGAAGTGCATGTGCAATGAACACTATTTAGCTGTTTAATTATTTCAACCATTAAGTTGTTAGTTAATGAATTGTTGTTATTAAGTTAATTAGTTTTGTTTTTTAACCATTAACCAATTTTCTCCATGGAATATTATCTATGTGTCGGAAAGACTTTCTTACTGCCTAAGTTTTAGGTGTAACTTTACTGTGTTGGCGAAATGCGCCCGTTCCTCCTCATTTCAGGAAAAATGGCATAGACCCCAGGCATTGCGACGCAAGAATGTACGATGACAGCGCAGTATCCAGTCTTATTTTCATACTGTGCTCGAATTTCGACTATTCTCTGTAACATGTGAATCGGCAAACTGAAATGCGTGGGGATGAGCTCATACGTATCTATTTATGCGCACGTTATTACCCACCACAGGGCCATGGGTTTACGGCAGCCCGCACTGTGGTAGGTAAAGTAAGTGACAAACTAATGTGGCAAATATCTAACGCCTCCTGAATGTTTTTTATGTATTATTTTGTGCTATATTTTTATCCCAAGAGTAAACAAAATTACACGTTTTAGAACCCGCAATTAGAAGGTGCTGTCATCAGTCGCCAGTACGTTTACTGCTAGGCATCCTCCCTGCAGAAGAGACATCATGGCTTGAATTTTATGCTCATATTCAGGTTTTTGAATGCAATTTTCTGTCATCGTTATCTGGGCACAAATTCCAGGGTGCCACACACCATCCAGTTTGGTCTAAAAAAGGAATATCCTCACAAATTTCGATGTGACCACTTAATGCGACAGACTTTGATACGTTTTCGTGGCTGAATGTGCGCTGTTCGCATGATAACATTTTTGTTTAACCATCAAGATGAGTCGGGGGTCGGCGGTAGTTTCAAACGATTAATTAGTGAACGCCAGACTGCAAAAGCAACGATGCGATTTACCGACGCTGATTCCTTGGCAGCGTGGGAGGCTCACACCTTCGGTTTTGTAGGAAAGGGTTGGTCGGTGGGTAATGTCAACGAAATAAAAAGGGTTTGTCTGTCTGACATATACATACAGTTTAGGCTAGGGCCCCGCGAGTATTGCGAGGAGGAGGCGTATGCCTCAGTATGTTACATGCCCACGAAATGAAAGATATTCACTAAAAGGATTGTATTACAGCATGGTGTAATTCGATCAAGCTGTTAAACTTGATCCTACTTATCCCAGGGTGGAAGGAGAATCGAATGTAGATTGCGATTGCAAATGCAATGCAAATTCAATACTGTGTGGCCTCGTGTGCCATGCTTTGATTGGTTGCATTTGGAGATGAGATGCGTCAAATTAGCATTGCGTGGCCCTTATCGCTTTTTTGTAAGGCCAGATAGTTGGATAGTTGAATAAAGATATTGTATTTCATAGCTGGGATGTGGTGGATATGCGTGGTCCAAAAAGGCACTGTCGGATCGAAAGGGAAGGTAGCTAAGCTGACACTGCCTAATACTTGTAAACCACTCAACATTTTTTCATCTGCACTTGACATCGCCCATTATGCACGCAAAGGTTACGTTGGTGACCAATGTTCGACAAATGTTTTGAAAATTTGCGAGATTACCAGACCGGGCCCCAGCTGGCAAAACGTGGGTCCATGGGCTGTCGGCGTAAACGAGGGGACTATGTCCCGCCCCGCTTCTTCCGGTGAAGCGAATCATACCCTTTGCAACGGTGCGTGATTGGTCAAGAGTCGGGCCTCTGCCACGAAAGAGAAGTACCGACAAGGCGGCCCGGACAGTTTGTGTGGCGGCGTTGTCGTGGCCAGCTCACCAGATGTATGTGTATGACCTGGTCCGGCCGCCGCCGGCGCCTCGTCTGGCAACTGCGCAGAGGCGGACAGCGGTGCCGCCGGTCAGTCTCACATTGCCACTGCACGGGCTCGTGATAAACATTGCCACTGCACGCGCTCGTGATACGCCCAAACGCACTAATCGAGTCGTAGGGGAATCAATCTCACGCGAAGGACTGAGCCACCGGCCAGCCGCTGGCTGGTGCGCCGTCGAGAGCGTGGGTCACTGACCACCCCGCGCGGCCGCACCCGCCGCCAGCCGAGAGCGTCCGGCTCGGCCACGGTCCGCGTGGGCCGCGCGGCCGCGCGACACGGCGGCCGCGCTGCCGGAGACCGGCGGGTCCGGCCTCCAGCAACGCGGAGGCCCCGGCCTCCGGCAGTGCGCAGGCCCCGGCCTCCAGCAGCGCGGAGACCCCGGCCTCGGCGCCCTGGAGTTGTTAGTCCATGGACTGGCGGTTGAGGGTGGTCCATACGCTGTTATAGATGTGTTGTTCCGTGGTGTTCGGTGAGCAGCTGGCCGGGGCTGGCCAGGTTCCGGTCGACATTGTATGGCCCGCAAAGCAAGCATTCTAAATATTTGTTTAAATGAGGCTCGGGGGGGGGGGGAGGGGCAAAGTGGACACGATGCGAAGGGCCAATGGAACTTGGCTTACATCAACACACCTATCATCAACAAGCGAGTCTACTTGGCAGTCAGGATTTCGGGCGTGCATTGCACCAGCCCGGTGTAGCTGTTTGCCATGCAGCAGCGGCGTCTTCGCTCAGGAGCTTTCTAGGTGGCTGGGCGTCTTGTGGTTTCCCAGACTCACTGCAATTGTGGTGAGCCCGATCTCCGGCCGTCCTGGGATATTTGTCTGTGACGACAGGCTTCAAGACCGGTTCCAGCTGTGCCACACCGACGGATTTTCAGCGCTCATGCTGGCTTCTAAGGGCTGCTAAATATAGCCTACTGATTCTTGTCTGCGGTCTGAACCGGTTGTTTTTTCTTGAGCGGTCCTGTGACCGTACCCTACGTTGTTACTATTCGTGTCGCGAACAGATTTAGCTGTAATGCATTCTCCTCACTAAGCTGGTCCCAAAATAGATACTAAAAATAGCTCGGTCGTCGCTAGTTCCTGGAGCTGCACGGCGTGTTGGTTTACCCGCGCCCAGCAGCCCCCGTGTGGCCATGCGCTCCACCGCCAGCTGCTGCACGGATGGCGGCGCTCAGTCGGGCCGCGGCACCATGGCAGGGCCGCTCACGCTCTCCCGCCTGCCGCAGGTCACTTGCCGTGGGACACGGTCTCGCAGCAGGTCGCCTGCCGTGGGATATGGTCTCGTAGAAGATCACCTGCCGTAGGACGTGGTCTTGCAGCGGGTCATGGTCTCGCAGGAGGTCACCTGCCGTGCGACAAGGTCTCGCAGCAGGTCGCCTGCCATGAGTATGGTCTCTGCAGCAGGTCATGGACATCATACTTTCTCAAATTGTTTTCTTTTCCCTTCCTCCTGCTGTTATAGCTCGATCCTATGCCCCCCCCCCCCCCCCCCCTCCTTTTAATATTCTCACAGGATTTGCTTCCACAGTCGCTCGCACCGTGGTGCTGCTGTCAAAATTATGTGTCGCGTGTTTCCCTCGCATGGCCGGCTCTTCATAGTTTGCTCGGTTGGTTCGCTTCTCGTGGCTCCCCCCTCCCCCCCCCCCCGCTACATCACTCCCCTCTCATATATTTTGTGCTTCCATGATGCCACTTCCTAGGACTTAGGATCTTGTCCATGGTTTTATCAAGCGCTTCATGCTTTGGTTCTCCTTTTCATGACAATTTTCCTCATTCATCTGCATTCTAAAGATTGTCTGAGCATTGCACTCCTGCTTGCTTTGGTTTCTCTTGTGCGGTTTCATGTCATGTTTTCATGATTTACTTTCAGCTATACCGGCTGTTTCACTATTGCGAGAGTTTCGGCGCGAATCTTATCGGTATAGGATCACCTCCGACAGGTCTTCTCCATTGCTTCCCACATGTTAGGTGCTGCTGCATGATTCAGTAGCATTATCGGATGTACTGGTTCTCTACCTTTTGGAGTGTTCCAGGCCTCTGACCCATGCGGGCTTTTAATCCCATGCTTGCTGTTCTCCAGCCCCACGACCCGTCGTCGCGCGCCTCTTGCGCTTCTGTTTCCCGGGCGATTTGCTTACAATGCAATGGATACATATCTGTTTACATGACTAGTTTTATACTGAGTATCCCGAGGCTTTTATAGGACCACTTACTTTTGAAAGGAATAATATTTTCAAGACAAAAGTTGTTTGGCTGTTTGGCGTTTTGGGCTTTGCTTAAACTTGCTGGCGTGTGTAGAAGGGGCATTTTCCATGATATATGGATTGAGTAACGTAACTAGATCACTTCAGATTGTCTTGCTCTCAGCCTTTCTTGTTGGTATATATATATATATATATATATATATATATATATATATATATATCTATATCATAGCCGCGCGGAAGTTTTTGTGTAGTAGGAGAATAGTTGATTCTGCAACCCAACAAGACACCATCAACCACTTTCAGGTCGGATGCATCACCGTGAGAGACTTTTGGCGGCAAGCTGTCCATTTGCGAAGCAGATCCATTGAGGAGAGAGATTGAGATTGAAATTAAGACTATACGCTGAGCATATACTGTTTGGATTCCTTGATGTTTCGAATGTTGTCAACCACATCATCCTGCTATGAAAGATGTATGTTGTTAAAACTGGGAGGTTGTGGACAGTTGACACCGAGGGAGTTCGGGGCCAGGCACCTGGAGCAATACAAAATAGACGGGTGCTTTGCGGCAAAGGGAGACAATTTCATGGCCGATGGAGCAACTTAATTCAGAGTGGTGCATTTGTCGCTGAGTTTGTTTGTGCGTCGTTGGAGTGTATGAGACGAACATCGTATAAAGAACTGCCTATATACCTGCTGAACACGCTACAGTGTACCTGCGGGCACATGCGGGCACCATAGGCGTTACGTAATGTGTCTGTGCGGAATGGGGTGTGGAATGTGCAGAATAAGCAGGCATACACTGGAGTGGCGGTGTGAATGCTAGCATGCGCAAATTCATTAAAATAATTATATATATATATATATATATATATATATATATATATATGTACATTCTTATGTATATAGCATATATGCTGGGTCATATATCTATGATTATGTGGTATCTGGGGTGATTGGCTGGACCTCCCTTTGTTCCGGTGTGTGCTGGCCATTTTCGGCACACGAACGGCTTTCCGCGTAAACGTCTATTTTCGGTACACGGATGCGATTAAACGCTAAAAGCAGTCGCCGCATGGCTGCTGCATCTGTTGACAAGGCGATCGTGGGCGAGATGGCGCGATAGCTGTGCCTGGCTCGCCGGACCGTCGGCGACCTCCTCAGAACTCGGCCTAATCTCCGGCGAGGTCGGAGCTGGGGCGCGCGGCGGGGTGGCCGCGCGCCGCGTCCCCCGGTCCTGCGGCAGGCCTCAAGCCGGCCCGCAGCGGGATGGCCGCGCGCCGCGTCCCCCGGTCCTGCGGCAGGCCTCAAACCGGCCCACAGCGGGGTGGGCGCCGGCCGCGCGACCCCGGTCCTGCGGCATGCCTCAAGCCGGCCCGCAGCGGCTTCTCAACAGTCGCGTCACTGTCCCGCAGAAGCCGGGGCTAGGGTTGGATGGCTGATGCGCGGGTTATTTGATAAAGTGCGGCTCTGATTTGGCTGAAGTAGAAGCGCAATGTGTGGTACGTTCCAGCGGTGTTTTTAGAAGGGCAGACTTGTACGAAGCCGCTGCGCTCTGTGAAGCAGTGTCACGTGGTATGGAGGGAATATATATATATATATATATATATATATATATATATATACATGTATATATATATGGTAATGATAATTGTATGATGATGTGCGTTATGCAGGGAGTTATGCGAAGCATTGATCGATGAGATGCTGCGTAGGCGTCTGCCTCTCACCCTAGCAGGAAAGGCGGGCGTCGCTGGGAATCGAGCCCCGTAGCTCAGGTTTCCGAGAGGCGCAGTTTAACCTTTATACCATTGGAATTCCGAGTAAAACCATTGATGGGCTTGCGCTGTGGTTGCTTGGTTAGCTTGATTAATGATAACAAACTTGAATAAGACAAATATCAAATTGGCTTGACTTTATATCCTTTGCTGATAACAGGTTCATGTGATCTCACCATGTGGAATAGAGACTTCGTCCATACTTTTTCCTGTGGAAGGGCCATGCTTCTTTTTTGTGTTTAACGTGAATTGAGTAGCAAACGTCCCGAGTTATCGTACAAGGTTTGGTGTTTCGCGATGAACTTTTGCATTTCGCTTACGTAAGTTGTGGCCTGGTGTCAGTCCTGTTTTTCATCCGGTTCCCGCCATCCATTGGCCATCCCCATGAGATACGTGATACGTTATCCGGTACTTCTATCACTCTGATTACCCCACCCCGTACGCTTTGACAAATGAGCGGCTGTGACACCCTTTGTCACTTAACGGCGCCATCGTGTCGCTCGACCGTGACATCCTGTATCGCTCGACCGCGACGCCACGTGTCGCTTGACCGTGGTTCCCTGTGTCTCTCTCGGCCGTAACACCCCGTATCGCTCGACCGCGACGCCACGTGTCATTGAACCGTGGTTCCCTGTGTCGCTCGACTGTGACACCCTGTATCGCTCGACCGCGACGCCACGTGTCGCTGGACCGTGGTTCCCTGTGTCGCTCGACCGTAACACCCTGTATCGCTGGACCGCGATGCCACGTGTCATTGAACCGTGGTTCCCTGTGTCGCTCGACCGTGACGTCCTGTATCGCTCGACCGTGACGCCACGTGTCGCCCGACCGTGACACCAAGTATCGTTGGACCGTGTTTCCCTATGTCGCCCGACCGCGACGCCACGTGTCGTTGGGCCGTGGCTCCCTGTGTCGCTAGACCGTGAGCACCTGTGTCGCTCGACTGTAACGCCCTGTACCGCCCGACCTTGAACGCCATGCGTGGATGCCGCTCCGTACCGGTGTGATCGTCCACTGTGTAGCGTCCAGGCCGTGACCGGCAGCTGACCTCGGTCCCGTGCCCTCAGGGCAAGGCCGGCCTGGCCAGTGAGTTGATGGATGCCACAGCGACGGACGCCGAGCCCGGCTGGCGCGCCCTCAACCTGACACTGATGCGCGACAACGAGACTGAGGTCGAGTGGTGGGAGGTAAGGCGGCCGCCGCCCCCGCGCCGGGTGAGGCCCGGTCACTGGGGGTACACTCATCCCCCCGCGTCCTCTCTCCGGTGGGAGGCAGTTGGGTGTGAGGCTGCTGAGTGAGGTGGCGTGAAGTTACGTGTTAATTGGCCAAGGGCTGGGGTCGTGTGATCAGATCACCCACCGACTCTTGCTGGTCACCGAACGAGCAGGGTCGACTGCCCCCCCCCCCCCTCCGAGGGTAGCGAGATCACTCTTGGACGATTGTCAGCCAAAGAGAGACAACAGCTCAACGCATTTGGGCTGTTTGCCAGTCGACAGAAAGAACTCTCGTCACATTCCCCGATTCCAATCTAGCGTGGTCCTACACTGTTTCCAACACTATTGGCATGGTTCGAGTGGTAGGTGGTCAAAAAGGCAAATGCTGCTGCAAGTTGGAAGGCCGGAAGCCTGAGTCACCTCGGCCATTGAAGGCGCATGCTGCTGGCAAAGTGGACAATCCTGGGATTTTGGATACTGATGTGTTTAATTAGACGTTCGTGTGGCTGATCTCACAAAAGCGCGCGCAAAGACAATCACTTTAAGCCCATATAAAATGATTCCACACCTGGTGCTCGTCACTGCATAGGTCAGTAACAAGTGGCCGTGAAGATAACGGAGAGCCGCGCGGCTCAGGATCAGCTTGCAGTAAGTGGCTCGTGCTCGTGTTAATGGCTGACATAAGAACCTGTTTGTTGGCCGCGTTGCGGCACAACCCGTAGGTCCCGTGCTGCGCGCTAGGTGTCAAAGTTCGTAGAGGGACATGATCGGTGCAACAAAAAATATACTGCAAACGGTGAAGCCGTCGCTCCGCCTTTGGCCGTTTGCACCGCCCGCCAACGTGGCGCAGTTGACGTTGGCGTCGACGTTGGTGTTGGTGTGTTAGCGTTGGATGCGTGGAGGACGTCAACGTTTGGCTGGTGTTTGCTGCCAGCGGTCAGCCGCCAGCGTTGCCGAACCGCCGGTCGAGAACAAGTAATTATCGACCAATTATCGACCAAGGAGCCATCAAATAGCCGCCAAAAATATGTTCATCCAAGAATAATACTGGAGGACCGGAGCCACACACCAGGCCCTCTTCGCCAGTTGGGAGTGTGACAGATGAGCGGACCCGGGCACTGCTGCCGGACCCAGTGACCAGGCCGGGGTCGGCAGGCGAGAGAGCAGCGTGACCCTGCCGCCCCTCCGCCGTCCGCCACAGGTGCAGGAGGACTGTAGCGACGGCCTCTACAACTGGCTGCCCTACGCCACCTGCAGCCTGCTCGTCATGGCCTGCTTCAGCCAGCGCTCCTTCCCCAGCACGCTGACCTTCTTCACCGGCGCCGGGTGAGTCGGCCGAGGTCAGGCCAGGCCAACCAAGGTCAGCGCAGGTCAGCAGAGTCGGCACGCCGTGGCGGCCGTCGGCTGTGGCGTCTGTGTGTGCTTCCAGTTAGCGACGTTGCCGTCTGGCTGTGGGGCCGGTGAGACCCGGGTGCGGGCCTGCTCCTTTGTCCTTGCTTCGTCGCCGTCGGCTGGTGCAGCACGCTGGTGACGGGCGCCGTGACACGGCTGGTGACGGCTGGTGACGTCCCAGGCGGCTGTGGCGACAGCTCGAGCGACAGCACACCGTGGGCCGCCCCTCCGTCCGCCTGTCAAACGAGGCCGCACCCTCTGCCCCTCCCTCCCCCCACCCGCCAGTGTCCACCCCTCACTCCGGACAGGGGCCGCAACTCGGCCCACACCCGGGCCCCTCCCCCCCTTCCGTCCGGCGCCTAACCCAGCACACCGATCAAAGCGCCGAATCTTATCTTCCCCGTGGCGTGTAAAAATGCTTGCAGGTTGCGTGTCCCGTTGCACGTCATGCTCAAGGCCTAAATGCTTGCTTAGATGCGATTCACATCATGATCAAGGCCTAAATGCTTGTTAGAAGACCCCAACCATTATTGAAGCATATATGAAAGCTGCGGCCTATATACCACTCCTTACCGTTTATAAATTTGACAACAATTCATCGAGGTAGTACGCGTGCATGTATGCAACGAAAGTACCAAAGGTTTCTCTTCTGTACACTGGTCAGCTTTACCGGACGGGAGAGAGCAGAAAAAAGCCGCGGCGATAGCTGTCGAAAAGTGTGTGAGACATTCAGCAGCAGTATGACGTGCGCGGGTCGCTCGCGTTTTAGATACCGTGCGCTCTTGCCGACTGTTCGTCGCCAGTCGTTGGCTTTTGGAGGGCTCAGGGAATATACAACACTGGAAATGGAATCAGTCCCATAGCATCGGAATAGGGCTGCCTGGCAACCGAATTCATCTCCAAATACTCATCAGGCAGTCCTCACCGTAGAACATGGAACCGTACACACCGACACTGGCGTATTGGCAGTGCATGACGGAGAATGGGAGAATTTAAGAGTGTCTTTCACAGGGAGGTTAAGAGAACTATCGCCCTTGGTGACCTGTAGAATGGACTTCAGATGTGAGCGCTGGCAGATATGACCGTCATATGCTATCATGTGAGGTGAACAGGTAGCTGTCTCTTGGTTAAACACAGTCCGGCTTTTATTTTCTGAAGGTCTTATTGCGCTGTTACCGATGCTGTGGCTCAGTATAGCTATGTTTTGCAGAAAAGGTTTGTTGAAAAACGACGTATAGGTGATGGTTTTTCACGAAAGGCTATGGCCGAAATGAATTGCGTGTGATTTCCGATTCGTTTACACACGTAAGGTTTCAATGCAAAGCGCAACGAACTGGTCTAACGGAGTCAACGAAACAAACACAAAACTCAAATATTTCCCTGCATCAAGGCGAATGTGGGCATCCGGTAAAAAATCCGCTGGTTAAAATACTCAGTGTACAACACTGTTCCAAAGAACACTGCGCAGTGTCATACTGAAGTAAAGGAAACACACGGCTTGATTAGTACCTCGCAAAGTCTACTGAAAGTGGGCATCCAGCACTTGCCAGAGCGTCTACACACGAAAACGCCTCCAAGAGCATTGCGAAGAGCATGTTTGCACAGCATGCTTGTATGATATTCACGCTGTGTTTAGCAAATTTGTATATGTGTATGGTAATTTTATATATATATATATATTTGTATATACACTTAAATTCGGTCTTAGTTTCGATCTCTGCATCTATGCGTAATGTTAAGAAGAAACGGGCTCATATCCTGTTTTACCGGAACATCGCTGGGCGTAAGTCTCCCCCAGCTACCCGTACTCTAACTTGAGCGTACACTTGCCGAGAAATCCTCCCGCTCACGTGTGGGCTGACGGACCCAAGCCATCTGGATTCAGTTATGCAAGCGTGTTCTCCATTACTGACCAAGTGACTCGGCTCTTTCTAAATATAGACGCTGGAGCTAAACATATCGATAGATGTACCGGTGTTTATAAAACTGGGCCACGTATAGCATCTCCCAGGGACGCGATACCACACAAACAGTTGTCTGGCGGGCTAAATTTAGCCTCTCATAAATCGCAACGGAGTTGGAACGCTCTGTCGCGCACATGGCCTCCTTGCCGACCGTGTGTCGCAGCCACAATGCTCGTGTGACGTCACCTGGCCAAGTACGACATCTTACACACTGGCATTGTGTACTGCGACGTGTAATGGACCGGCTCGTTCTAAAAATAGACATTGGAGGTCAACCCTCAGATAAACATGGGAGTGTTTATGCACTGAGACATGTCTTAGCATCCTGCGGGGCTGCAAAGCCGTCCATACACAGGTCTGGCAAGTTATATTTAGCCTCCAGCTACTGGCGACTCTGGGATGGGGTTGATCTTGCATACGAGCTCGTTGTCGGATGTGTGCTGCATTAACGATTTCTATACGGCGTCACCTGGCTTCATTAAAGCGTCGCATCGGCGTTGGCTGCATGCCGTCACAATGACATCGCCGTGCATAGCATCGGGACGTCCGCGTCTATTTTTGGCACAGCCATAGCCGACAAGCCGGCTGTTCGCCGCAGCCGCTACTCAGCCTGATAACGTGCTGCGGAGATTGGGCCGGGGTCAGCCGGCCGGCCGAGCGGCGCCCGGCGCGCCGGAGCGTCACCGCTCCGGGCCGCGACCGGTACGACTCGCTGGCCGGCCGGCTCTGACGCAGGCGGCGGCGCGTCACCGACGGTGACGTCACAGCGGGCCGCAAGGCCGGCCGTGCCGTGCGCAGCAGCCGGGTGGGCGGGCGTCGCGTCGCGGCGGCAGCACGTGCAGACGGTACAGCAGGCCTGGTCGCAGCCGGCCACGCGTGGGACGGCGTGGGCGGGTCGCCGAGGGCCACGTGCTCACCAGTCACCGTCTTTTTCGTCTCTTACAGCATCATCGGCTCCTACACCACCTTCGTCCTGGTCATCGGGAGACTGTGTCGCACGCCTTTCGTCGACATCTCCTTCCACATCATGTTCGACGAGCTGCCTTACGTGGACCGCATTCTCCAGGTCTGTGTGCCCGGACGAGTACTGTGCTAGTGGGCGTCTCGGCACCCTCTCGCTGCAACCGGCTTGCAGAACCTGTTCCCATGAACATGACCAGTGTTGCACATATCTGAGCATGTCCGCCATCGGGTACGGATCGGAGTGCAGCTCGGGATCGAACGCTACCCGCTGGTTGCGGGCCTGGTTAGGCGCGTCTTCACTAGCAGAGAATGCACCTTAAATCAACAGATGATCGCACGTGCACAGATCACCGTCAGACACAACAGACAGCAAAGGAACACCCCTTGAGTGCCGGCGAACCCGACTAAATCAGATCCAAAGCTTCTGTTGGCTGCAGAGGGTCGTGAAGAACTCCGCAGGAATTGATTTTCAACGGCTGTAGTGCGACAAATCCATGTTAAACAGTCGTCATTTTTGCAAATGGGCGGTGAGAGAGGTGGGTGGGCTGGGAACGTCGGGCGGGGCTTACCAGGCCAAACGATAATGTCAGGCGAACGCAGACGAGCCTCTGATGGTGTAGATTGCACGAAAGTAATATGCCGGACTGAGTGAAACATGCCGTGATGGATGTTGGACTCAGCGGGCAGATGCCCATAATCCAGTGAAAGACACCTCAGTATTACAATTTTTATCCGCCGTTTTCAAAGTGATCCAGATGTCCATAATGTAGTGAAGGAGCTGCTACAACTAATATAATACTACTGCTACGAATGCTACATTAAATATCCATGGTGTTTCTACTAAGCAAATGTTTATAATCCCGTGAAGGGCACAACTGAAAGTTCAAACGCCTACACCTACTACAGGTTCAGCTGCACCTACTACGCCCACACCTACTACGCCTACGCCCACACAAACACCGTTATTCGTCTCACACCATGAACCCGCCGTTTTGGGGCGCTTTCCAGGACATATTTCATATTTCGGCAATCGAAGGGGATAAGGGGCAATCGATAAGTCACCTTGAGACATTCTCAGCCCCTGGTAACGAATTGGTTACGCTAGCCCCCCCCCCCCCCTCCCCTGGTATGTTGAGCGTTTAGCCCCCAATTGAGCTAGAATTGCACAACAAAGAAGGGTGTTTTGCTTGCCACGAGAGAAAGTCGTTGGAAGTCGGCTTTATTGGTTGAGCACATTGAAAAGACCAGCATGATTTGTAACTACACTTGCGCGTAACATTGCCCTATCTACCCCGTCTCTCTGGTTACGCTTCAGTAGCTCTCCATCAAAGCCCCTCCTCCTTTATGCGTAATATTCAGACGGTCGCTAAAGGCTTGAGATCAACCGATCGGCGCCCGGAAAATGCGCCGTCTACAAATCATCTGTCCAATCCAACACTGATCGATCCGGCTCCACGTCCACGGGCTCCACGTCCAACTCGCAACGTACAGACCGGCCACTGGCAGACATTTCACGCTACTGGTCCTGCAGACAAAACCCCCGTCCGGCACGACCCGTACACAACTAGGCGACATTACTGTGACACGAAACACGGGCGCGGACAACACGCCCACACGACTTTACGCCTACAGAACAAAACTGTGGGCACCGAATCTTACACGGCAAAACTTCCAAGGGCACAATGTTTAGGCGACATAACTCCAACACGATAAAAGTGCTGCGTGTAGAAGTTTTCAGGCGAAGAAAGAGTCTACGGACGAAAGTTTTACTGTTTAGACTTCTACGTTGCAAAAGCTTGTGCGGACAAAGTTGCGATGCGACACATGGCTCTTCGTAACCGGATATTCGTCCTTATCAGGTTCGAAGGGACAAAATCCCGAAATGTGCCATCATTTACAAATTACGTATTTCCGCAGGAGTCTAATATTTCGGTATGCCGTAAATGTTTGCGTCATCAAGCTGACGCCGTGGACGGTGAGCCATTTACCGTGCTTGCTTTTTCAGATATGCGAAGACATTTATCTCGTTCGAGAGCGAGGCAACCTGGCTCTAGAAGAGGAGTTGTTCGCCAAGCTAATCTTCCTCTACCGATCACCCGAAATGATGATCAAATACACCGAGCCACCGAGAGAAGACAACAGCCAGTAGCGGACGCCGGACGGGCGGACGTATGGTGCGATGTTTTGGGGACACCTAACCCCAAGCCGAGTCGCGCGACTCACGCGCGTGACGTGTGACGTCGCGTGAGGTCGTGTGCCTGCGTGACCGTCTGACGGCGGCACAAGCGCCATGCGGCCGCCGTCCCGTCAGTGCGGGCTGGGGCAGCGGCGCCTGCCCGGAGCCGACTCGCCGTACTCGGGCGCGCCCGACCCGCCAGCCGGCCATCGACTCTCCAAGCGGCCCGACCGGCCTGGGCTGTGCGGAGCGCCGGCAGGGCCGGCCGTACAGTGGCCGACGGGCCCGGCCGACCGCGGCCTGTCCGCGACCGGTGGCAGCCCGCGGGCCAGGGATGCCAGCCCAGACCTCGCCAGTGTTGCTGGCCGCCTTTTTTAGTGATTCGGAGCCGTGTTTTGAGCAGGTGATGAGTGGGGAGGAGTCAAGTCCCGCGGCGCCGGTATCAGTTCGGGTTTTGTGAGGAGCTGTAGCCCGTTAAACTCCTGTCTTTGCGTTTGATAGACGAGCTTTTTGTCGCGAAAAATTGAACTGCTGCCTTTTCTTGTCTGTGCTGGTTTTACGGCGATTCTTGTCAATGTTTCTTTTGATCTGTCGAAGAAGGCGGTGACAGACCTTGGCCCGCACTGGGTGTGTTAAGGGAAAAAACGCTGTTAAAATGTTGTGTTAGCCTGCTATCTATGATTTGATTATACAATGTCTGTAGTGTTCGTATGATGTTCGCGTTATGTTGTCTTTCACCGGATTCCTGAACTTGTGGTCCGATGGGATGCAGAAGCGCTGTCGATGCCCTGGCACCAGAACCCAGCATCCGTTTTGTCATTACGAGAGATGAGGTTTTGTCTGCAAGTCGACGTTGTGAGCTCGCTTGATGACAGCGGGTAGCCGGAGGTCTGAGGCCGGAGTGACACTGGCGCGCGGTGCGCACCTCCCTCACACAAAACTCGCGTCAGAGGACGCCCTCAGTGGTGGATGGCGGCTGCTCTAAGCCGCTGGCAGCACTGGGGTGATCCCAGCGCCGCTTGTGACGTGCCCGCCGTGGCAGCGGCTGTACGCTGCCGGTCTGTACGTGTGTTGACGGCTACCGCCGGCGGCGGCAGTGGCAGACCCCTGTCCCGGACGGCGAGCGGCTGGCGGAGGGAGGCCGCGTCGCCCATACCGCGCCAAGTCACCCGAGGTGGCCGGGACTCGGCGGGCGTCGCAGACTGCTGGCGAGCGTGGGCTGCCCCCATCCCCGAGGTCGGGTGCCGCTAGCGTCCTCGCCAGTTCCGCTCTGTCCGTATTTATTGCATATGCTGTGTCGAATACACGGTGTCAACGTGTCGGCGTGGCTGTCGGGGACACGTGCGCCGCTCGGGCCGGTGACCCGGGCGGCGGCGGTGACAAGCGCGGCCCGCTGCCGCAGCGGCCGCGCCGGACGCGGCTGACGGCCGGGGCCACGTGCCCGGCCGGCGAGGCGCCGCCCCGCTCCGACAGGGAGCTGCCAGCCGGCGGCTCGCGTCGGCCGCCGAGGCGCCGAGACGAGCGAGAATGCCTCGCTGCGGCAGGGGAGGAGACCTCGCCGCGGGTCGGCCGATGCCCGACTCCTCGTGCTCTGACAGTGGTGGCTAGTGAACACCGCGCTGTACGGACCGTAAACCCGCTCATGGTACCCGTATATCACGTAACGGTCCAGGTGCTCTAAAAGAGGGACAGGCCGGTCCAGCATTGTCTTAACTAATCCTCGGCAACTTACTTGGTGCTGCGACAAATGCCAAGGTTGGCGTGAGAAGCGCCACTTGAACGCAGATCCGAGCATCGTGCGGGGGGGTATGGGGGAGGGGGCTGCTCCTGAACGGGGAGTGGCGTTACCCGCTTTTCTTGGAGAAACAGGGCCATCTCCACTCCCTGTACCGTCGGGGCTATCAACCATCAGCTGGAATAATGTCAACTCAAAGAGGCGCAGGATTACTCGGAATCGTGCGGTGCAACCGTGATTAGAAGGTACCCAAACACTTCTCGCAGCATGTTTGGTCTGCGAAGTAACGTCTAAAATAGACTACGCTTCCACGGAAAGGATCAGGTGCTTACTACCTTACTAGGTACGAAAGTCGGGTAGCCCATGGTGGCCTTAAGAAACTAGTAAACAGTTTGCCGGCATGTAGACGCATGCACCTGAAAATGCAGGATTTCGCGTGTCTACTGGCAGGCATTCATCGCCAACAAATGCCCTTGACTTGGCAGCGAGCTAAACTTCTTGTCTCCAGGCTGAATACTGGCATAGTTTTTTTTTTTGCTTGTAGCGAGATCCTTGCAGCAAAGGCCGACAAATGTCAACGGACACAAAAAGGGATGTAGTTTTTCAGATGGTGGGGGGGGGGGGGGGGGCTTCAGACCCAAGTTGTGCGCTAGCCTTCCCATAACTTTGGGAGGAAATGGGCCAAATCATGAGAGAAACCGTTTGTTGGCGTTTTGGGGGTATGTTTCATGATTATTCGCGGTTCAGCCCCCAATTTACCGAAACTACGCTCCAGTACACAAATACATAAGTATTCCAGGATTTTCGCGCGAGTAGAGCGCAGATGCTCTGTTATCTTTTTTAGAATTGTTATGTCCTCCTAACATGACGCTTAACTGGCCGGTAGCTGCACTTTATTTACTTTTACACTCACTCGTGCACCCACCGTGAAAGTGAAAGACACATGCGCTGAGGCTTTCGACAACCCGTACTTGCCCTTGAAGTCATTCTGAAGGAGCCCTTTTTATTTTCCGCATATTGTTATCTTGCATGGTCACACAAATCCGCAATACAGCATTCGGTTAAATGCACGTGACTAAATGTTGACATTAAAATTTCACGTAAATGTCGACGATAAAAATTCCGTGTAGACATGCAAAACCAAGGTCGAGAGCAATGCTATCTCACGGCGCGCAAGAAATTTTGCGCGCGTGCGGCGATGCGGACTCGGTTTTCAGTGCGCACTGTTGAGTTGTGGGCCCGTGCGTGGGACGCGTAAAAGTAAGCTGGGCTTGTGGAGCCACCGCAAAAACCGGAAGCATAACCGCGCTGGCCTATGGCACCAATGCGTAGGTGTGCTGGAGAACTTTAAGGCAGTTGTTTTGGCCCGTGTGCGTGTTGAAAAAGTCCAGGTGCCAGCAGATTGTCCGTGTTTGATGGTGATGGATAAATGGAGACCACCATGGACGATGTTTTGTACAGATTGTGATACGCAGCGCTGTGAACAAGGATTGTTCCACAGCACATCACATGCGACAGCCAATGGAAGTAAGCACGAACGGTGAAAACGAATGGGGGGGGGGGGATGAGGGGCTGCTCCTTTGCCTTCCTGGTGGAAAGCATGCAGTAACAAATGCTGAGTGACTGTCATTAGAGTGCTCAGCTGCCTCCCAGATTCACAAAAAAACTAACACAAGCCTGATGACGCTGCATGGAAAACGCCGAAGGATAGCTGTCTGCTTCCAAAGATCCTCGGAGGGCTCGGTGTCACCGGAAGCAATTTAACTCATGGCCGACAGTTCACATGGGATCCACTTTCAATAGGGTTTCACTTGTACGATATCACGTTTATCATGTCCGAAGCTATACTTTTTGCCTTAACCAGCCTGATGGATCCGCCGTTTATGCGTCTTTTGGTACCCGAGCTTTTTACATCGATTTTATACGATTTATGGAGTCTGACGTTGCTTACGATCACAGCTGTTCACGACATTGCACTTATCAGAATGGAATCGAGCAGAGCTGTCGCAGACATGCATCGCACCTGTTGGTTACAACCTAGCCCAAGTTTTGGCGCATGTCTACGCCAATGAACTTCCAGTTAGCAGACATGGACATAAAAAACAAGATCGAGAACATGCGATGTTATTTCACGGCGCGCAAGAAATTTTACCTGGTCTGCCTGACCCGCTCTGAAAACTGATAGTTTATAATTATAAAAAGATAAATTGAAGTCACAGTCGCTCCAAAGCCGTTGGATGTTAGAGAAAAGAATACCATGACGCATGGATTATTTGTCTGCTGTTATGCATGAAGATAAGACATCATAAATACAAAGGATTTGAAATGAGAGTTATGACGTGCATTTGCGAGGAACATCATGCACTTAGATAAGAGAGTTGTAATAATTAAACAGCAGTAAACACATCTATTTCTCCATTCTCCTGGTTTTTCTCCGAGGAATAAGGCTATTACTACTGCCTTATCGGTCTCAAAGGATTGTTAAGGAAACAATTTAGAAATTGGTTGGGGTGTTGCATGCTCGCAATACTCTGACTATTAGCCAGCAGAGATCGTTGCTCCCTCCCCCACCACGAGTTTTGGGTTTGCGCACGTTGGTGTGTGATTGCTTACGCACATGCGCGGACACTTTTACCAGTGCGATCATCCGTTTTGTACTCCGATAGTTTCAGGCTTATAGCGCTGCGACACCTTGTCACTGAGGTCTTCATCTGTCTGCATGCACCTGTGTTCTTCAATTTTTGTCCGCGATCGATTGATGCTATTTTGATTAGCAATTTTGCGGACTTCACGTCTCCCGCGCGAATGGCTTGGCGATGCTAAGCTGGGATGACACTGCAATGCTGCAGGGAAACCCATCTGATCAGATTTCTGCCGAAATGCCCAGCTGTTTATCTGGCAAATTTTTTACATACTTGGCTTTATTGTTAGCAACAACATGAGGTGAGTCTAGTTGCTGCAGAAGTATTAACTTCCGGAAGACGCCAGGCGGGGCTGGACTGCTCAAGACGTTGAGCATTTTTGCCACAAGAACAGTATCAACTTCCAATTTTTTAGTTATCAAAAGCTATTATTTGTCAACAATTTTTCGTTTATTTATCAACAACCCACGGGCCTTCTTATCACTGTTTGAGTAAAGGCACGTCCGCACCTTGCGGACTGGCGGTGAGCTGCGTTGCAGATTCTGCTGTCGTCAGCTGTGCCACCGGAACTGCGAACTAGAGGTGCCACATTTAAGTCCGCAGTCCCGCAAAGGGCGGGTGGAAATAGCTTAAAAGTGGCACCTCTAGCTTGCGGCAGCTGATGACGGCAGAATCTGCAACAGATTCTGCGGGTGTCAGGTGCAAGGTACGAAAAATGTACCCTTTTTTTACCCGCCCTTAAATTTACCCTCTTTTTACCCGCAACTAACGGGTCTGCGGGCTGAAATGCGGGGCCTCTAGTCCGCAAACGCCGAGGACTGCCGCATCTGCATGCGGCGAATTCTGTAGTCGGCTCGCAAGGTGCGAACGACTTGGCTACTCGTAAAAACTCCAAACCGTTTAATATGACGTTATGAAATTACAGTAGCCACTTATCTGACAAATGAACTAATGCGTTTGACGGCACAATCATTTTATGCCAGGCCGGGCGCTTGCGTGTGCGTCTTAAGTAAACGTGTATGCTCCTGTTGACGCTTTAAGAAGCAGCAATGCAAAATTTTCTGTCTTGTTTTGTGTTGTTTTGATGCAGACTGGTCTGACGGCGCCAGGTGTCAGCAGGTAACCGGCGTCAATAATATTACGTGATCTCGCAGATGGGCGGGGCACACAAAGGGTGTCCCGCCCATTTGTGGGGAATCTCTCACGCCGACCGAACGCTCACTACATAATGGCCACCGAACCGAACCGCCAACCGAACGCTCACTACATAATGGCCACCGATGTGCACCACCGATGTCTGACCCGAGTCTGGTCTCACGAAACGAAACAAGGAACCTGCGAAGCTTAAGAGCGTACGATGCAAGCCTAAGAGCCAGACATAGATCGATTTTACGCCACATTCTGATTCGCGGGTCAAAAATAAATACAACTTACGTAGAGTGTTTATTCCTTCATCATGCGTTTGCTCATAAGGTGCGATTTAAGGGACATAAGTTTATCGTCTCAATAGCCTTATCTATGTTCTATCTCCGGATTAAGTATGTGATCAATATGTGATTATATATCACAGAATATGAGATATATAATATGTGATATATATATATATATATACATATATATATATATATATATATATATATATATATATATATAATTATGATCACTCGGCTCATGCAAGAGAGTAGATACTCACTTGCTAGCAATGTCACATCACCACATCCCGGTGTACCGAGAGTCGCTTACCGTCAGAATAAGGACTCCCAACTCATAAGGCGCATTATAATATTGTCGGCTCTAAATGATCTGAAGAGGCCCCCATCATCATCAGCACTGCCAGACATGAGCAAGTATTTAAATAAACTTTCCTGACGTTTCATAAGAGCGTTATTTCACTCTTCCCTAGCGAGGGAGTATACTGAGAACTGGCCAGCCACAACGGTGAGTGCTTCATAACCGAGAGCAGTGTCGACAATGAGCGAACCGTCAAGTTTGGCAGGACTCGCCTCCATCCATGCCCACCCCTTGGCAAAGCGAGATTTGGCCTTGTGACATTTCAGGCCAGAAAGCGCGATATCGCGTCGTAGGACCTACGGGGTTAAGTTTTGAGGGTCGGAAGGGTACATTGTCATGGTTTTCATTTATGGCCTGTGAATCATTTTCAATCATAACTTTCGCCAAGAAGCTGAAAATTTAAAGGGATCGATTGCATTTTGGTGTAAAATCGGGGGAGAGGAACAGCTTTGGATCAGCTCTAAAAGAGTGCGCGCCAAAACGAAAACTTATCGCAAAGCACCAGGTCCTCGAGCCGCCCCCCCCCCCCTCGACAGGGGCGTTCGGGGGATCGTTGCCCATCTTCCAATCACTGTCCTGCGACGTTTTTTTGTTGTTTATTTACCAGGGGCGCCCTGATATTTGTCTGGCTACGCCCCGGCAAGCAGCGTGATATTACAATGAAGCGCCGTTTAGACGTTTTATGCTAGTTTCCGGTGACGCCAGACGATCCGTGTTTCCTGAGAGTGGGCATGGACCCGTTTCCTCTTCCCGCTTGCGGCGCTGGTTTCTGGATATGTTTAACACCGACTCTGATCCGAAGGATAACCCTGGGCATTTTGCTACAAACGACGTTTGTACAGCAGAAAGATGCCTTTCTATGTCCCGGGCTGTAATGAATTTAAGTTGGACTAATCTAGGTCACTTGTGAGTCTGAAGGTGTTGGAGTTGATACGAAAAGTTGGTCGGCATTGACCAATCGGTGATTTTTTTTTGCTCCGATAGTTTTAGATGATTAAGAACGTAGTACTTACTATCCCCCGCCCGCCTCAAATGAGGGTTTCATTGTTACGCACCAGTTACGATCAAGGTAATATAGCTGTAGCATTGTGCATTTTCAAGGATGAGAATAATTGGTTGTCGTGCTTTGTTATGACTACATATCACCTTTTGCGAGGGTAACCCAGGCGACAATAAAATACAGGCGCGACTACATTGGTTATTTGCGCCAATTCTGCGATCAACATTAATGCTGCGACTCGAGTTCGAGGATGTGAGGCCTCGGTCCGACGGCCTCGCACTGAGCGGCGCGATGTTGCAAACACCCGGAGACACTTTGTAATCTACGCGGTTGGACAGGTGAACGAGGTGCTCCCGCCGATACACTTAAGCCGGGTTCGGCCAGGCAATGCGATCTTTGATGAGTTCTAACGTCTCTGCACAACTTGATGGGCTCGTGTAATGACCTGCACGACCTGCAACGACTCGCTAATCAGAGACAGAAATGTTATCGGGTCGCTGCCTCAGGAGACTATGCGGGGGCCCGCATCATTCCTGATCTGTCGGGTTACACTCTCTCTCCTCTCCTTGAGGCAGCTTTCGGAGAATCCTCCGAGATCTATCGCAACGGCGGTGCTGCCACCTGTCGTATCAGCGACGACCGGAATCGGGCCATCTCACTCATGGGCAAGCGACGCATGCCGGCCCGCCGGCGGAGGCCGGGCGGGGGAGGCGTCCGGGGCACCGGCGCTGCAGCCCGAGCCCGCAGCCGGCGCCCCGCGCCCCGCGCCCCGCGGCGCAGCGGCGGGCGGAGAGCTATGCGGATCGGGGTAGCACCGAACCCCGACAAACTGCTCAGCTTGCAACCAGCGCTGCCTGAAGGCGGGCCAATTGACGGTATCCTGCCTCAACACCAGCCCGGCCTGCTGTTGTGAGGCGGAGATCGTAGCAGGGGCGACCGCAGCAGCGGCGACCGCAGCAGGAACAACCGCGGCAGGGACGACCGCGGTAGGGACGCCTGCGACAGGGACAATCGCATCAGGGAGGACCATGGCCACCGCGACTGCGACGGAGGCTAAACGCCATAACCACACCAGCCGGAAGCGAACGCCCCGCGTCTGCGCATACGTGGTTCAGAGCGGTGGTCGTCGCGCTCCCCGGCACCCCGTCGAGAATACGATTGCATGCATCCAACACCCGCATGCTGAAAACGGGAGGGTAGTCGGGTGTCGGGGAATCCTGCCCGTTACACTCGGGCCTGGGTGAGAGGCGGGAGACGAGGATGTGTAGGCACTGCCGGGTTGCCGGCTGTGCGAGCCGTCCTCCTGCTTTTGACACGCACCGGACGCTCGCGGCTGGTCCCTTCGGACTATCCCAGCCGGGTGACTGTGAGCGTCGCCATTGACACCCCACCAGCACGAAAACACGAGATCCTCTGAACGGGAATCCGGGATCCCGCAGCGTCCCCCGACGTCCCGGGATCCCGCAGCGTCGCCCGACATCTCGCACTGAGGCTCTGCATGACAGCCACCTACGGAAGAAGAGAGCCGAGACCTGGGCCGATAGATACGCCGGCCTGGCCATGGCACGAGTGCTGCAGCTATGGACATGGCGCGAGTGCTGCAGCTAGCAAGCTATACCCGTACTGTTGAACGTCGTCTGCCATGCTGGGGTGCCAAGAGGTTATATGGCCCCATGGTGGGCCGCAGTTCACATCCATCACATGCCAGGCTTTCTGGAGTCAGCGTCATATATGCCAGAGTAGGCTGTTCCATCTATCCGCATGCGAACAGAAGATCGGAGGCAGCTGTGAAGGTGACGGAGAAACTCGTCGGACGGTGCTGCAATGAACGTACCGGTGAGCTGGAGTTCAGAGCGGTGGACACGGGCGTCCTCCAGCAGTGCAACACTCCTCAGAGGACCATACCTGCCCAGAGAACTCTGCCGGCAGATCCACGGTCCCTCGCCTCGGGGTGGCGAACAGCCGACAAGGCTGACGCAGCTGCCATCGCTCGCCATGAGCGCGGCGAAACAACCTGCAACCATCGCGCCAAAGATTTGATATGGAACTGGGCACCGGTAACACGTGGTGGCCAAGTACCCTGGGCACCGGTAACACGTGGTGGCCAAGTACCCTGGGCACCGGTAACACGTGGTGGCCAAGTACCCTGGGCACCGGTAACACGTGGTGGCCAAGTACCCTGGACCGGTGACTGGAACCGCTGAGGCGTCCTCGTGAAGCGGCAGCCGCACTGCCGCGACCTGGTCCGTCGGCCACTTGGCTGGGTGCTTGCCCGGAGCCGGCGCCACCTCCGCCGCCGACGCTGGAACGCCCTAACAGATCAGGTTCCACCGGCCGTGTCCGACATAGCGCCAGATAACGACGAACTGCTAATGACACTCAGCCACCGCGACGTCCTTCGACAGACGACCCTGCGGAGAGCCTGATCGACATCCGGCTGCCTGCCCCGGCGAACCGCTGAGCTACCGTCCCCACCGCGGCTCCGGCGGCCTCAGCGGCACTGCCGCCAACCGCATCCATTCTTCGGAGAGATTTAAGCCATCGTTGAACGCGCCTTCGATGTACTCAGTGCATCCGGGTGGGGTGGGGGGGGGGGGGGTGAGGTAATGTGATCGGTCCAACCCCAGCCCACCTCTTCACTATTGACGGCCTTACCATATCGGTGCAGGCGGCCACGTGACCTGGCCTGACCTCGCCCGATATCGGGCAGGCCCGCGCGGCCGGCAGTAGACTTGTCCGTGCATCTGTCTGACAGCGCACCTGTTGGGCAGCGGCTCCTCCAGTTGATTGCACAACCCTCTTATCGTAGTAAATATGACTATCTACCACCTGTGCGCGGTCATCCAGGGATGGGTCCGAACAGACCATGGTCTCTCTGTTACGCTGGCATGTTCGGCCCATTTTTTGTTTCTACAACCATATATGTCTGAACAGCTCGCGTCAGCCGTGCATTTTGGTTGGTTTGCGGCAGGCAACAGAATCTGGGCCTACATTTCATGTCATTCAATTAAGTTTTCCTCCGCTTTTTGGTCGTGTACCGTGACACCATTCGTGGTTGACCGCGCGCTCCGTCCGGCTTGTGGTGCAGAACAATGTATGACTCACGCTCGGCTTGATCGGTAAGCAAAACTTGATCTGAGACAACAGGAACTTCGTTGAACGCAAGGAACAGGTGCAAGCGAATGGTGAATCAGCTGTCGTGCGACTGACCGTCCTTTCACGAGCTCCCTGACACGTCCAATGAAAGGCGCATGGCGAAGTGCATTTACTAAGGATGTGTATCCGGTATCCGTGTATCCGGCTACCGGACGAGACTCGCTGTGGCAAGAGGAACGGGTGGGTAGTATGTCGATCGCCTTTGTCAGGAGGGAAGACCGTATTGTCATCTCTTGTCGTCACGCATGTAGTAGGCGTGTGATTTTATTTAAAACTGGAGCTGGTGTACGTAGTGTTTCGGCTTGGTACACAAAAGCACATTGTTATGCTGTACTAAACAGCCTTCTTTCTGAGATCACGGTAGGCTTACGTAACCTTACGTAATCTGGTTGCTTACGGTAGGCAGTTGTATGAATGATGTCCTTGACTGGTTTGCAGTTAAGTCGTAGTTTAACTTGAAATGCTTAGGTAATGTCTTTATTACATGTAGCGGATAGTTCTGAAACGTTCCTCTGTAGCTCACGCTCAAATGTTCCCGGGCAGACTTCAACCACGATAAATTGCAATTGCAACTGGACGCAAAGTGTTTTGCAGGTTGTGATTAGACGAAACAGCTAGTTTGTCGCAGACAGATGAATTACATCCTGATCCAGCTTCTTTGCTGTTTTATAGCGATATTATTATTATGGCTGTTTAGTGCTCGAGAATGGTCAGAGTTGTAAATGTGATGAATGCTTACGAATGAAACTCGCCAACTGGCGTTTGTGAGCAGCGAGGAACATTATAAGCTTTGAATTTAGGATATTTTTATTGCACTGTAATCAGAAAATCTCATCAGACAATCCCTTAATTCTGAACGATGATACATGGCAAAGACTTTGGTGTGGCGGATTGTGAATGATACATCCGTTTGAAACATAGCAAGACACATGCTTAGTTTTATATGGAACTGTAGATTGCGGTGGTATGCAAATAGAGAGATGGGTGGGCAGAAACGCCTGCCCTTCCCCTCCGCTCCCTCTCGAGCCTCTCCTCTTCACCCTTATCCTCGTCTCTCGTCTCTCACTGCACGCCTTCTTCAGGTGGTTTGAGCAAACCTGGACGTCATGTGGTAATCGGAATTTAACAAGCTAGTCCGTCCTTTGTTGTGCGGTTCTAGCGTTTACTTGGACATGACATTCAGTCCGCTACCTCTTTGTTTTCCGTTTGTCCGCAGCCCGTCCGTGCAAGGTTGGAGGAGCCGCTTGGTTCGTTTAGATTCAATTTAGGGGCTCAAGCACTGTTTTTCTTAATTATAGTGTTTCTTCTGGGCTGGTTCTGTCGCTTTTCAGACGGCTTTCGCCTCCTTTTGCTTACATGAATGTACATCTTTTAGTAGCATACCATCTGATGGCATGATTCTAGGCATGTTACCACTGCTGCTTAACCGAGGTCTGTCTCAGTGCATCCCGACTCCCCGGCGGCCTGAGCGATGGTAACACAGGGGCAGTCAGCCCTCTGCTAGGAGGTGAACGGGGTTGGTGCTCTCAGAGCGTCCGATTTGTGGCCATCCTGGCTGGTTGTCTTTCGGTCTGAACCCACCCGGAAAAAGAACAATCTTTTGTTGTCGCTTGTGGTTTTCGTTGAGATCGCGCTGCGCGCCTCTGTACACGTCGTCCATTCGAACAGTCATTCAAGCAGGAGGTGCTTGTGAAATGTGTAAGAATAATCCCCAGCTGATGAAGCCACACCGAGGGGTAATCCATTATCCGGTGAAGCTACTAAGTCATTGTAAGCTGAGAACAGCTCACACGAGCAGCTGGAAATCGCGGTTTATCTGGATAAGCCTGAACTTAACTCCGTGAGCGGACCCGCCAAGGTCCTGAAATACCTGATAAATGCCTGCAATACTATCCCCTATCCCCCCACGCCGAGGCACAACGCATGCTTTTGCGTATGAAAGGGCCATCCCATTGACATGCGTTGCGTTATGTTGCTCACGCACTTAATGTCAGAGATGTCATTCGAGGTCAAACCAACACGTGCTGTTAAGTGCGCACCTGCTCGCAACAGGCGAATTCGTGCGTTAGAGATGTTCACTTGTGCAAAGCACACGTAAAGACAACCGTTGGGGGTGACAGCACAACTATTTACCGGCTAATCGGCTATGACTCACCGTAAGGCGGTAGCAGCCTTGAATGGCATTTTACGACCACAAAAAATATTATCCGTAAGTGTCTCCATTCTAATAATAGCTGTAGCTAATAATAGCTACATTGCACATTTTTGGAACACAAAACTGGCTTCCAATCTCCTCAGACGTCTGGGGTACTGGCCGAGGTAAAGCCCACCAAGAATGAAGAGTGGTCAGATAAAGTGGAAGCAGTGGAAAATTACATCCCAAATCGGTCGTTTTGATCGTACATAAGGGGTTAATGTTTCACGAAGAGTGAGAGTGCCTTGGTCTTTCTGTTCCTGACCGCAGTGGTTGCACCAGCTCATGCGCAGCATTATTGGCATGCGGCCCCACTTCACTTGGCACCTCATACAACTTCCACGCTTACGGCCGTGATTCGGCTTTTAGAGCACTAAAATGTCGGCCAAAGCTTCACCAGTAGAGTCGACAGCCTTCCGGTACATGTCTTCTGCGCATAGCTAAGCACAGAACCGCTGTGAAAGGGCCTGCACTGGAAACGACTGCGACTTATTGTGATTGGTTCATAGATGACGTCATGCGATCCGAAGCTGCACAATGCCTTGTTCCGTACAGGTGTGACGTCGGGCACCTGAGTCCTGGTCATAGTTGCCTGCATCACGAACGGGAACGGCTAGGCCCGTTCATTTTGACCATGTTGCCACGTTTCAGAAACGTCCTGATAAAGTCCTTTTCGCTGTAAAAAAGATATCCAGGAATACAGGATTGTTACTTTATTTACTTACATTTTCCCTTATCATGTTATTTATTACCGTCGGAAACGTCCCATGAACCGACACGATTCTTGACTTCCGTACGGTGACGTGTTCCATCGAAACGGTTGTGGTAACATTATAGCATACCTACACGAGTCATACCTTGTGCAGCACCTGTTCTCCTTACCTTGGAGCTTCGCGTTGCTGATTATTCATCTCTTTTCGCGATTCAAAGTCTTTTGGTGGCATTAGTCTTCCGCATGTTGTGTTGAAACCTACTCGCACATCAAATTTGTGCTAGGTGTCTTACTCTATTGTTGAAAAGTTGGTTCAAATAAAAAATGACCAACCTCCTATTTAGCAAGTGCTCCTGGTTAAGTGAAGATTTTAAGCAACTGTTCGGATGAATTACAGGTAACTTGACTTGTGCAGGGAGGGATAGTCGGGACAGTACTGGATGTGAAGGTCGTCAGCTGTTCTGTAGATGATAACAAAAGCTAAGCTAGTGAAGCCCGGAGCCCATCGCAACCGGCACCAACAGCTTTCATTAATACGTTGGAATGTCTACTTTTCACTAACATTTCACTGGGGGGTGCCCACTTATGCAGCATTTGCACTCCAATGTACAAATAAGGTGTTTGAAAAATGATTGGCAATGACTCTGGTTAGACATAGCACTTGGCGTGGAGGACGCCGATGAATTCGCCATGATTTTCGGTTTTTGTGATCGTGGCCAACATATTACAAAAAGCTTTTTTGGCTGGACATATGTCACAATAACAGCACACACGTCTCGTTTTCATCGATGAAATCGATAAAATCGATGAAGCAGGAATAATACACAGCTTTTCCGACTGTTTTCAGGGTACTACTAGGTGCGAAATGGTGCGAGTGGGTGATATTTTGGTTCAAAACGAATACTTTTCGTTTTACATCCTCTGTTGCTTTAAAACACAACGTCCCGTTTTCGAGATCCTGGAAAACGGCTTCCAGGCTTTTGAAAAGCCTGGCATTGGCCACGTTCCTGTCGCTTGAGCGTGCACCTAAGGGGCGGCCTTTCTAGACGTTTGTCAGCTCTAGCCCATACATTCGCCTGCGCCGTACAGTTGCCTTCATTTCGATAAAGGATCGGATTCTTGAGATCTGACATAAATTCTCATACACACCTCAAAATGGGTGGATACGTGGTTTGCACACGATGGCGTGTGATAACCTATACCGACATACATTTATCCAACTACAATTGGCAGTCTTCCTCTTCGTCCTTATCAATAAGTCTCACGTCGCTACAGCGGTTGGTCGCCGAGATCTGGATCTATTTTTCGCTCGCCTTTTGCACGCCTGCGGAGCTGTGGTTCATTAATGTGTTATCCATGTTTGGGGAGTGAAGAGGTAAATTTGGGGCAACCTTGCGTAGCGTTGGAAAAATGTGGTGCATATCAAAAACCTGCATTTAGGTACCTGATGTCTCTGCTGCAGCACAGCTATGGCGAGCACCTGTACACAACTGCGCATCTGTCATACAAGAGCTGTTGCTGAAAACTTTATGGCGCTGCAATCAGGGACTGCCATTATATTAGTCTGCTTAAAGTGTGACTGGCGGGGTCAGGCTGCAGCGGACCGGGTTGCCAAACCTACAAAAGGTCAAGCTTGTTAGCTCCAAAGTCATATGGTGTTTCCATGAAATAACTGAATTGTGGATTTTGTGTCAGAACACATAAGCTGTCTACGAAATGTCATGAAGTTAAAAGACCAAGACATTTGTCGTAAAGTCCAGCGAGTAAAGTTATCCCATGGTTTTCCCAAACTAGCTTCACAGACATGTCATCCCCAAGCCGCTGCATTTACTATTTGATTCACAGGCATTCGTATAAAAAAGGTTATTGGAATGGCTTGCTCGTGAACATCTAAATTTCTGCTGCGTTTCATCTAATATAACTGATTCTCTTGGATGTTTAATCGGTGTAAATTTATCCCATTCTACCAATTGCCACGGTTCGGAAAACCTTTCAGTGATTGAACAATTTCATACTAAGCAAAATTTATTTCCCCACCGTGTTTTGTGAGCCGTGATGTGGTTGTTAACGACAAGTACTTTCATGCAGGATTGCATACTTAAAATGGATGAGGGGTGTTCCGTTCACAGCTCTAAACGTTGGGTGCTCTGGATGAAGTTGTGTGCCTAAAATGAAGAGCAAGATAAGCCGTATTTCACATAACTTACGCACGACGGCGAATGACGACTTCGATTTGAAGTGCTGAAAGTAATTTGTTTCCAGTTTCCTGACGAATGGGACTACTGGCGCCGGCGCACATAACTGAAACATATTCTTTAATCGGCGGGACCCGCGCTTTACTGAGCTGCAAGTGCATTACCTCTCCCCAATGTGGAGTGCCTGCGATGCAACGGAACATATTTAACCGTTTATTGAATTTACAAAATGCTGGAATATCTCTTTGCCTTAGATCGTACGTGCGGCAAGGCCCTCCACCTGCGCGTTTTGATCTGTGAGGTCAGTTTTGACCGCGGGCGGAAATATTTTACCGATTCACGTGGAGTTAGTCGGTTGAAAAATACGACTGGAATTTGTTGAAATCGTCCCAGACTGCTGATCACGTCGAAACGTTGCGTTTAGCCACGGACGACACTACCTATAGATGGTGTCTTTTCGGAAAGATTGGATGCTAACTTTCAGGCTACCGTTTCGCCTTTTTGCCTTCTATTCCGGCAGCGACGCGTGAATTTTTTCGAAATGCACGATGCTCATAGTGCTTTTTTGCGAGCGGAGACTTGGAACAGTATCTGACCGTTTTGACCGTCTGTACATCTCGTCAAAGCAGCATAATGGAAACAATATAGTAAAAGAAAAGACAAAAGTTCTACTGTTCGTTATTCGTTGTATTACGCAATGAAATATTCGCAGTTGGGAACCACGCTTCCTGGACAGCAATGACAGTAGGAAATTGCAATGACGTAAACCTCTACAGTTCGTTTGGAGCCTGGGAAACATTTTGGTATCACCACATAGGCCATCCCCACCGGTTGTAAAGAATCGGCCGTGAGAAGATGACCGCGCTCAGCCCACTGTCCCTCTCAGCTCGCGCCATACGGAGGGGTCGACAGTCCTGACGAGGAGAAGGTGACCGCGCACATCCCACTGCCCCTCTCAGCTCGCGCCGTAGGAAAGAGTCGACAGTCCTGACGAGGAGAAGGTGACCGCGCACATCCCACTGCTCCTCTCAGCTCGCGCCATACGGAGGGGTCGACAGTCCTGACGAGGAGAAGGTGACCGCGCACATCCCACTGTCCCTCTCAGCTCGCGCCGTAGGAAAGAGTCGACAGTCCTGACGAGGAGAAGGTGACCGCGCACATCCCACTGTCCCTCTCAGCTCGCGCCGTAGGAAAGAGTCGACAGTCCTGGCGAGGAGAAGGTGACCGCGCACATCCCACTGCTCCTCTCAGCTCGCGCCATACGGAGGGGTCGACAGTCCTGGCGAGGAGAAGGTGACCGCGCACATCCCACTGCCCCTCTCAGCTCGCGCCGAAGGAAAGAGTCGACAGTCCTGACGAGGAGAAGGTGACCGCGCACATCCCACTGCCCCTCTCAGCTCGCGCCGTAGGAAAGAGTCGACAGTCCTGGCGAGGAGAAGGTGACCGCGCACATCCCACTGCTCCTCTCAGCTCGCGCCATACGGAGGGGTCGACAGTCCTGGCGAGGAGAAGGTGACCGCGCACATCCCACTGTCCCTCTCAGCTCGCGCCGAAGGGAGCGACCGGCAGTACTGACGCCGGTCTCGGGACGGCGACCTGCGGGAGTGCGGTTGGGCTTCCCTGACCCTCGGTCTGGCAGGCCGACCAAGCTGCGTGCTGGATCCATAGCCAGAGAGCTAGAGGACGGATCACGCCGGGGTTCGGGGGTCACGCGTGGCTGGCGGCCGGACAGGGATGGTGTTAGGGTCGAGGGAGCTGGGGTACTTGTCTGTGATTCAGAAGAGACTGCAGTGGTTCGCCGCACAAGCACTTGTGCCCGTGGGAGGCTTGCTGGGATGATCCCAGACCAGTCCCACAAGACAGCACAGTCTCAAACATCGTCTGCTCCTCGCACGACGCAGACTGCGCTGGCGCGGCCTCGGCAATGTTTTGCGTGAGATGGGGGCGGAGGCAAGCCTTTAAAAATGCGGGGATGCAAGTGTCATTTTGAGATTCGTTACGCATATGCAACCCAATATACTCAATATTGGATTTCAACAATGTTGGCATCCCACCTAGCAGTAAAGTATGTGGGTGTGGCACATCCCACTGGTATGAAACACCGTAGCCCCCGCGGTAATCCAGCCTGTCGGTGCGATACACCTGCTAAGGCTTTCATCGCACACACGTCTGTCTTTTTATTTCAGGCTGCATGCTGAGTCGACGCGTCGTGTGTTCAGCATTGTAATAAGTTCAGTTCAGGGAACTCAGGAACCTGAAAGCGAACTTGCAAGCTACTTCGCTGGGAGCCCCGGTAGCTCGTGCAGTTTTGTGTGCACGGATGCTGTCATGGCCTTCACTAACGGCCGCGGTGGCGGAGAGCGGTTTCCGCAGCGCAGTGGGTCGAGGATGAACACTGTGCGGGGTAGAGGACATGGGAAGCGGTGAGATGGCTGGGAAGACCGGTCGTGCCGGTCGTAATGGCGAGCAGACTGACGCTTCGACGCTGGCCGTCCTGGAGGGTGGTCAGTCGGTGGACATGATCTTCCCGCTTCCGTCGAGCATGCGACAACCTCTACCTCACCCATGAATTTGATGTCAGACGCAAACACGCTCCACAAAACTACGGCCTCTGTTCCGAGCATAGCATAGCTTGGTAGGAGCAGCTCTGCCACAGAGTGCTGCAATCTTCAAAAGACCTTTAGTTTCCTCGCTCGTGTTCCGAGCATAGTGTAGCTTGATCACGATAGCGTTTTCGTAGAACTTCGCAGTCTTCAAGGGACATTCGGTCTGAGTATGAATCTGGATGTTTATAATCACAAAAGTTCTGGAAATCCTGGTTGATGACATAAAGAGCTGCGAGGTCTTCCGCTGAAAGTAGTCGACCTTCAGCATACCGGGAGGTACGGGCTGAAAAGTGAGCATTGATTGCGTTTGGAAAGCTTGACGTTGTGAAGCTTTTGTTTTGGCTTGGTTAGTGCTCTTTCGGGCAGTAACGCTTATTCCAAGGCTATGGAATGAGAGACAGTGGAGAGTGGTGGAACGGAACTAATTGCAACTGGGAGTTCTTCTTTACGGAAACTTCGCCGCACAGAGGCCCCTCTTCATGACTTGTGCGGGCGCCCGGTCGGGGCTCCCGCTAGGCCCGGGGGGGGGGGGGGGGTCTTAAGCCCGCCCATGGCTGATGAATGCCTCTTGCCCACGATGAACGGGGCGTTTTGGAAATGGCGTAAAAGTGATTAGTCAGCCCCCACATGTACTGCGCTGTTTTTCCTGCGTCTGATGGTTCGGTCTACCCGAACACAGGGCCGTTCGGGGTTCGCCGAGCGCGGGTGAGCACCGTAAGATCTAGATTATTCTGTAGGGCACCGAGGTTGGTGAAAAGTTGTTTGAAGTAGCGACAACGTGGTAGCCGATCTGTTTGCTGGTGATTTTAGTACTTTCAGAATCCATGTGGTTGCGCTCAGAGCATCAGTACGATTACTTTTACCTATTGTTTTTCCGGATGCTTAAGTCGTGTTCAAAATTCAAAGGCAAAAGAACCGAGGCCAGCTCCAACCTCGAATCATCTGCAGCAGAGAAAGAGCGGCCTTGCAGGAGTCATCATGGTTTTCTTAAATCAAGTCCGGGCGCAATACATTGTCAACGCCGTGCTCAAATTAGTATCATAGCCGTAAGCCAACTTTGCCTTCCTACGCTTACCACCAAATATATATATATATATATATATATATATATATATATATATATATACTAAAGGTGAGACGATAGGGGTCGACGGGACACGCAGGGCACTGGCGGGCAGGTGTCAAGGCGTCGGCATCAGCCCACTGCGCCTCGGCTCCCACCTCCTCGAGTTCAATGCCTCGTAAACACAGGCCTTACAACGTGTTGAGATTTATTGTTAACAATATATATATGTAGTGGGGTCAACAACGTATGAGGGGTGCAGCGCTGTATGGCCCAGGCGACAGCGGGACGTCGGCAGCGCTTCCGCCACCACGGCGCCCGGAAGGACTGGCAACGCTGGAAGCGGGCAGCAGAGAGAAACTCGCTAGGGCGCAGCGACGGCGGCCTGGCCGCGCGCGCACGCGAGCAACACCTAGATATGTGATGCGGCGGGCCGACGGGGCCAGCCGCGACACCGAGAACGGGGGACACACCGGGCGCGCACACACGCCGCTCGCGCTCTCGGCCGACGGCAGGCAAATGAGGAACATACAACTTGTCTTAGCGCCCGCGCAGCGGCTTACAGCGCAACGGTGGAACTCGCGCCGAACTGAACTTATTGCGGATCAACGGAAACAGACCACACGCAGAAATGGACACCAATCGAGATTTTAAACCATGTTGAGCCGGTAACGGTAACACAAAAAGCATGACACCTATATGTACATGTATAGGGAAAGGCGTCGGGCGCGCCGGCCGGCTGTCGCGTTTTGCGGCGACCTCACAGCAAACAGGTACGCAAGTCAAGGCTGGTTCCGCCCCTCGGCGCCGGCCGCCGCGGCGCGCGCCGCTCACAGCTGGATCGCCCTCCCTCCTGACAGTCGCCGTACAAAATCCGGTGCGAAAACGCGGCCCTTCAGCCCGCCGGCCCGTGCCCCGATCCGACCTGACCCGACCCGACCTGGCCAGACCCGCCTCCAAGCGCCAGCGTCGGAGCTATACACAGGGGCGGCGGCGGCGGCGGCGGCGGCGGCGGCGGCCCGGCCGGCCGCCCGCCGACGACGACTTTTGATTATGTGAGCGGCGCCCGGCGCCGGCTCAGAACGGCAGACTCTGCGCGAAGAGGCTCTCGATGAGCGGAGGCGCCGGCACCAGGTCCTGCAGCTTCAAGTAGAAGAGGATCTGCAGCCCCTGCAGGCTGAGCGAGCGCAGCTCGGGGAGCTTGCCGAGCACCTGCGGCATGTAGGTGGGCGAGCGGCGCACCCCCCGACCGTACGTGGCGTGGTCGCGCAGGCTGTTGATGATGCGACCCTGGATCGACTCGATCTTCATCGGCTCTTTCACGCCGTGACGGTCTGCGAAGAGCACGTTTCGTCAGTGGATAGAGTAGGGGTGGAGGGAGAGAGTGCCGTGTCAGGGCCGGCCTGGACAGAGCGTGGAGCGCTGTATGCGACTGAGCTGATGAGCTCGGCAGGGGCAGGGCAAACACTGGGGATTCAAACACCCCGGACGGCCACATCCGTCGCCTGATGTCATCTGCCAGTCCTGCGGTGATATTACGCCGCGATCAAACCCTCCATCCGCTGTTATAGCATAGGCGGCTAAATAATTACTGACCAATGTCTCACAATCACACAGTCTCGCCCGGTAATGCCGCCCGCCCCACGGGAGGCCCCACGGGGAGGCGGCTCGGCCGACTCCCTGCCCGGTCGTTGCACTGCGCCCCGCACCGCGCCGTGACGCACCTGTGATAAGGGTGAGGGCGGCCAGGCAGGCGAACGACGACACGTCCAGCTCCATGGCGCGCAGACTGGCCGAGAAGTCGACGATGGGCTGCAGCCAGTTCCGGAAGGTTCGCTCGCACTGCAGCCGGTGAAGGACTAGGCCTGTCTCGAACACGAACTTGTCGTCCTGCACGTTGTACCTGTGGACCACAAAGTTCGGGTGGTTAGGGTCACGGTCGACGGGAGCGCCGGAGGTGGTCTGCTAGGGGAGGCTGTGCGCCGCTGCTCGGCGGTGGTGAACAGCAGGCAGACCTGGCAGGTGAGACAGACATCCCCATACATATACGCCGTTTTACCGCGTGTTAAGGGGGCGGACGATCGCCACGCACTCCTGTGGCTAAATCAACCAGACGACTTCAGGGAGACCTCCTGACCATTACCGGTCGCAGGGGCTTGAACCAGGCACGCACCGCGACCGTCGCCATCCACCACTCACCTGTAGGCCAGCCGCAAGACGAACAGCTCGAGCGAGGCCGACTGGAACAGCAGCTCCTTGTCCTCGGGGCAGAGCTCGCCGAAGCCCGGGATGCGCTCGGCGAAGCCGCGGATCACGTCGATGGACGACGTGACGAGGCTGTAGAAGCGCTGGATGCTGTCCGCCTCGGAGGTGGGCGACTGCGAGCCGTCCGGCACGCGCAGCTGCGAGAAGTCGTGGCTCGCCACGTCCGGCGACGTGTCCACGTGCGCGCGCACCAGCGCCGTGATGAGCGAGACGGGCGGCGACGGCGGCGGCTCCTGCGGCGACTTGGGCTTGCTCGGCAGTCGGCCGCGGCGACCCTTCAGCGAGTCGGTGCGCACGACCTCGCGCACCATGCCGTTCACCAGACACTTCTGGAATCGGCAAAACTGGCAGCGGTTGCGTCGTCGCTTGTCGACCGTGCAGTTCTGGCTGCCCGTGCTGCACACGTACTTGGCTCCCTTCTGCACGGTACGCTTGAAGAAGCCCTTACAGCCCTCGCAGGTGCGCACGCCGTAGTGCTGGCAGGCGGCCGTGTCGCCACAGACGGCACACAGCAGCGAGGGCGACTTGGGCTTGTGCTCAGTAGGCGAGCCGCGCGCCGAGGTCGGCGACGAGGTGGCGCTGGGTGTGGCCGGGGACGAGCCGCCGATCCGCATCCGCATCATGTCCAGCCTGCGGCGGCGGAGAGGCGGGTCAGACGCGGGGTCGAGCGCGAGGTCAGATGCGGGTCAGGTGGGGTCAGGCGCGGGGCCAAACGAGACGGAGGCGAGGTCAGAATCGGGGTAAGTAGCATTGTAAAACGGGCCGGGTGGAGTAGGAGACCAGAGACCAAGCGGGGTCAGGCGGGGCAGATGATGGGTCAGCTGTAGTGGAGATACAGAGGTGCTAACTTAAGCGAACCGTACAACCCGGCATGTGTGGGGTTCAAAAGGCATTAACTCAGCTGCGAGGATTGCTTTTTGTCGCAAGTGCCCACATCTTGAATGGTGGGGTTTATTGAAACATATGTGCCTCACCGTAAAAAAGCACGACAGCTTGATTGTTCTCGCAAACAAACACACGTGGGCTCGCGCAGCTCCACGATGAGAAGTGGGCTTGCCGCTAGTTTCAACGCTAAATATTTGGCGATGGAAAGCGTTGGGAAATACAACAGGCCCGGCTTTTCCATCTGACTTCAGGAATCCGGTACCGGTCTAGGCCAACGAACAAACGCGTAGCCTATCTCATCTGATGAATATCCGATTTAAGCTCATTCCGCAAGAGGGGGAAGATGCACCGCAATCCTGGCAGTATGGCGAGGATTCGTGACTGCGGATCAAGTCACCCCCTCGCTCCCTACAGACGCCGCATTGCAGCGTCTTTCGATTGGTGACTGCTGTTTGTGGATGGCGATGCGAGTCCTCCTCACCACGGCACCTGAGCTCGGCTGGGCCGAGTGGCACCACTCCCCTCGCTCCCCCGCCTCCCCGTCGTGCACTCACCCGTCCTGCCTGTTCAGAGTCAGAGGCAGACTGGAGCGGCGCGGCTTGCCGCCCTGGTTCGCCGCCACAGCCGCCGCCGCCGCCGCCGCGTGGCCGCTGTCGCCGGCGCCCGGGTACGGCGCCACGGGGCCCGGGTACGGCGGTGGCACGGCCGGCGGGTGCGGCGCGAACGGCGCGTACAGCTCGGCTGGGTAGCGCGCCGGCTGGACGTACGGCTCGGGCGCCGAGAAGGCGCCGCCGCGCTGGTACAGCGGCGCGTACTCGTACCCGTAGCCGGCGTACTCGGTGGCTGGCTTCTCTGGCCGGTACGGGTACTGGTCGAGCCGCGGTCGGGGCGCGTACGTCTCCTCGAAGCTGGGCAGCGAGAGCGGGTCGGCCGGTGGGCTGGCACGCGCCGGTCCGCCGGCCGCCGCCGCCGCCTGCGGGCTGCCCGCCGGCGAGTTGTAGAACGGCTGCGGCTTCAGCTCGACGGCCGAGGCGAACATCTCGGCCTGCAGGATGTCGGCCAGCGAGGTATCGGCCGGCTCGGCGGCCACGCACTGCGGCAGCTTGAACTCCTCCGACTGCGACACGACCGGGTAGCTGCTCTCGTACGAGTAGGGATCGGAGAAGCCCTGCTGACTGTGGCCCTGTGGAGAGACCGTTGACATCAGCGCACGGGCGCGGCGCGGAGCCGGCGACGGGCCGCCGTCGTCCGGCGACGGGCCGGCGTCGTGGTCGCGGGCTGCGAGTGAGCCGGAGCCCGACTGACGGAGGTAACTGGTGGCGTTTCCACACGGAGCTCCTCGGCGACACTCCGTAGCTTATTCGCGCGTGGCGCTGCTCAGAAAGTCTTAGACAATACTTGCGGAGAGATGTTTCTACGCCGTTTCTGCAAGTTTCCTTCTTACATGTTTTAGAGACATTAAAGGTCGTTGAATACAGTTTTTCCCTACCGCGCAACTTTAGTATTGCACGAGTCGCCGGCTGGCTCGCCCTTTACCTGAGGCTGAAGAAGGAGCATGCTTTGTGCCGGGCTGCTGGTGCTAGACGACCAGTGAGAGCCGGCCGAAGACTGCAACGACGGTCCTGCAACAGGATAGAGAGCGTTCGTGAGCAGCACGCCGCGCTGTCACGTCACACTGTCACACTGTCTCCGCCCGGCGACGGCGTGCGTCACCGTCACATCCGTGACGTGGGCGCTGACGGGTGCAGGTACGTACGGGCGAAGGCGCTGAGCGCTCCGGCCGACATCAGCGGCTCCGGGCAGGCGAAGTGGTCAATGGTGACGAAAGGGCGCGGCCGCGCCGACCCGGCTGGCTGGCGAGCGGACGGGGACTGCGACGCCCGAGGGCGCTAGCTGCGAGGCTGGGCAGGGGGGAGGGGAGGGAAGGGGGCGCAGGGAATCTGGGAGCGACGGCGAGATGAGCCGGGTCCAGGGAGGCCGGACACGATTTGGAAAGGGCTGGAAGTGGGTCAGGGTTGACAAGTGGCCCAGTGTTTGGACTGGCCGAAGAGTGCTGGTTCGAAGCGGTCCGGCGGACGCTCCGCGGCTTCACAGGCAGGACTCGGACAAGTCCTTAATAGGTCCTCCGCAGGGTCTGGCGAAGTGCTCAAGAAGATAGGGACTGGGTACGAGCTGGACAGAGTCCAAGAAAGGGCTCAGAAGGGCTCGACGGAGCTTATCAGGAATGGGCCCGACGCGGCTCAGGAAGGGGCTCGGCTGGGCTCGGCGGGGCTCGGCGGGGCTCAGAGACCGCCAGTGGTCGCGCTGGGAGCTCGGCGGCGCGACTGAGGGCGAGCCCCGCGCCGCCGCCGCCGGACTGTCGGCTGACTGACAGACAGGTGAGCCAAGCGGCCGCGGGGGCACAAAAGCCGCATGACAGCCGCGCCAGCCGTGGGTGGCGAGCTGTCACTCTTTGTGGTGCGGACGCGCCCCCACCCCATCTCCGTCTGGACAGCGATATGGGGATGGACGATGCTGGTAGGGCCACCCTCCATCACCCCTCCCCCAAGCAGGGGGGGGGGGGGAGCGGAGGGGCGGTAACTGCAAGGGCGACGATGACCACGTCGGGCGGCCACCATGGCAGATAAAGACCAGTACCTAGTGTTGTGCCGTTGCCGCCGGAAGGCATTGTTAATCCCGATGCTTCTAACATTGGACAGTTTGCGACTAGTACGGAAGCCGAAGCTACCCTGCGCCGAGTTTGAGATGTAAGCTTGTGTCTGCGGGTGCTGAAGTCAAGACGAGCCTTTCCTCTTGACAAAGCCACACAGCGCACTTAGCAGGTTCTGTGGCCTATTTATCTGAAGTCTATCAGACGGACGCTATTTTCTGGATCTTTCATATAGGGACAGGCTCGTTGAAATGGACTACGTAGCTCTCACTGCTTCACGACGCAAGAAATGTGTGCCAGATGGCCGTCAAGCGCACATGTACCACCAGGGGTCAGTTCAGTATCCGATAAGTAAACTTTCTCCCGTCCAAGTTTTGCTACTTTCCACAACAGGATCACGAAGTAGGTCGGGGTGTGGTGGCGCAGCGATTCAGCCTCGTGTCTCGCAAACCCGAGGAACAGGTTTTGATTTTCGCGTTGACCGCCCCTCTTTTCGGGGGAGGTTGGCAACGCCATAAGGCCCCAGCGGCTGAGTGCATCGTCAAAAGTCCCAATGACACACACCATTCATACCGAAATAGGTCACATGACCACCCGGACCGAGGCACTCTCGTTGAAACATAAAAAAGACAAAAAATAACATTGGGACGAAAAGTTTTTCATTCAGTGCCTCAGGAGACCTTACCAGGGGAGGGGGGAAAATATGCGTTATTAAAAACCAGCGTGATGTCGAAAAGTGCGGGTTTATGAACTGATACCAGGAAAGTCTCATACATCCACTCCCCTCCAGTCGTCCCCACCTAGCCCCCACCCCCCTCCGCGGGCGTGACCTGCGGCCTACGCACGTGACCTCATGACCTGTTCGGACGCCGCCCGCCCGAGGCGATCGATGCCGCGTGCGCGCGCAGCGGCCGTCGCCGACGGCACGTGCCGCTCAGTGGGCCTCGGGCGATGGCCAGGTCGTGTCGCCGTCGCCTGCTGTCCCGCGGGCGCGCGTAATGGCCGCCCGGCGGGGCGAGTACAGGCGGATGGACGCGGCGCACAGTAGGACCGGGGAGGCACCCGCCGGCCAAACATAGCCGCCAGCCGAACCGTCCGTAATGGCGGGCGGCGGCGCAGGAATTAGGCTTAAAATGGCGACAGTGCTGACATTTGCGCCCAGCTCTTTCATCTGTATTAGGGCGATGGCAATGCTATGCCGCTGTCATGCCGGGAGGTCGATTTCTGGGGTAACGGGGAAAGGTTCCAGAATGCTGGGTTCATCTTGAATTATGTGCGCGCAGGTGGCACAGCTGTAATTTGGGGCGGGGCAGTGTGCAGTGGGGTAGACAAACGGACCATGAGACAGCACGTCAAGCTAGGCCAAAGACATGATGTCCCTGTGAAGGGCGTACGCGTGTAAACACATTTTGTTTACTACCACGCGACCAACTAACTACATTTTATATTATTTTATTTTATTTTGTGTTAAGCTAAATATTATTGCATTCCCTCATTTGCTTTCCTTACACGCACGCTGCAGAAACTCGTGCAGGAGTGCACACCGAATACCTCATGGTTACAACGAATACTTGATGTGCAACGTGCTTCGCCCGTGCAACATAGTCATATATCATTTTGTTGTTCTAGCTGTTAAACCCATTTGTCATTCTATTGGTGTGGAAAGCACCATTTCCATCACCTGGAAAACGCCGCGATCTTTTGTGGTGCGATTGGCTGCTAGTTATGGAAACAGAGGCGCTTTTACGTACGTGTGGCACGTGGGGCACGCGCCCCCCCCCCCCCCCCCACCTTTACCAAAAAATGATTCGCCACCTTTACCAAAAATATAATAATATCAATATATGGGTAAAAATGCTGACAATGAGAAAAAACAAGGTGGACACGTATATTTAACAAGTCAATTACGTGCCACGCCGTGTTGCTTTAGTCCAGGCACGCAATACACGCAGAATTCAGTGGAAAATTTGAGATGTACCAATCCCAATGTCCCGAATTCCTGCTCATGCCCCTCCATATAATTTTGTGTTTTATCCGCGGTTGGACATGCATATCACGGAAACGTAACAAACGGCGAACTGCAAGCAACTGTGGCAGAGGAAAACCTTAAGAAAACGTTCAAGTGTTTTAGCTGTTTTTAGCGACAGCTGTTTTAGCGTTAGGTTAATTAATTAATTAATGCCATCTGCATACCTTGAGCAAACTCCAGCTTAAACTTATGATATTAACAACTTTAAATGATGACTGATATGTCAGAGAAAACAAGAAAACCATATCGACAGCTGGCCACATACCCTCAGATGCTAACACATGTCCACCGACTGTGACGTTTTGTTTTAAAGCCAGCCAACGATCAACAAGTGCTATGCAATGCATTAGGGCTCGTACGCCCCAGTCACTAGGCATAACCTTTAGATTCCCTTTAAAGTAAGTATATCAAGGCAAATGTCACCAAATATTGGATGAGCCATGACTCATCGGGTTTGATCTGTTTCTACGCCCATCAGGGAAAGATACATAAAAAAGGATTTTCAATCATGGGGAGCGTTTACGCCTTGACGGGGGGGGGGGACTGGTGAAGTTAATCACTGTTGCTCCAACCAAGCAATTAACAAGTGCCACATCCCATTTGCATTCCATATCAGCTAGCACGATCCTGGTACTGAAATATTCCCAAATTACACCCCGTTATAATGACATACAATTATCGACAACCGGTTTGATGCATATACCACGACCCATTTCCTATTATCTACCGCTATGTATGCAACGCATCAGCTACACTGCATGCTGTAGCCCATAGCTGAAAGTCAGTTACTTGCCTTTCGATTGCACACCAAACTGTGAACAAACTGGAGCACCAGGCCTAAGGGCACTGTCTGGATTGAGGGGAAGGCGATGATGCGACCCCCGCGCCCCTCACCTGGTGAATGCGCCCTGGGCGCTTGCAGGCCCACTGCTGGGGGGCCGGGCAGCTGGGCGGTGGGCGGGCTAGACGTGCACCGGGCGGTCTCCCTCGCACCTCTCCGGGCCACGCGCAACAGACTAACGGCCCGCCGCCGGCAGCCAAGACGGCCCGCAGGCCCCGCCTCCTACGGCACCGTCGATGTGACGTCACATCTGCATTGTGACGTCACAGTTGACGCCCGCCGCCTAGAGAGCCATCGGAGGCTTTGACGTCACCGTTTGACGTCACACGGTCAATCGATGGAGGGCGGTTGGCGCGAGGCGCGGGTGGTGGTGTTGCCAGGGGAAGCGCCGCTGGCAGTTGGCCGGATTCTCTCTGACCTCGGGGTCACAGCTGTGCGCCCGCGGGGTCCGGCAAATTTTAGTGAGAAGAGAGCTCGTCTTGCCGAGTGACGCCAGCTTTATAAGGACCATGGTCACCTCCAAACCGGTTCGTCTAACTGCCGGTAGATGGCTGCACCATCACCTGAACGGTCCTCAAGTTCTTGGTTTGTGCATGTCATTCGTCAGCGGAGAGCCGGAGTGTCGGTTGGCCCCTGGTTGTTAATGAGCCGGGTCAATCCTAGGTTTGACCTGGAGCCGTTAGCCTGCCAGGCATCCGACCATACGACCACATGACGGCGGCTTGTGAGCCAGAGAACGCCAGGATACCACTCAGCAGAACATCACACGTGGATCACGCTCTCCTGCCTCACAAGCACCCCTCTCCAGTGACCCGAGCGAGACTCGGCGGACACTGAGCACAGTCCGCACACAGCCCGCCGCGGAGTGGCACGGAGGGGACGGTTGGCGGCAGAGCATCCGCCGCTGAGCAGACGCCGTCCGACCACGTACCGGGATGCGCCGGGTCCCACTGGTCGTCGCCACCGACGCGCTCGATCTCGGCAGCGAGTCGATTCAGCTCGCTCAGAAGGTCGGCTAGGTCGTCCGCGCCGGCACACATGGCGTGGCTTGCGGCCGAGAGCCGTCACAACAAATGCCCGACTAGGACGGGCTTCACCGATATATAGCCGGTCGGACGTCTCAGGCGGGGGCGGCGAGGGGGGGGGGGGATGACGCGCGTAACCGGGACGGGTGCACTCGTCCGGTTGGAGTACGCTGCACGGATGTTGATGCAGCCAGTGCCGGCCGGGATTTCTGGGGACGAAGGTCGGTCGCGTATGGCGCAGGGCCAACTGCGAGTCGGAGCCGCCCGCAGCGCGTCACACGAGGAGTGCACAGTTAAGCTGTAGCGTGGGCTCGGTTCGGAGAGAGAGAGCCGTTTTTAGAACGGGGAACCACTTGCCGGATTTCGCAGGCATCACTTTGAAGAAAAGCTGCGAGTCGGTGAGTAAGAAAAAGAGGCCCGGGGCTGAATGTCACGCTTTGATTCACGTGTTCTAAAGCCCAAAGAGAAGTGAAGAAACTACTCCTCACCCCTCCGTTGTCTAACCACCCATCAATTCTGTAAGTCATATACTTCGTCTTCGTTGATAGTTCGTATGCTTAGCAGTGTGTTCATTGACCTGGACAGCAGGGTGTTCGCAAGAGGCGAGAAACGCGCACACAGCAAGATCAGGAAGGACAGCTATCGCAACATTGCAAAGGAAAGAGCCTGTCCTTCTTCAGAGGGAACTAGCGGCGAGACGTTCTGCTTCGGAAAGCAAGATCTGAAGCTCCATCTCCGCTAACACAGCAGAACATTTACAGCGTCTCCCGGCCCCAGTTCACTGGTCGGCGTCGATCGCGCCGGCACCCATATACTTCTGTAAGTGATGCAACAATTCTTCCATATGCTCGATGTCTTCTCTAGGACTAATAACAGAGCATATTTTCAGCGGCATTGCTAGAGAAAACAATTCAAATTTCACCGGACAATAGATATCGCTCCGATTCCATAGAAGCTTCATTTCACATCCTCTTTGCAATCCTGGCATATATGACAAGGTTTGTGACAAGAATAATACTGTGCGCATTTTTAAGCTTAATGCCAATGCACAAATTGCGTTATACCAGTGATTGTGAGTGATGCCGAAGAACAAGAGAATCTCACTTGAGCTGTAAAAAATTTAACTTGGCCATCTGCTCGATTGGGTCACCCTTACGTTCGATAAACATGGAAAAATTTGAGTCAAAATTTCGAAGAAGTTAAAATACAAAGGTTGGGCTTGTGACAAATGGCGTCGCAGCCACTTAAGACTACCAGATTCTGACGAAAAATTATCAGATCCATACAAAAAAACTATCAGATTATGACAAAACAACGAGCATGGGCATTGGCAGAAGTTTGGTTCGATGTATATGCAGTCATGCGCTATCACGCAAAAACACGTGCTCGTCCACTCACTTTTTAGGATTATTGTCAAATCTTTGCAATCAGAGCGCATGAAGACGAAACACTACCTACATGGTGTAAACAAGTCTGCCTGTTACAACCCATTAGCAGATCTCACATTACCTGGGCCGATAGCCGAGCCAGGAGTCGGCCGGAAATTGCCCATTGTGGCGTTACCATTCCTCCTCATTTGCTCTTTTTGCTTTAATTTTATTTTCATTTAATGTTATTTTCATTCTTCGCTCATTCCTCAGTCTTCATTCATTCAGTTTCATTACCATCTGGTTCCTCTTGAATTTGCATTTGTCATCCATTCCTGTCCTTGGGCTAGCAGCGCATCTTTCTGTTTTTTATAGGTATGATGTGTAACAGCGAAAAGATACACCTGTGAATCTGTTGCTTAAAAATAATGTCTAGTGTTTCATGTCTTCCGAAACTGCTCTTCAATAGAAAACGCTGCGGTTTAAACCGAAAGAGGATCGCAAAATTGCACATGTGTGCAGTCGTGTTCGCCGTTACCAGCATTCACCCAAAATGTTTGCGTTTTCGCGGTGATTTGGCCAAAATTACCAAATACAAAAGTCGCCCAAGCAGACACCCTTATGTCGTCATTGCCATTTGGGCTTTATGACTCACTGAGCTGCTGAGACTATATGGTGTCGTATGCCTCTGACCCTGGCAGGGACAGCGGGCACCTCTGGTTTTTCAGACGCACAGGTACTAACACCACACTATCGGCACCCCCCCCCCCCCCCCGAAATCCTTTCGCATAGGTAAAGTATGCTAATGGAGCCTCCTAAAAACAATCCCTTAACTAACGCACTTGTAATCTGAGCATAAAGTGTAGCCTTGCCAAGATGAAAGATTTGCGCAGCGGGCGGTACAGCCATTTCCAACCGTCACAAGATAGTAAGGGATGCCATGCCGTTGCATTTCTCCATGCTCAAAAGCGCTGCGAACGTCTAAAGCGTGTGCGCCTATCTGTTGCACTAACATCTGGTGGGCCGCTGTGACGAAACGCCAATGCTCCATAAATTTAGTCTTATGACCATGTACACAAGTTACAATTACTTCCATACTTTTTATGACTGTGAGTTACGTTCTTGACGGGGTACTAACATTTTTATCGCGTCTCAAATCGAGTGATAACGAACTATTTTCATGAACGAATGTAATCAAATGTACCTGGAATTTAGCTCGATATTTTATGCACACGCTAGTCAAGATCGTGTTTTACACTGGTTCGTGGACGCTCGTATCATGCCCGCACTTCAACTGGCAGGAGGTCCATGAGTATCCGTCTCGAAAGCCACCGTACCGTCACACAATCTGGCGCATCACACCCAGATCGTTACCGACGTCGTGTGATGACGTCACACCGTAGCCGAGGCTCGCGTTCCGACCACCTGACCCGCGCCACCGGCACGTGGAGCAACGACCCAACCGAGCGGCGCAGCGCGCTAAATCTAGCCGAGCGTCGGCGCCGCCCGGCGAGCGGCCGGTCGCGTGTGACGTCAAGCATGGTGTGACGTCGCCGGTTGACGTCATCCACTGCGGCAGCGGCACGGCGCCCGGCGCGTGTAGTGGCGGAGTGAAGGTGACCGACCGGCGCCGGAGCGACCCACTAAAGCTGACCGTCCAGCCGGGAACAGCTGACTGGCCGTCGATCGATCGGGCTGGGCGAGGTCGAAACGAACTACAGAGCGCCGCTGCGCCTGGCACCGAGGCCTGGCTGACCTGGGGTCGCGCCCGCGGACCGGGCCCAGCCTGAGGATGGCGGGTTTGAGCAGGGGACGCGAGTAGCCAGGTCTTGGTACATACTTGCTTCAGTCTCGGTAAATAGGAATCGTTCATGGAATCGTTGGGTCTTGAAACCGACTTTGCCCGTTTTGTATTGGTTGGAATGGAAGAGCACTGCGGTAGGACTGGCAGAGTGAACGTGCACGGCGTGATAAACTAAGATAATATCTTTATAACTGCGATCATTCGCAGATCAGACGTGAACGTAGATCCAAAAAGTGCATCCTGTGATCTAGCTGTCTGGTCCGGGATATTATACTTTCCAGCACATAATATCCACCCGGAATGTTAGTCCTGCATATATTTGGAGTCTATCTAGTCTGAGCTTGTGGCAAAAATCCTTAAGGATCGGTTATGTCGTAAGACGCACCAGAGTTCAGGATGCATGTTTAGTGGCTGTCGTATAACTATTCTGGATTCATTTTTAAGCTGTTTGTCAAAGGCTCATCGCATTGGGGCAAGGATACAATGCATAAGTTCCAAAATGGGTCCTCAAGTTTCGAGCGGCCACCAAACTGCAGTAGCTCTGTCACACCTCTGATCGGGCGTCAAACTTTCCCTGCCCAATTCTCGGTCGGTGTGAAATATACTCGAAATATGATAACAGCTTATCAGCAGTTTCCTGAATGATCTTCCTAACTGAACGATATTTTGGAACTTGATGAAATGTCTATGTCTGATGGAATGTCCATCAGTTTTGAAAGGAAGAGCATGGTTGCAGCACAGAGTACTGTCAAGGTTTCGCTAGAATGCATCTTCTGCTTTTTATGACAGACTTTTTTGTCGCACCCCGTACAGAAAGATCGTAAGCGCTATTGAGCGGCGTATGCACTGCGCATGAATTCAAGGACGGCCAATTCATGGTACGTTGGCTCTACCGCGCCATCAAATTACGAGCTTAGTAGTGGGTGACAAATGAACTCTCTTCGACCTACACTCCCACAGCATCGTACCGGGTTTGCGGGGAGAACCACTGAAGCCACCGGATAAACTGATGGGGTGGAGTAGCTATCCTGGTTCTGAGACGCCGGTGTGGGTGCGGCTTAGCTTGATCGGGGCACCTCTTTGTCCGCAAAGAAACTCATAAACTCCGGTAAACCCCTCAAATACGCTGGCGTGAGGACCCTCTGAGCTGGAGCCGGTGCAATCCCCCAGTTTCACCAGCTGACCGGAACGCTCTCGGTCGGCTCAGTGACTCAGCCGATGGCTCCAGAGGCGGTCCCAGTGCCGCCCGCACGGCGCCGCGCCACACGCGAATGGCCGATGGCCAGGCGCCGGCTCTGTTTAGCGCCCGCCGCGAGGCCCATCATTCCAGGGAAGGTAGTTGAGTGTTAACGTAGTGTTGTGGAACGGTATTCGGCATTTGCGTATCCTAGAAAAGGGATCAGTTAACACGCGATCCGTGATTGCCATTGCTGAAAGCTGGATGCGAGAGGCAGCCTCATGGCACATCCAACAATGATTTCGAGTTCGATCCACATGGCTTTTGGTCATGGATCCTAGATCCTGATCGTTAGATTGAATCCTACTAACTTAGCCTGTGCAGTTTGTATCTCTCGCTACCTTTCTTTCAATATTCCAGGGACGGTTAAATAAATGCCCCCCACCCCCCACCCCCACCCCCCACCCCCACCTCACGTACTCGAGCGCACCACATCCCACCAGCCGCCGCTCCGGCGCGTGCTAGTCGCTCCGGCGGATTCCTTGGAAGACCGCAGTACTCGTTTGGGCACTGTGCGGCAGACGCGTGGGTTCGTGTCCCAGCAACCGCACTTGCATGCTTCACATATTGACCGCCTTTGGCGGCCGAAAGGTGGCTTGCCGGGAATCAGATTAGCACGGACCTGACGTTTACCTTCAAAGGGACGCGTGGTGCTCTTTCAGATTGCGTCTAGTCCTAGACTCAATTCTACTTGAGTTGAACTAGAATTGCTCTACTTAGGCGGAAGGTGGGGGTCTTTGAGGCAATCTACACTTAGAATGGTCTTAAATCACTCCTCTTGAGACTCAATTCTACTACTTGAGTTGAACTACAATTGCTCTACTTAGGCGGAAGGTGGGGGTCTTTGTAGCGATCTACGCTTAGAATGGTCCATTTAAGTCACTCTTGCAAAGCATTCAGTTGATATCAGTGTTAAGACAGTAGTATTAACCTTATTCCTCGGAAAATCAGGAGAATAGAGGTATAGTTTGGTTGACATTTCGGCAACATGCCTTTATCGAAACAAAAGCAGAAGTGAAGAATGTTTCTCGCTAATGCACTGAACAATTTACGTAATATCAGTGTTAAACAACGTTTGCGTTGCGTTGCGCTTTGATAATGAAAAAAAATGTTGCAATCACTCGGAAGAGAACGTAAAACTTCCTTTTTCAGGTGTACGTGTAAGGAACTAATTTGGCCCAAAAGCCATCGGGAATTATTACTCGAGTGGGAGTTATTATTCACACAATTCAAGTCACGATTAATAGCTATGCACGTAGGGGTTTCGTTTGAAGATACAACCACCAATGGTCCCTCACAACCACTGTGGGAGGTGGCTGTCACGTGCGACACTGCACCGCGCGGTCGAAGTCTGCCAGTGCGCACCACTGCAAGTTTGGTTGAGGAAAGATGGTGACTGGAAATAATCTACATCTTCACATATGATGCCCTTTTTGTATGAGCGTGAGTTGTACATCATGAAAAAGGAGTTTGACCTCACCCCGGCGGTTGAGAATTTTTAGCATTTAATCTGGGGCTGATATTAAATATTTTATCGGATAATTGAATGCAAACAAATAACGAGAACATCCCGATGATGCCCATTTGGTAAGAAACGAACATAACTGTGTCAGAGCACCTCCACAATGCTTAGTAAGCCTCTCCTATTTCGCTTATCAGTACACATGAACAATGGAATGTAAGAGCACCAGGTCATAGAGCGGTTCGCTAAAGGTCAAAACGTGTCAAAACGTGTCAAATTTGTCATCTCATGATCGCTGAAGTGCTATTTCTGTGGTCATTATCACATACATCATAAGCTGAAATGAAAGCAAAACAACCGAAATAGTAAAAATAAGAAGCCTATACTTACCGTCTTTGGTCTACAGACCCTTGGGTGGTAGTGTGGCTATATAGGTAGGTTATGCGTGAATACTACTATTACGTCTCTCCAAATAAAGCCTTTATGAAACAGAAATGGCTCGATCGGTTTGATGACGATAATTTGAACTAGAATGCTCTGGAGGATTGGATTGGACCTTACAAATGTCTATGGCTCGGTGTAATGCCAACACGAAGGACACACATACTTTTTACAATTTCTGCAATAGGAAAAACGTGACTGCGCTCATCTCACCATGTTACATACACTCACATCACGTAATTACTTATCTACGTAGTATTCAGGAAGATGTCCAGGTTCTGCCATAAGCTAATCGGATACGTAGCGACTGCTGCAATCGACAGGCCGCATACGCTCTCTACCTGAGCGAGCGAGCTATGATCGTCCACTGCTTTTCCGACAGGCGGCCTCACAGGCTGGCCTCCAGGTGATTACGTCCCCTGATGGTCAGAGGAGCGAGCTCGCCCGTTGCCGGGGGGCGGCCTCACAAGGCTGGCCTCCAGGTGATTACGTCCCCTGATGGTCAGAGGAGCGAGCTCGTCCGTTGCCGGGGGGCGGCCTCACAAGGCTGGCCTCCAGGTGATTACGTCCCCTGATGGTCAGAGGAGCGAGCTCTTCCGTTGCCGGGGGGCGGCGGAGGCGGCGCACGTGGTCGGCACGCCGTCTCGTGAGGCGACACGGCCGGCCGACGGCACGTGCCGGCACCCACGGTCGGGCCACGAGCACCGCTGCTGAATGAGGAGCAGCTGACACGGTGCCGTGACGGCCACGAGGCTCCTCGCCGCCAAGAGGGCCACGCTGCCGTGTTGTGCACCGCTGAGGTCGCACGCGTGCCCGCGTCACGACATGACCGTACTGGCGTGCATTTATAGCCGACGAAAACGCCAACAAAGGCTAGTGAGCGTTTATTGCACATCGTCGGCATGCGACAGCGACAAATCGGAGCGTCTCGTGATAATACAAGAATAGCTTAAAGGCTTGGCGCCAACAACGTAAACTGTACGCAAGGGCGTATAGACGTTAACAAAGGATAGCGAGGCAAACATGTGACGGCGCGACATAAAGCGTGGGGAGTGAGCGTAAGACGCTGTTGACAAACTGATAGCAGCAAATCAGAGCTCCAGCATGGAAGGTAAGCAAAACGCTACACGCCGAGCGCGAAGCAGAGAATCATGCGACACTGCAAGTGTGGACGCAACATTCAGCCATGGCCACAGCTCCGACTCAGCTGTTGCCAGCTGTGTTGGAGAGCGCGCCGTGCGTGCCGCGGCAGCGGCGGCGACGGCGGCGACGGCGGTGGCGTACCTGCCGGCTCCTGGCTGGACGTCTCACTGTTGGTCCGGGCGAGCGAGGGCTGACGGAGCTCCGACCCGGGCCCGCTATGGCATCGCATGTACGATACTAGGCTCCAGCCCACTACCACCCGCACCCAACTATGACGTCGCTTCCGACCCAGCACCGCTTTAAGGCGGGCAGGTGTGTGACGTCATACACCGATGACGTCACACATGCTGGCCAACGGCAGCCACGGACGGCGGTGACGTCATGCAGCGCTGCGCCAATGACGAGGCCCGCTGGCTGGCGGCCACCGGAAGGTATGACGTCGCTCCCGACCAGGTGGGTGTGACGTCACACCCTGGATCGATGCGTCGGCCCGCCGCCGGTGCCCGTCGACGACGGCAGGTACCATGCATAAGTGATGCTGAGGCGCGTCCCACAGTCGTCTCGCGCACGCCACTCTGATGGCGAGCCGCCGGCGGCACCGGAAGCGCGCCGGAAGTAGGGCGGTCGCCAGCCGCGCGACCCGTGGATACAGCGGCGGCGGACGCGACGGACTTCCAACAAGCCGCCAACGGCACACCCGCTTCGTGGCAGTCGGCACGGATGGAGAGTGATCAGGTGCTAGGCTGGGTTGCGACGGCTGGTTCAGGGGGCTGTCGTATGCTTCCGCGTCATTTCGTCTTTGTCTAAGTGTGATCTAAGTCAAGTGATCCTCTGACGCCTCTGGTGTGTCGACTCAGACCCAGCCCTGCACTAAAGCAAGGTCTGTGAAGGCGGACAGGGGAAAAGGGGACCCAGTACCATGCTTTCAAATCCATGGTATTGGACAGGGCTTACTTGCGTTGAAACATGGTAGAGGTGAAGAGTAGATAGACGAGAGAGACGGTGTGTGTTACCGCACGTACAACACTCTCCCTTGCCTCCTAGCCTCACTCAAACTGTAACGCTCTGCCATTGAATCGAAAGGCATTCCCAGCCCTTCGCTTATGGAAACTCTTGCACTACTGCTGTCGGCCTTTTGGATATCACCTTTCCTTCGCCAAGCTTGCGTCACGTACACGGGTGTTGTTAATGGTGCTCACCCACAGCACGCCTCTCCCAGCTGGCAGCGGTACCCCTTGCTGGGCGGCACGCCTCTCGCAGCTGGCAGCGGTACCCCTTGCTAGGCGGCACACCTTTCGCATCTGGTAGCGATACCCCTTACTGGGCTGCACGCCTCTCGCAGCTGGTAGCGGTACCCCTCGCTGGGCGGCACGCTTCTCGCAGCTGGTAGCGGTACTCCTCGCTGGGCGGCACGCCTCTCGCAGCTGGTAGCGGTACCCCTTGCTGGGCGGTTTGCCGTCACGAGCCAGCGGACGTTTCGGCTCTCTCATTACCATTCAATCTATCAGTGACCGATAATTAATCTGCCGACACTTGACCATTACGGTGTTCGTAGAACACATGTGACACAGTGTTTTGGAGACGGACAGGTGAAACATAAGTTTCTAGAGGGTTCTAAAGCCTCATTCTGCTATCATTTAGTCGACTGACGCGTCACAAAAGCTGTGCCTCTAGGGAATGCTCTACATTTGGAGATATTGAAGCAAGCATCAGGCATGATGAAATAAGCTTACTTGCAATGATTTGTATACTTTTCAGTGGAACAGAATGTTCTACACAATATCTTTGTTTATTTAGTAACTATGTCTCTTAATGAGCCGTTGTCTGACTGCATCATGGGACTTTTGTATGGCCCCGAGGTGCTGTCAAAATAGTCATGCGGAATTGCCATCCATGCACTCACTTGTAGTACTTCACTCTCACCGACAGATGGCAGTGCGGTGTTGGAAATGCTACCTGTGCCAAATAGCATTATGTGCTCGTATTTTGTCCATTTCTCGTAATATTCGCAAGTATTTATCGGTGAGCTTCGGTTATGGCGCTATTCTTGGGCTATTCGATTACAGGTCTTATTTTGGTGATACCAGCAATTATTTTCAACTTCTTATATTACATAGTCAAAAACAGGATTCGTGATCAAAGCTTGCGCAGCTTGCTTAACACTGATTGAGAGCCACTTGACGTCCACTATGCTTGGGAATCGACAGAAATTGCTCCGACCTCAATATCCGACCATGCACTATCAGCCAGTAACGGTGGGAACTCCTGTGCTCTCCTGTGCTCATTGAATTTGGGCGAACGTTTTGACGTGGGTGACCGCTCAAAACTCCTGACTAAATCAGGTACGTATGGGAGTGGCATTCCATGGTCTGCGGCCTTCGCTTCTGATCATACCCGGAGCGTTAGCATCACTGACGCCTTGGGTCACACTAAACTATCTCCAAGACTGCTAAACAACGTAGGCGTTGTCTAGTAATGCACCTTGGAATCGCTGCCATTTTGCATATTTGCAAACCCCCCTGGCTTAGCCAAGGGGGTTTGCAAATATGCGACCCCATGCAAGCCCCATCCAACACCCAAACCCATCCAGCCCCATCCAAATATGCAACCCATGCGACCCCATCCAACATCCAACCC
>NW_023596225.1:42997088-43003368 GCF_011947565.3 Pollicipes pollicipes | reverse complement strand
AGGCTGGCCTCCAGGTGATTACGTCCCCTGATGGTCAGAGGAGCGAGCTCTTCCGTTGCCGGGGGGCGGCGGAGGCGGCGCACGTGGTCGGCACGCCGTCTCGTGAGGCGACACGGCCGGCCGACGGCACGTGCCGGCACCCACGGTCGGGCCACGAGCACCGCTGCTGAATGAGGAGCAGCTGACACGGTGCCGTGACGGCCACGAGGCTCCTCGCCGCCAAGAGGGCCACGCTGCCGTGTTGTGCACCGCTGAGGTCGCACGCGTGCCCGCGTCACGACATGACCGTACTGGCGTGCATTTATAGCCGACGAAAACGCCAACAAAGGCTAGTGAGCGTTTATTGCACATCGTCGGCATGCGACAGCGACAAATCGGAGCGTCTCGTGATAATACAAGAATAGCTTAAAGGCTTGGCGCCAACAACGTAAACTGTACGCAAGGGCGTATAGACGTTAACAAAGGATAGCGAGGCAAACATGTGACGGCGCGACATAAAGCGTGGGGAGTGAGCGTAAGACGCTGTTGACAAACTGATAGCAGCAAATCAGAGCTCCAGCATGGAAGGTAAGCAAAACGCTACACGCCGAGCGCGAAGCAGAGAATCATGCGACACTGCAAGTGTGGACGCAACATTCAGCCATGGCCACAGCTCCGACTCAGCTGTTGCCAGCTGTGTTGGAGAGCGCGCCGTGCGTGCCGCGGCAGCGGCGGCGACGGCGGCGACGGCGGTGGCGTACCTGCCGGCTCCTGGCTGGACGTCTCACTGTTGGTCCGGGCGAGCGAGGGCTGACGGAGCTCCGACCCGGGCCCGCTATGGCATCGCATGTACGATACTAGGCTCCAGCCCACTACCACCCGCACCCAACTATGACGTCGCTTCCGACCCAGCACCGCTTTAAGGCGGGCAGGTGTGTGACGTCATACACCGATGACGTCACACATGCTGGCCAACGGCAGCCACGGACGGCGGTGACGTCATGCAGCGCTGCGCCAATGACGAGGCCCGCTGGCTGGCGGCCACCGGAAGGTATGACGTCGCTCCCGACCAGGTGGGTGTGACGTCACACCCTGGATCGATGCGTCGGCCCGCCGCCGGTGCCCGTCGACGACGGCAGGTACCATGCATAAGTGATGCTGAGGCGCGTCCCACAGTCGTCTCGCGCACGCCACTCTGATGGCGAGCCGCCGGCGGCACCGGAAGCGCGCCGGAAGTAGGGCGGTCGCCAGCCGCGCGACCCGTGGATACAGCGGCGGCGGACGCGACGGACTTCCAACAAGCCGCCAACGGCACACCCGCTTCGTGGCAGTCGGCACGGATGGAGAGTGATCAGGTGCTAGGCTGGGTTGCGACGGCTGGTTCAGGGGGCTGTCGTATGCTTCCGCGTCATTTCGTCTTTGTCTAAGTGTGATCTAAGTCAAGTGATCCTCTGACGCCTCTGGTGTGTCGACTCAGACCCAGCCCTGCACTAAAGCAAGGTCTGTGAAGGCGGACAGGGGAAAAGGGGACCCAGTACCATGCTTTCAAATCCATGGTATTGGACAGGGCTTACTTGCGTTGAAACATGGTAGAGGTGAAGAGTAGATAGACGAGAGAGACGGTGTGTGTTACCGCACGTACAACACTCTCCCTTGCCTCCTAGCCTCACTCAAACTGTAACGCTCTGCCATTGAATCGAAAGGCATTCCCAGCCCTTCGCTTATGGAAACTCTTGCACTACTGCTGTCGGCCTTTTTGGATATCACCTTTCCTTCGCCAAGCTTGCGTCACGTACACGGGTGTTGTTAATGGTGCTCACCCACAGCACGCCTCTCCCAGCTGGCAGCGGTACCCCTTGCTGGGCGGCACGCCTCTCGCAGCTGGCAGCGGTACCCCTTGCTAGGCGGCACACCTTTCGCATCTGGTAGCGATACCCCTTACTGGGCTGCACGCCTCTCGCAGCTGGTAGCGGTACCCCTCGCTGGGCGGCACGCTTCTCGCAGCTGGTAGCGGTACTCCTCGCTGGGCGGCACGCCTCTCGCAGCTGGTAGCGGTACCCCTTGCTGGGCGGTTTGCCGTCACGAGCCAGCGGACGTTTCGGCTCTCTCATTACCATTCAATCTATCAGTGACCGATAATTAATCTGCCGACACTTGACCATTACGGTGTTCGTAGAACACATGTGACACAGTGTTTTGGAGACGGACAGGTGAAACATAAGTTTCTAGAGGGTTCTAAAGCCTCATTCTGCTATCATTTAGTCGACTGACGCGTCACAAAAGCTGTGCCTCTAGGGAATGCTCTACATTTGGAGATATTGAAGCAAGCATCAGGCATGATGAAATAAGCTTACTTGCAATGATTTGTATACTTTTCAGTGGAACAGAATGTTCTACACAATATCTTTGTTTATTTAGTAACTATGTCTCTTAATGAGCCGTTGTCTGACTGCATCATGGGACTTTTGTATGGCCCCGAGGTGCTGTCAAAATAGTCATGCGGAATTGCCATCCATGCACTCACTTGTAGTACTTCACTCTCACCGACAGATGGCAGTGCGGTGTTGGAAATGCTACCTGTGCCAAATAGCATTATGTGCTCGTATTTTGTCCATTTCTCGTAATATTCGCAAGTATTTATCGGTGAGCTTCGGTTATGGCGCTATTCTTGGGCTATTCGATTACAGGTCTTATTTTGGTGATACCAGCAATTATTTTCAACTTCTTATATTACATAGTCAAAAACAGGATTCGTGATCAAAGCTTGCGCAGCTTGCTTAACACTGATTGAGAGCCACTTGACGTCCACTATGCTTGGGAATCGACAGAAATTGCTCCGACCTCAATATCCGACCATGCACTATCAGCCAGTAACGGTGGGAACTCCTGTGCTCTCCTGTGCTCATTGAATTTGGGCGAACGTTTTGACGTGGGTGACCGCTCAAAACTCCTGACTAAATCAGGTACGTATGGGAGTGGCATTCCATGGTCTGCGGCCTTCGCTTCTGATCATACCCGGAGCGTTAGCATCACTGACGCCTTGGGTCACACTAAACTATCTCCAAGACTGCTAAACAACGTAGGCGTTGTCTAGTAATGCACCTTGGAATCGCTGCCATTTTGCATATTTGCAAACCCCCCTGGCTTAGCCAAGGGGGTTTGCAAATATGCGACCCCATGCAAGCCCCATCCAACACCCAAACCCATCCAGCCCCATCCAAATATGCAACCCATGCGACCCCATCCAACATCCAACCCCATCCAACCCCCATCCAAATATGCAACCCCATCCAACACCCAACCCCATCCAACCCCATCCAAATATGCTACCCCATGCAACCTCATCCAACATCCAACCCGATCCAAAATCCAACCCCATCCAACATCCAACCCCATCCAACCCCCATCCAAATATGCAACCCCATCCAACCCCTTGGCTACGCCAAGGGGGTTGGATGGGGCTCTAGCCCCCCTTCGCCCGTCAGGTTCGAATGCGGCTTTTCATGACACTGCTGAATATATTTCCGGGATCTGGTGATTCAGAAAGCTATTTTTGTTTCAAATCTTATAAAGAGTACCATGGGCATCGATATGCGGAGCCCAACCGTCGTAATAAAGTATCAAGACTGGCGGGAAGCCCAGTGAGCATGTGGGCAACGTGCGCAGCTGAAACAGCGGTTAAGCCGCCAGGGCTAGCCAACATCGATAGCGCATTGATATGATGCTGATATGTACTGCATCAGTTGGCGTGTGTGGGGTCTGTTGGCCCGTTCGCAGCGTGTAGGTTCTGCCAGCGGTGCTGGGAATCGCTCGTTTCCTCCGTCGCAAATCATGACTGCGCCCCTGTTTGCAAACGACTTGAGCCTTTTTGCAGAGGGAGCAATGGTGGTCCAATACGCGCACGACACTTGCTAGTGTCTTCTGCGAGTGGTAAAACATGCGAGCAAATTAGAGACATTCCCGATCTGCACGGCATGCATGCATTACATTCCATCGTAGCACCCCGCCGCATGTGGCGCCTTAAAGGCCGTCCGAAGGCTGGGATAGGGGTCGCCGTCCTGGCTCTCCACCTAAGCCGTGGGTATGAGTCATCAGCTGGACATGGATATCACCAGCCCGAATCAGATCCGACACTTGGACGTCGTACGCAGCCACTGCAGCGACAGTGACCTGCTTCCTTGGTCACTACCTTGGTACTTATCACTGAGCAGTGACCAGTACCAGCACCGGTACCAGCACCAGTACAGGTTAGGTTAGGTTAGGTTAAGTTAGGTTAGGTTAGGTTAAGGTGGACATTACTGCCTTGAACGTGACAAGCAACAAAGCAGCAGCCAGCCTGCGAGACCTGGCCGCTGTCGGCCGGAGCGCCATCCTGACACCTGTTTCGCCCAATGAGCGATGGGATGCGCTCGTAGCGATCTTCAAACCGCTGTCTGAAAAGCATGTCTCAGAACGGAGAGCCCAGACCCGTACCGCGACCGCTCCCCTGCGTCGGACGCAACCAGAGTGACGTGACGTGACGGTACAGCGCGGTGACCTGAGTCACACCGGCGCAATGTGCAGACAACTGAACCGTCGACAGCGTGCAGTCAGCTGGCGTGATAGCCGCGAAAATATGCTGTGACCGATCGCGACGGCAAGGCCAGAGGCAAGCTGCGTTATCCGCAGCATCGCCGGTGGCGAAGGACCACTGCCAGCAGCCCTTCCGGATGAGCTCGCAAACGGGACCAACGAATCCGTCGCTACCGCCGAGGGGAAGGCCTGTGTCAAGGTGCTGACAGAGACTCCGGTGGACATGCGAGATTACCGGGCAACACGAGCATGTGTGGCTCCTTTGCGCACGACCTGCTATCGAACATGAACTAAATGCGCTCTAGAATGCATGAAAGCTAGCGGTCCTCTTGGTCACGGTCCTCTTGGTCCTCATGAAAGCTAGCGGTCCTCTTGGTCACGGTCCTCTTGGTCCTCATGAAAGCTAGCGGTCCTCTTGGCTAGCAGGGCGCTTCATGCTGTCAAAGTCTGTCTAACGGTTCTGACTCAGGCCGTTCAAGCATCTGCCCAAAGCTGTTGGCTTGCGATGGATTGTGGTCGCAAAGTAGCCGCAGTGATCATCCAAGGACACGCCAGGGAAGCTGGTGGTGAAAGTTGTGATGTGGAACGATCTATGTTACCGCTACATCGATGAGATCCTTGCAGGCGTGAGTGGACACCAGCACCTGTTGCAGCTTAAAACTCAGCTAGAGGCAGCATCGGCACTAGAATGTACTACCAAACTAAGCGTAGATGACAAAGCCAACCTTCCTGACGTGAGCTTGGGTGGAAACTGCGGACCCTTTGCTACCACAGTCCATTCCAAGCCAACAGACTCGGCAGATATTCGAACTGCTCGAGCGACCACCCCGCCATGTGCAAAGATAGCGTAATAAAAGCTGATGTGAACAGGTCGATAAAACATCACCAACCATGGAAACTTGCACACCCGGTGAAACAAATGTTAGCCAACAGCCATTACCACCTTCAGTCAGACCACTCAGACAAACACATACGCGACGCAATCACCAGACGTGTCCAAACCAGCATGGCTACTGCTCCAGACGTTAAGCCCACAAACCGCTAAAAAAAAATGTGTTCCAAGCTTGCAAGGCCGACAAAAAAGGTCATCAGATCAGATGTCCGAAGACACTGTAAGGCAGTGTACCCATGGAGGAGGTGAGGCGATCTGTTACGAAAATCCTCTAACAGATTCCCTGCATATAAAAACCCTTCACTCGCAATATTTGCGCTTCACGTAAATTGTAACCATATTGGATCGACAACCGCCTCATTCAGCACATGTAGCACCATACAATGGGTCCTGTAATGTTTAGAACACACTAATGCGTCAAACTGCTGGCATAATGGGTACTATGAAATCTTGAAACACTCCGCTTAGAGAAGATGCATACGAACGTGAGCCAATTATACCGCGAATTCAACGAAACGCATACTATGGCTTTAATTCCTCCCCCCCCCCCCCCTGTTTAACACAGTGGCTTCCTTCGAGGCACACTTTGGCTTCGGGAATGTGAGCTCCATACAATCCATGTGACGCACTGGTACAAACTTCAACCAACCAGTTTTTCAATAGCAGGCCCTTGCACGTTGGGCCATTCACAAACGTTCTTTTATTCGCACCAGTGGAGGTGCGCACGATGGTTGTCATGACGACGGAACGCGATTGCAGGGCAGAAGCATAGTGCTGTTATAAAGCGTTGACATTGTAATTCGTACTCGAAAATATTTGAAATTGATATCCTTATTA
>NW_023596225.1:42979588-42992088 GCF_011947565.3 Pollicipes pollicipes | reverse complement strand
CTTCAGCAATCTTCACAATTGTATCTCCTGCTCTGTCAGAAAGTGTGTGCCTTGCCTACAGACGGGCGTGATGTACATAGGGTACCTATTTGATGACAACACTTCTTGTCGGAGATGACAATAAGTTAAATAAGAGCATACGCCGCATCACCTGATCAACTCTCAAATATACTTGTTGGCTGTTGTAAAACAATGTCTCATGCGTATACTCGAACATGCGTGCACGAAGTCTCGCATATATCATTGATGGAGGGGTTGGGGGGGTGGGGAGGGTGCAAAAACCAGGTTTCCCAACAATATATTTTGTCCCTTTTCATGGCTTTGAAGCACGGGTGTCGCGCCGCCTTCTTTTGGAGGGCCCTGCCCCTTCTCCCAGCGTTGAGTTGGGTCCCGAATGATGACTTGGGTCCCCTCTAATGTTTTTGGCGGGACATTCCAAAAGCGTAAAAAACTTAACCATCACAAAACGACTGTTTTCTTTGATCCTTCCTTGTGTTGACATCGACATGGGAAGAGCAGCGGGGCAACTTGACCACGCAACCTCAGAATGATATCCTTAAATGAGTGCTAACTTAAGACATTGGGGGTAAACCACTTCATAATTGTCATTTCGCTTTTGTTACATCCGTCAAACCTAAGCCCAGCCACTCTTTTCCTCCTAACCTAAACATGACACTGACACTACTGATCTATCGGTTTCGTGGAAACTCTTATGCCAGCGACATTTAGTATTCATTCCATGGAGGGCTACGAACCTGTCTCCAAGTTGAGGACAGGACGACAAGACGACACAGAGAGCAGAGTGGAGGTGAAGCACGCGTCTAGAGCTGGTGGTGGGTCCAACGAGTGGGCCCCATGCGGAGGCGGATCAACGGGCTTCATGCGGTGAGCCGGCTATTGGGATCGACTGGGTCAAGCCCATGCCTATACACGCTGGTAGACTGCGCCGCGAGGCGTGGAGCCCTGCGGTGCAGTATTCTGGAGTCGGTTTCAAAGAACAAGGCTGTGACCTTTTCAATCGCGGACGTGAAGTGCACGGGTGAAAACGCCTGTCTGTTTGATCTAAGCTGTTAATTCATAAGTTATCTGAAAATGAATGGGCTGCTGGGATAGAAAAAAACGCCGTTCAAAGTTCATATGCTCATGCGACCCAGCTTAAAAGTGAATCAAAACCAAAGAGCTTGAGCAGTTAAAAGTTTAAGTTAAAAAGTCATAGTTGCTTTCGTTTTAGGAAACCGGGTCACGGCCTGTTTACGCCGACGCTTTCAAGTCGCGTCGTATGCGTGTCAAAGGCCGGTGCCGTCAAGAGGGAGAAAAAAACATCCAGGTGTAATCCATAGTCGACCTTACTCAAACCATGATCAAACACAGCTTGCCCTTCGCAATGTCAGTCACGACGATTTAGGTTCAAGTGTCCGTTGAGAAGTCAGCTTAAACATTCAATCACACGGGAAGCTGCAATCGATAGGTACACTGCGGAAGTCTGCAAGCCTGACATAAATGAATCTTGTGTTTGACATTAGGACATGCGACCAAAATTCCATGGGCTCCCCCCACAGACACAGATTTGGGGGCGGACTAGAGACAGAAGAGTCAAGCTTTTCTCCCCCGAGTTTCTGAAAACAAATAAGACGATCCCGCCCTTCCACTATAGAAGAGACTCCGGTGCCCCTGTCCCAGGGGAGTCACTTTATATACTTTCGGGACCTAAGCCCCCAAATGATGACCTCAGTCCCCCCCTCTCCAACGCCGCTCCAAACCCCTCCTCCAATGCCCCTCTGAGCTTCCCCCGCCCCCAGTACATATTCAAAAGAGTGAATACCGGGCCAAATGAACACAGAACAATTATCTTCGCATAGTATTAATTTGGTATCAAATACTACCCTTAACATACCTAATGCTTTTGTTAACTCTTTCAGCCGCTATGCAAATATCCAACATTATTTTAAAATGGTAACACCTGGATTGTGGTTAGGAACAGTTGACATATACAGCGGCTTTTAAAAGTGCGGGGAGGCCTGTTAAAAGTTTACGAAGTTTTTCCCAACAGTGGCAAGTATTTGTACAGTGTGCAATGTATTTGTCTTACAGTCGTCGCTGTGGTGGTTATACAGCACCATCAGCGATAGTGGTAGTGATCAACCACTACTTATTAAGATTTACTAAGATGCTGGCCTGTGAATCACACCACGTTCAAAATCTTTTTACAAACAGGCGGCCCACATTAACTTGGAATGGCCCATTAACATAAAGCCCTCCGCAAGAAAACAATTTTGGGTCTACCAAATACAATTTTTTCATATTTACATCGTGGACGCGAATTTGAATAACCGAAATCCGGGGAGAAATCAGGTTTTTGGGTAGGTTGGGTCAACCTATTAAGCTGAGCCCAACCCGATTTTAAAAAGTGACACTCATTCTCAGGCCCACTTCTCTAAATAAATCCTCAGCTCGACCAGGCCATAGAGGAAAGAAAAAGGCATCCTGTACGTGCAGGGACAATATCTTTCGTAAAATATCACGCGTGCAGTAAAGCAATCGCTTAGGCAGATGCACGCTTTAAGCCTGATGCTATGCGCCCGCGGCCGACATGAAAAATACGTCCGTGTGAACAGTCGACCATAACGAACAGCCTGGTTTACACGAACACGAAACTCTTCACAAATGCTCTGAACAGCCCTGCAGTTTCACAAAATAGGTTAAGTGGTGGTTGCGAGGGCAGAAATATTATATTTTAAACGTATTACCCGAAACATCAGGCCCTCAGCCAAAGGTCAATTCCGCTGCAGCTTTTTTCCAAGAGGCGCCATTGACGTCATTCCCGGTATCCTCCATATAAACGTGACCCTCGTAAGGCAGCAATAATCCTTACGGTCCATGTCATTAGTAAAGCAGAGCTTTTCCGGCTATCTGCGGCCCGCGTGACCTTTAAATAATATCCGGCTGGCCGACCCAGCGGCCCGACCCGCTCATCCCTGCCCAGTTCTGTTGTCTTGGCAACGTGTTTGTGTCCAAACATGGGAAGTGAGCGCGCTTTTTATGGACTAAAGAACTTTTTGTTTGGGTTTCATGTTGAAGATGAGTCGACGCAATCAGTCTGGGTGGCACGGCCGAAGCTGGCGCTGGTTTTGCCAGAAGGGAGCGGCGTTCGGAACAACCCGCCGTAGCCGCAGCAGGCGACAGTGCGGCCGGTGCCGCCCCGCCGGTCGGGCCCGGGCCGGGCGGTCGGGCGGGCCGGCTCACGCACGCGGCCTCGAGTTGACCCGGGGCCAGCCGCGGCGTGGGCCGGCACGGGTCGGCGCTGAGACTGCCGGGCTCCAACGCTGGCCAGGTGTTCGGACGGTGGGCATGTGGCCCGCGACGTGAAGCTGGCGGCACATGACTCCGTAAAGGCCAGGTGTTCGGACGGTGGGCATGTGGCCCGTGACGTGAAGCTAGCGGCACATGACTCCGTAAGGGCCGGGTGGTTGGACGGTGGACATGTGGCCCGTGACGTGAAGCTGGCGGCACATGACTCCGTAAGGGCCGGGTGGTCGGACGGTGGGCATGTGGCACGTGACGTGAAGCTGGCGGCACATGACTCCGTAAGGGCCGGGTGGTCGGACGGTGGGCATGTGGCCCGTGACGTGAAGCTGGCGGCACATGACTCCGTAAGGGCCGGGTGGTCGGACGGTGGGCATGTGGCACGTGACGTGAAGCTGGCGGCACATGACTCCGTAGGGCTTGGGGAGGGCCACTATGGTAACAGAGGCTGAGTGTTACTCGTCTGTCGCACTACCGACGTACGCCACTGCTGCGACCCGCGTTAGGCCGCGGTTTTACAATAATATCAACTGATAACGTTAACACCATGGCAGATGCAACTCCAATTGTGCTATCCTGTCCGCAGGTTATATAGTGTTTTTTCGAGTTAAGGAGAACTTTGCAATGTACTCATTTACGAAGCTTAGAACTGGTTGGCACTGGCATGAATAAGAAGGAGAACCTCAAGAAACTGGGGTGGTACTGTCGTGTCCCTCACTACCATGCTCAAGAGGAACCGGGTCACTTTTCGCCAGTGACTCGTTGACCAGCCAGGTAACACCGAAGAGACAGCAAATGAAATTATTAAAACCAATGATGTTCGAAACAAACGCCGGATAAGTAGCATGCACGGCACTGGGCCCAACACATATATAAAATATGATAAAATATCAAATGTATTAAAGCCGTTTCTCGCAGCATCCATTTGCGATGTCTACCTCATACTACATGCCAGGCGGGGTGTCATCCACACTCACCGCCATGCTCCCGTGAGAACGTTACCGAGGACAACGTGACCAATGAGTGCCAAATCCAAGGCTGGAAAAGGCGACGCGTCGGGCCGCCATCGTCGAACACCTTCCGGTGCGCGCAGGCGATAGCCGGCCGCTGGTCAGGCCTGCCGCCTGCTTCTTCAGGGTGAGCTGTGGCCCGGGGCACACACAGCAGCAGCGAAGTGGCTGTGGCGGTCCCGCCAAGACGGTGCGGCAGACCCCGGCACGGCGGCAGACCCCGGCACGGCGGCAGACCCCGGCACGGCGGCAGACCCCGGCACGGCGGCAGACCCCGGCACGGCGGCAGACCCCGGCACGGCGGCAGACCCCGGCACGGCGGCAGACCCGGCACGGCGGCAGACCCCGGCACGGCGGCAGACCCCGGCACGGCGGCAGACCCCGGCACGGCGGCAGACCACGGCAACAGGCGGCAGACCCCGGCACGGCGGCAGACCCCGGCACGGCGGCAGACCCCGGCACGGCGGCAGACCCCGGCACGGCGGCAGACCCCGGCACGGCGGCAGACCCCGGCACGGCGGCAGACCCCGGCACGGCGGCAGACCCCGGCACGGCGGCAGACCCCGGCACGGCGGCAGACCACGGCAGACAGGGCGGCAGACCCCGGCACGGCGGCAGACCCCGGCACGGCGGCAGACCCCGGCACGGCGGCAGACCCCGCACGGCGGCAGACCCCGGCACGGCGGCAGACCCCGGCACGGCGGCGGCAGACCCCGGCACGGCGGCAGACCCCGGCACGGCGGCAGACCCCGGCACGGCGGCAGACCCCGGCACGGCGGCAGACCCCGCACGGCGGCAGACCCCGGCACGGCGGCAGACCCCGGCACGGCGGCAGACCCCGGCACGGCGGCAGACCCCGGCACGGCGGCAGACCCCGGCACGGCGGCAGACCCCGGCACGGCGGCAGACCCCGGCACGGCGGCAGACCCCGGCACGGCGGCAGACCCCGGCACGGCGGCAGACCCCCGCACGGCAGCAGACCCCGGCACGGCGGCAGACCCCGGCACGGCGGCAACCCCGGCACGGCGGCAGACCCCGGCACGGCGGCAGACCCCGCACGGCGGCAGACCCCGGCACGGCGGCAGACCCCGGCACGGCGGCAGACCCCGCACGGCGGCAGACCCCGGCACGGCGGCAGACCCCGGCACGGCGGCAGACCCCGGCACGGCGGCAGACCCCGGCAGACAGGGCGGCAGACCCGGCACGGCGGCAGACCCCGGCACGGCGGCAGACCCCGGCGGCAGACCCCGGCACGGCGGCAGACCCCGGCACGGCGGCAGACCCCGGCACGGCGGCAGACCCCGGCACGGCGGCAGACCCCCGCACGGCAGCAGACCCCGGCACGGCGGCAGACCCCGGCACGGCGGCAGACCCCGGCACGGCGGCAGACCCCGCACGGCGGCAGACCCCGCACGGCGGCAGACCCCGGCACGGCGGCAGACCCCGGCACGGCGGCAGACCCCGCACGGCGGCAGACCCCGGCACGGCGGCAGACCCCGGCACGGCGGCAACCCCCACGGCGGCAGACCCCGGCAGACAGGCGGCAGACCCCGCACGCGGCAGACCCCGGCACGGCGGCAGACCCGGCACGGCGGCAGACCCCGGCACGGCGGCAGACCCCGCACGGCGGCAGACCCCGCACGGCGGCAGACCCCGGCACGGCGGCAGACCCCGGCACGGCGGCAGACCCCGGCACGGCGGCAGACCCCGGCACGGCGGCAGACCCCGCACGGCGCAGACCCCGGCACGGCGGCAGACCCCGGCACGGCGGCAGACCCCGGCACGGCGGCAGACCCCGGCACGGCGGCAGACCCCGGCACGGCGGCAGACCCCGGCACGGCGCAGACCCCCACGGCGGCAGACCCCGGCACGCGGCAGACCCCGGCACGGCGGCAGACCCCCGCACGGCGGCAGACCCCGGCACGGCGGCAGACCCCGGCACGGCGGCAGACCCCGGCACGGCGGCAGACCCCGGCACGGCGGCAGACCCCGCACGGCACACAGACCCCGGCACGGCGGCAGACCCCGGCACGGCGGCAGACCCCGGCACGGCGGCAGACCCCGCCGTCCTGTCCTGGCTGCCGTAGGGGCTCGACGACCAGGTCATCCGCCGGCCGACACCGCGGCCATGGCCTGTGCGCAGCCGGCGTCTGTCACTCCCAGAGGCTCGACGACCAGGTCATCCGCCGGCCGACACCGCGGCCATGGCCTGTGCGCAGCCGGCGTCTGTCACTCCCAGAGGCTCGACGACCAGGTCATCCGCCGGCCGACACCGCGGCCATGGCCTGTGCGCAGCCGGCGTCTGTTACTCCCAGAGGCTCGGCGACCAGGTCATCCGCCGGCCGACACCGCAGCCATGGCCTGCACGCGGCCAGGGTCAGTCGCCGCCAGACCTGTGGCTCTGGTTGGTGACGATCGCAGAACTCCGACGAGCCAACCCAACAACGCTGCAAGAGCCAACACGGGTGGCGGATAAGCTCGTGCTGGCCACTGGGCGGAGTGAGTGAAGACGCCACGTGCGCAGGCTGCGACGACGGGCCTTCTGCTGAGACAGCTTGCTGAGTACCGGGTCAGTAGTGATGAGAAAAAGAATGCTCCGGTTTCAGCCTGTGGGTCAAATGGAAGCATTGCAACCTTTTGATATTGCAACACCTTCAACAATCGCCTCAATGGCACACTTCTGGGGAAAATAATTCAGCTATGAAGCCGCATGCCTTTGATATTAAGGCTGTGTTAGGCTGGCTGTCTATATTAAGGCTGTGTAGTAATTTTGGATCATTTTGTAATCACAAATTCATGTAAAAACTAGCCTTGCCACAAACTGACGGCATCTCCTGGCGACCCATATCTGTGTTAGCACGCTACCGCTTGGAAACAAACAACTCCCGGACAGCGACCTGGCGAGCGGGGGTCATGGATCACCCGCCTTAAATAATATGGGACAAAAAGACGTACGGAAAGAAGAATAATCGATTATGCTGTGCTTCCCGATGGACCCGGAAACAGTGCGAAGGGTCATTCCGAGGGGAATATGGGAGCTGTGTTGGGTGCTGTGAGCCAGAAAATGCGCAGCATGAGACGTGTAACGTGGTAAAACAAAGTTTTATCATGCCTCCCCCAGCCCTCCCTCGTCCACTCGTCCGCGACACCGCGTGTGAGCTTGTGATACAAGAAGAAGCCAGCGTGTGGTCCCGTCAGCCGTCATGTTTGGAGACCAGCTATGGTCCGGCTGGCGGAGTCACCACGGTGAGGGTTACAGTTCGGTAAAGCCATCATGGTCCAGCTGGGGGCATCACCACGGTAAGGGTCAAAATTCGGCGAAGCCATCATGGTCCGGCTGGAGGAGTCACCACGGTGAGGATCACAGTTCGGTGAAGTCATCAAGGTCCGGCTGGGGGAGTCACCACGGTGAGGGTCACAGTTCGGTGAAGCCATCATGGTCCGGCTGGGGGAGTCACCATGGTGAGGGTCACAGTTCGGTGAAGTCATCATGGTCCGGCTGGGGGAGTCACCACGGTGAGTGTCACAGTTCTGTAAAGGCATCATGGTCCGGCTGTGGGAGTCACCACGGTGAGGGGCACAGTTCGGTGAAGCCATCATGGTCCTGCTGGGGGGAGTCACCATGGTGAGGGTCACAGTTCGGTGAGGCCATCACTGTCCGTTTTTTCCTCCGAGCAGTTTTGATCGGCATTGCAACGCCGCGAGCCATTGGTGGCTAGTCCACCACCCGTGACGCCACGAGGCAGTGGTGGTCAGTCCACCACCCGTGACGCCACGAGCCAGTGGTGGTCAGTCCACCACCCGTGACGCCACGAGGCAGTGGTGGTCAGTCCACCGCCCGTGACGCCACGAGCCAGTGGTGGTTAGTCCACCACCCGTGACGCCACGAGGCAGTGGTGGTCAGTCCACCACCCGTGACGCCACGAGGCAGTGGTGGTCAGTCCACCGCCCGTGACGCCACGAGCCAATGGTGGTCAGTCCACCGCCCGTGACGCCACGAGGCAGTGGTGGTCAGTCCACCACCCGTGACGCCACGAGGCAGTGGTGGTCAGTCCACCGCCCGTGACGCCACGAGGCAGTGGTGGTCAGTCCACCGCCCGTGACGCCACGAGCCAGTGGTGGTCAGTCCACCACCCGTGACGCCACGAGGCAGTGGTGGTTCAGTCCACCGCCCGTGACGCCACGAGGCAGTGGTAGTCAGTCCACCACCCGTGACGCCACGAGTCGCTCATGAGCTGGGATGGGTTTCGGTCGGACGTGAGAAGCAACAGCGCCACCCGTTCAGCGCGCTGTAGTGAGTGGTGCTGTAGCGCTTTATATTTTACATGGAATGAATAGTCGGCTGTGGAATGGTTTGTGGCCTCTTGAAACTTTAGCCAAATTTATGGGCTGCTTAACGTCACAGTTTATTTTGAATTATCTACTTGCATGACATCCTACCATTACGTGAGTTATTTATTTTCGGTCTGTTTCATGTGATTAGCAATATGTTAATTTCTCGCAACATACGACGTCAGGTCATGTCCTTACTATCTTCATATATAGCTAACTACCTACCCGTGCGGAATTTGGCGACATGCACGGTATTATTGCGATATACAGGCCTTCCCTTACGGTCTATACTGCAGTGTCCTCGGCTACACGTGGTGTGGCGGATGGCGACACCGATGACGTCAGCTGTCACGTGCATTACCCCCCCCCCCCCCCCCGGCGTGCAATAATCAATCGGCGTAAAGACAGCCTGAATGTTACTGGGGTACACTTCTGCTTTTGCGCCACATTTTATAGTCAAAACACAAGCCAAGTCAAATTTTCACAAGGTTTCCGGCTTCCGGGCCCCGCCGAATCCATTGGTGGTTACACTCATGATGCAATCCCAATACATGTTCTGTTCCGTTTGCAATCTCAAAACAGCTATTTCACCTGCAGTCAAACTCGGCCATAGTTGCCTTAGCCTGATAATTATGTAAATCTAGCATCACATCACAGTACATGCTGAAAATAAAACAAAGATTATTAGAGGGGTGGGATGGGCACGGCCCCACAGTGGCCACGTCTATGTTCCCAGGCATTTTCCTCGCTGATCCATCCCTCCAAAATCAAAACAAATATTAACTCGAATACTGCTCCTGGATGGTTCTGTGTTCGCAGAACTTGCTACACGGAGTTTGTTGCGTGTTTCCTGATCCCACCTCCCAAAGTAAGCCAATCCAGTCCATCGGATGATTTTTCCTCGACCTTCTTGTCCAACATGGTCTTGGGGTTTTTTACGTTTACGCGATTGAAGCCTCCTATGCACTGATATGAGGGTTCATTATCCATCTATCATTCGTTGTTTTCTGACCTGCCATTTTTCCATCTCCTTCGATACAGGAAACTTTCACGTTGTCATTGCCGATAACCTATCTCAGACACTTGCAACTCAGCAAAGGCCAGAACGCAAGAACAAAAATAACAAATGCCCAAATTTTCATGTCCCGAAATAATTGTTAGTTTGTTCGTTTGCCTGCTAGCATTTGTCAGAGATGCATTCTAATGAATGTATTTAATCATGCCTTTTTGGATTGCTTTTTAGCACTTGCATAATGTATCAAAATTTCTTGCCTCTGAAAGCACATATTCGCGATGTGCTATCCTATTTCTAAGCCATTTGCGGTAGTTTTTATGTTGTCACAACATAATTTCAGCATTTTGCACCCTAAGGTGGCCAGCATGTAGATGTGATGTCAAGGCGCCAGTGGTCATGACAGATTTCGAATGACGGCGACATGTGCCTAAAACTCTTGCACCTCATTTCATGAATATGCTAAGACTCTATATTTCTAACTAACTCTGAGGCACTCACGGCCCAAGAGAGATGCTATACAGTTTGACCAAAGCTCTGCATCATCTAAGAAAGTATTCATGGTGCCTCCCTCAGCCTGTTGAGAACATAACAACAATGGATGCAAAGTGACGTACTGTTGTCAATATGCATGGAAAAATTGCATTTACTGCGTAAATGTGACTTCATACCGCTACGCGATGCGAACCTTAAATGAAAAAGTTCTTCACATTTTCCAGCTTCAGCAACAAAAGAAGATCTGCTGGCATCTGGCAATTTAGCGATGGGGTTAAAACGACGCAGCTATTTTCTTCTCAAAGATGAAGGTAACGCAGGAACCTACAAGTGACAGTCGCAGCTAATTGCAGCTGTCACACTGCAGCATGCGTGCTGCAGGCACAAGACGCAAATCCTTTCACCGTGTGTCACGTCATGACTGGGATACTGTTGCCCAAAAGCGACATGCTTGGCGGACGGCTGCCAGGTCGTGGGTTCAAAACTCGCGACGTGCTGAGTTTTGCTTTCCCGCTTGAACACTGGAAGCCGTGGAACACCGCAGCATTAGTTGATCAAAGTGGCTGCAAGCGTTACAAAATAACCGGAAGTGGTCTTGCTCTGTCAGGTCAGCACCAACAGCTTGCTTTGGACCATACCATTGGTCGTTACAGGCATTGCCAGGCGGTAGTCTCCTGGCTCACGCCGCTGAGACCGAGGGATCCGTCCTGGACATGGCTGATGCCGTGAGAACACCTGCCCGCAAATGTATGCCTGCCACTACAATTATGCATTGCGTGCTTAACAGGCAATCGCGTAGATGTGTGGCAGACGAGCATGGGGGGCGTGGGAAGGGTGGGTGGGCGGGCTGCACCGCAATGTCGCCGGTACCCCTACGCCACTGATCCGACGTATATACGAATACACCATACCGCTTGTAGCACCACGCCCACGACTTTGAAAAAAGGATCACGCATTGGTATGCCTGCTATGTGATCAGAGCTAGCAGCTATCTTACTCCGGGTCAAGCTATAGCATGAATTTCTTACTGAACTATTCCACCCCTCCCCCCTCCCCCTCTAGCAAGTGGACCGGCCACTGCAGCTGAGTTTCACTGCACCAACCCATCAGTACCTCCTGCACAACGATTGGAAAGGGACAGGGTTCTCTCCACCGAGCAGAAACGGGCAAATCTATTTGAAAGTATAGCCGAGCGTGCTTGGCTGAGGTAGCGTGTCCCGAGTGACAGCGGAGGGCGGTTTGTTGCCGAGGAGCGCGCGGTGGCGGTGTGTTGACTTTGGCCCGAGCCACTGACGTACACACGCCCCCCCCCCCCCCCCCCCCCCCCGCCTCCGCCCGTCCCGAGCAGCTGACCTGGACGGCAGCCAGCTGGCGGCGGCCGGTCTCGGGCGGGGCAGGAGGGGACCACGTGATGGCACCCGCACCCGGAACCCTGCGGTCGTCATCTGCAGAGCCTGCAGGCAGGGTCAGAGCCAAGGCCGCCTGTGTTCCCGGAGGCCAGACGCCCCCGGCTGCGGCCTCACGGCGTCTGGAGTCGAGACAACGGCGGGGGGCTGGAAGAGCTGCGCATTGGGCTGTTCGAAGGACGTCAGCCAACTGCGGCTGCTGGGCCAGATGTGGTGAGGTCAGGCCTCACCGCGGCGTTTCGTCACCTCTCAGCGTGGACGTACCTGGTGAGCTAAGATGCCCGTCACCCGGTGACCTACGGATCACAAGAGACCCCGAAGGAGGGGTTTGGAAGGGTCTTTCAAAAGCACGATGAGGTTGTCGGTGCAGCGAATTGCGAACGTCGAACCTTTGGAGAATCAATGCCAGCTGACGGTGGAAGGCGGACGGGACCACTGACAGCTGACGTTTACTACTGACAACTGACGTCAGACCACCGAGAAACAGCAGACAGCTGACGTTTACTACCAACAGCTGACGTCAGACCACCGAGAAACAACAGACGACTGACGTTTTCTCCTGACAGATGACGTCTGGCCACCGAGAAACAACACACAGCTGACGTTTACTACTGACAGCTGACGCCAGACCACCGAGAAACAACAGACAGCTGACGTCCTCTATCGACAGCTGACGCCTGACCGCCAAGAAACGACGGACAGCTGACGTTTACTACTGACGACTGACATCTGACCACTGAGAAACAACAGACATCTGACGTTTTCTATTGACAGCTGACGCCTGGCCACCGAGAAACAACACAGCTAAGGTTTACTACTGACAGCTGACGCCTGGCCACCGAGAAACAACAGAAAGCTGACGTTTGCTACTGACAGGTGACGCCTGGCCTCCGAGAAACAACAAACAGCTGACGTTTACTACTGACAGCTGACGTTTGGCCG
>NW_023596225.1:42973750-42978643 GCF_011947565.3 Pollicipes pollicipes | reverse complement strand
CTCTCTCTCTCTCTCTCTCTCTCTCTCTCTCTATCTCTCTCTCTCTCTCTCTCTCTCTCTCTCTCTCTCTCTCTCTCTCTCTCTCTCTCTCTCTCTCTCTCTCTCTCTCTCTCTCTCTCTCTCTCTCTCTCTCTCTCTGATATATATATGCATATATATATATATATATATATATATATAATATATATATATATATATATATATATATATTCTGCATGTATATATATATATATTTACATATATGCATATAATATACTCTATGCTGGGGTGGCGCCTGTCAAATCTTTATTTGGGGACGAGATCAAACAACCCTCACTACAGTACCTGGGTAAGATTGGGCGATAAATCATGCGTCTCGTAAGCTGGTTTTCTCGCAAATTGTCATTGTCATGTAAGATATCGTCATGCCTCGCCTTGTACCACCGGTTGAAATGCCTTACCGCATTTCCTAAGCTTCCTCTCAGCACAGTGCATGCAAACATCTAAACCATTCAAACACGCAATGTATGTCCCAGCGAACTGCGGCCAGGGGCGTAGCTTCGCAAAGTGAGAGGGAGAACTGAACGGTGAAAATGGCCCAACCTGCCACCAAAATATGCCAGCAAACAGGTTTCTCTCCGGTTTTTTGCCCAGTTTCTTCCCAAAGTTAGGTGAGTGAGGCTCAAGCTGGGGTAGGTCTGAAGCCCAAGTTGGGGGAGGGGAGCGAGCTGAAGCCCCCAAATCAATTAAAAAATTACACCACTGCATTACACCTCTCTCGGTATGACAGTTCCATTAAATTTCAACCTGCGCCTGGACGCAGGGGGTTGACTTCCCCTACGGCTCTTCGAGCACAGCTAAAAGCAGACGCTTCGCGGAATTCCAAATTTTGATTACCGGTCTATCTACTGATTCAGCATCCTTTGTGAAAATTTGACGGTTTGATCTGCCAAGGTCGGTGACTTTCGTCAGGTCAAAGAGGTCGACCTCTATAAATCTTTAACTACACATAACTTTTTGTGGGTTATTTGCCATCGTTGAAAACCGCAGTAGTAATAGAACATGTTGAGGTCTACAGTTCGTTCATTTCAGGTTTTTGGAAAAATGTGAAACAATTTCACTGTTGCCATGCTATTTTATGTAATGACAAAGAGTACAAACTCACATGCACAACCATCATATGACCAGGCAGCACATGACCTTGACCCAGGTAATGACCTGCATCCGTTGGTGCCTGCTTGCAAACACAGGTAGTAAGGTAATTTGGGCACAGAATTTGAACACTTTACTAAAAATATGTTGCGATGTCATTCTAATGTATACTGTAGTCACAAGGGGCCATGTTAAGGACATGCAAAGTCGTATGAGTTCATCCATGGTCATTGAACTGTTGTCATTAGCGCGCATACCAAGGCCATCTGATTGTCTACAGTTTTTCACCAATTTGTCATCATGGTTTTAAAGACAAATGGTGAAGAATAAGCGCCGCCAGGATTGTGTATTGCAGCATCCTGTACATGGTAATGGCTGACCAGCTTTTTAAGACGCCTGCGGACCACTTCAGTTCCCGAGACGCTGGGAGGAACGGCGAACGACAGACCGCTTCCGTCTGGCTGGTGAGGTCGTCCCTTGTGTGACGCCGTCGATGCCAGCCCGCGTCGGCACTTCCCTCGAGCGAGTGCTTCACCATCGACGAGACACTCGTGAAGTTTCGTGCACGCCGTCCTTTGCGCGTCTACATGCCGAGCAAGTCTAGTCGGTACGCCCTGCTGATCCGTGCGACACTGACGCGAACAACCGCTACATCCTGGCGATATGGCCGTGCACCGGCCGGCCGGCCCAGCCTGACCCGGCACCGCCCGGCGTGGTACTCGCCACCGTACGGGAGCTGGTGCTCGCCACCGTACGGGAGCTGGTGCTCGCCACCGTACCGGAGCTGGTGCTCGTCACCGTACCGGAGCTGGTGCTCGCCACCGTACGGGAGCTGGTGCTCGCCACCGTACCGGAGCTGGTGCTCGCCACCGTACGGGAGCTGGTGCTCGCCACCGTACGGGAGCTGGTGCTCGCCACCGTACCGGAGCTGGTGCTCGCCACCTGGTGAACGGCTGTACCAGGACTGGACGGAACGTCTCCATGGACAGGTCAGCATCATCCTAGCACGACTCGAGCGCAGTTGATAATTGAACATGGATGTAAAATATGGTGTCGGTGTATGTATTTTTTGGCCATTTTCCTACGAATAATTTTGATGTCAGTATCCTATTACAGAATAGAGATCAAGCGTTCACCATTTACACACTGCCCTCGCTAATCTTTGTTATGTTAGGTAATTCATATAATCCATAAAAGGAAGGACAATTAGCATGCTCTTAAAATGCCCTGTTTCCCCACAGGTACTTGACGCCCATCCAGTTGGTGGAGGAGTGGCGTGCCGAGCTGGGACTCAGTGGGGTTGACACTCTCCACGCGGGACGGGTGCCACCTCCCAGGAGCTGACGACTGCTGACGGCCGCCAGCCCGGCATCAGCATCATCTGCCCCCGTCACGCCGTCCAGCTGGTGTCCTACTGCCCCAAGGCCAAGAACGTGGTGCTGGTCGCGTCATCGCAGTACCGGTTCCCGCTCGTCGATGTTAGGACGGCAAGCCGGTGGTGGTACTCTACTACAGCAGCACAAAGGGCGGTATTGACGTGTGCAACGCCATCATCGAGAGCCCCATCTGCCAGACGGCCATGAGGCCGTGTACCACAAGAATCCTCATGTACCTGACATTCATCGCCGGTCTCAGCGCCTTCGCCCTGCACTGCCTGACATGCCCCTCATCCCAGCGCTGTGACGTCACGCATGGAGATCGGATGCGGTTCCTGCGCGCTCTGAGCCGGCAGCTCCTTCGGCCTCAGATGGACAGACGCGCCGTTCTCAGCCAGCCGACCATGATGGTGGTTCGGCTGGTGCTGGACCGAACGCTGACCAGACCGATGTCCTGCGCGTCTGCCGTGACCGAGAACTCCACCACTGGTCGCTGTCGCCTGTGAGCAGGACAGTCACGGCCTCGATGACGAATTGGTTATAGCGGTAATGGTATTATGACAATGCATTCGACTAGGTTGGGTTTTACCACATTTTATTGGATGTGTTAACGTCATGAGTGCTAGTTACCATACAAATTTCCCGCATTCAGGCTGGCATAAACGAAGGACATATTTCATAATGATAGCATCATGCCAGATACTTTTACGCCAAAAATTACTTCCAGGTGTGCAATGAACCAAAGAGAAAAGCCCGAAATTGCAGGGTCATATCTAGTTGCGTTCCAAAGCTGTCGTGCAAGACGAACGCACGAGCACGAACCACGAAGGCGAAAGGAACATATAAATATATGAAAGTATATTACATCTTTTTAGTAAAATACGACCTGTACTTGCGGCCATGTAAATTGACCAGGGTCTGAGCAAAGCTCAACTGTTATGGATTGACCTGATTATGTGCCGTACCATTAAACCAGAGAGTACGAAAAAAATTCGCACTCGGAGGCACAATGAAAGGCAGGCACAACCTCGCGTAATCAGCTTCACCTTTTTAAAAAACATATGATCCACATGTTTTTCAGGCACGTGGTGATCCAACCACCTCCCGTCCATGAGAGGTGACCCATGAGATAAGGAGACTACCCCTCCTATCCGAAGGTGGAGGGGGGCGTGTCCCCCCCGTCCCGTCCCCCATCCCCCAACCCGTGTCTCTATGAGAACATAATTCACACATTTCAGATGGCTCCTCAGGGGCTTCAGCCATTGAGTGCTCGGCCTGCTGGCAGCAGCGGCGCGCTCATCACCAATGCTAATAAGTCGGCGAGCCGCGAACACGGTCCTGATTGCATTAGGTAGGTGTTTAACGAGTTGTGCCGCGTTGGACCGAAACCCATCTCAGTGCTGGTCGCGCCCCGCTGGGTATTAGCATGATGAGCCTGTTAAAAGACGCTCTTGATCTTCGGGACAATCAGGGAGCGGTGACCGGCCGGCCGCCGTCGGTCGGGGGCGAGCTGAGCGCGAGGGAGCGCGACGCGACCAGAGGTGATCCCGCAGCCGCCAGAGGTGTCATTCATCTGGCCGGCCGGCCGGGCGCTCGCAGATTAAGGGATCGGACAAAGGTCAGTGCTGCAGCCGTGTGTCCCGGCCGCGACAGTGAGGCATGACCCGCGGCCGCCCTGTCCCCGGAGCCCAGCGGTGGGCGGCGCTGCCCGGCGGCGATCGAGCACCCGCGTGGGCCACAGCACCGGCTCACCGGAACGGCTACTGTGTCCCCAGGTCAAATCACCCGAGGGCGTTTGTCAATGGGGCGCCACAAGAAGCCATTGCGATGTGGCGCCGCAGAAAAGCTGTGTAGGTGTCCGCACAGAGGAGACTCAGCGACTGGCGAAATTAAATTCCAGTATGTGAAAGGGAACACAAACAGTCTCGACTCTCACGGGGTATACTAGGTGTCGCGGAAAGGGCAGGTGTTTACATGCTCAGACATGTTAGTGGGAATGTACTCTGCATCGCATGCAACGCGCATTTGATGGATCGTCTTGTGTGGGTAAAATGCTTGCGGATGGGCACACATGAGTGTATGAGCGTGTGAGGAGTGTGTTAACACGCACCCGAGGGGACGATTGAGTACCCTTCGCTCGGGTGGGGATCAGTTTGACCTCCCCACCCCCCGCCCCCTCACAGCGCAACGTCAGGGGATGGTAGAGAGAAACCAAGTCTGTCCCTGCTACTTTGCTTCCCTTTCACTCAAAGCAAAAACATTTTCAGACAATATTGCCTGCATGGCGACCCCTTGAATGTCAGGTCACCATGGCCGCAGGCAAAAATGTCAGGTCACCATAGCCGCAGGTGAAAATGTCAGGTCACGACATCCGCAGGTGAAAATG
>NW_023596225.1:42831335-42973423 GCF_011947565.3 Pollicipes pollicipes | reverse complement strand
CACCCCCAACTTGGTGTCCAGACCCCCCCCCCCCTCAACTTTGAAATAAAAGTGGGCCAAATTCGGGAAAAAAACCGTTTGCGGCGTATGTTGGGGATGGAAGGAGTCCATCGTCATGATTCAACCCCCTCAAAACACATTCAAGTCCACGGTAGCCTCAAAGCCACGTCATCATCCATGGTAACCTCAAAACCACGTCTACGTGGACAAGTCAGCGAACCTTCGAAAGCTCAATGCCACACTCAGCCTTGAAATGGGCGCATCACCGTGGCCAAATGACCAGACTATTGAGTCCCACCCTCTTTGGCTCGTCTCTCGAAACCTTCAACAGAAGGACGTCTCTCCGCACAATGGTACCACAGTGCGGAGTGCCACTGGAGCGCGTTCACCACGCCCCGCATCGTGGTCTCCCTGGGATCGGAAGCTCACCTTCTCGCACTTATGCAAAATTCAGCTGCGACACCAAGGATGCCTGGCACGGCTGTTTCCGCCATCTAGCAGCAGGCCGTGGTTCCAGTGCCGGCTGGCGACAGGTTTCCGAACCAACCACCCCGTGGTGCCGGGTGCAAACTGGCCGGCACCATGCACGAGACGGCACCCGCGCTCCTTCCCGCCCGTGCCCACATTGCCGACCGCGGGTGGCAAGCGGTCCTCCACCACCGGGGTTAAAATACTTGACAATATGCATTGAAGTGGCTCAGATAAGCATCGGGGAGCGAGGGGGGGGGGGGTTAATTGAGCGTTGGGGCTCCAAAATTGGTTAAGGCCCACTCCAGGAGCATGTAAAGAGACAGCCCTGGGAAGCGAATTGCAGGTTCGAATAGCCAATCGGCTAACGGGCCCGAACGGTCAATTAAAAACATTGCGGCATCTGCCGGAGACTGTGGTACTGAAGCTTTCGGCACGTGCCGCCAGTGGCCATACGCAGCACATGCATAGCAGTCCCATAATGTGGTGCAATTTTAAGCAGCTTTTGGCAAGGATTTTATTCTAAAAAAGTAAAAGATTTACAAAGTTGAAGCTTTTTGGTCAGCTTTGCCCTTGAAATATAAATTTGTCTCGGATTTGGTGGTTGTTGCCGCGATGGTAAATATTGCCGCGTTTTAAGCCGACCACAACACACTGCTGACCCCGAGTCCTGCTGTCTCAGAGGCTCCGGCAAGCGGGGAGGAAGTGTTGGTGAGTGCGGGGGGCGCCGCTTGTTTGTGTCCCGATCTTGATGAAAGGAACTACGTCATAGCTACTCACGTTGCTGCCTTTTTTGCATGATGTTAATTTTTATTCAAAATGGAAGCGAATTTAAGGATGGGTATTTGTACTAGGACGTTGAGTTCACTGCAGGGGAATTCCCGCGTTTTCGCAACCTTGGCTCATGGTAATTTGCCAATGTGATTGAGGATCATAAATGAGTTATGTAAGCCCAAATTTGCACCTGTCTGCTGAGATATGAATGAACATATCTCCCAAGGCCCACATAGTTGTCGGATATTTTGTACATTATGCATGCCAAACTAGACAAAGGGACAGTTGATAGTATGCACAACTGGGCATGATTTATATTGCTTTTAATGTGTTATCTGTCTTCACTTGTTTATCAAATGTCTTCATTTTAAGTGAGGAACTTAGCCATACAAAACCTGCTTTTTACAGCATTTAGATTACAAAAATACAGATCAAGGATGTTCCATAACAAAGCTAGAAAGCAATTGAACTGACTCAGAAAACTTCTTTAGGTGGGCCATTTTCTTGATCATGAGGTGGTTTTTATTAATAAGATAGCCTATTGTCTAGATAACAAGGCCCAATATTGTGTTCAGAAAGGCCCTTAGCTGGTTTGGGATTCCCAATACCAACTAGGAGGCCCTGTTCTGGCTCAGGGTCACTCTCCATATTCAGCATATCTGATTTATTGAACAGGAGGTCTTTTACTTGGATATGATTTACTTGGATTTATGTAGATGTAATAAATTCAACAGTTTAAAAGAGATATACTTGCCCTCAGCACTCTTCCCCCCCCCCCCCTGAATGTAACACTGCTTAGGAGGTGCCCATTTGAGGAGGCCCCATTCTGTCCAGGAGGTCCTCTTGGAAGCCAGGTGTCCCACTCAAAATCCATGGCGCCATCCCTGGTAATGGCAATGATTGGATGATATGTCCCAGAGGTGTTCTGTATGGAAATTATGAAGGTTTTACCTCTGTTGAAGTTTGGCCATCATGTTACATTTTCTTTTCTTGTTTGTGCATCATATTAGGGCTTATTTTAAATAATCATGTTCATCAAGGCAAATGCTGAGAAGATTTCCAAATCTTTGAATTCATTTCTTCCTTACTTGGAAGAGCAAAAACCAGAACTTCTGGGATTTCCCTTTGTGTACAAAGTGTATATTCCACTACTTGTTGGAAAAGGACATGACAATGCGGTGGCATGGGTTAGTTGTCTCCATTCTCCTTTTCTTGCCTAAAACAGTCATTATAATGTATGTTTCTGATGGCTATGCAAGCCACCTATGGTCAGTAAATGGGTGTACCTGGTTCCATACCAGCAGCTTTTAGCAATTAGCATGGATAATAGACACTTTCTGCACCAGTTGATGAGCTGTGGTGTAAGTATCTGTTTAATTGGTAGACTGCATTGTTCTGACAACCTAAATAAACTTGTTCCATGAAGAATTTCATGAGGATTTTTTGTTTTGACTCATTCAGTACCATTCCTAGTGTATATGTTTGTTGTGAGTGGGGCTGTTAAATGGATAATAATCAACCCTCAATATACTATGATGTGCCAGCATACTTTGTCATACAAACATGGGTTATGTTGTCAGATCTTTGCATTCAAAGCTGTGCTTATGGTCATGACTAAACAAGCTTAAGCAGAAGAAAGCATTGGAAAACCAGATCAAAGGCATGTAAATCCTGCCTGGACATGTAAATCTTGTTGGCATGCCTTCCAAGGTTAAACAAACTTGGGTAGATTTATGGCTAAGTATTGTCAACACATTTAGGAGTCATTGCTATGCTTGAGAAAACCAAACTTTTTGTTTTCTAACCTCATTTAGTTGCCATGGGTAAATACACTACAAACAGCTGTAAACAAATACTTTATGGATTATTTTTTGAAGTTATCAGGCAGGCCTGGGCATTTAAACAGCAGGTAAGGCCATGGGGTACAGTTTGTCCATACACTCTATGGCAGTCACCCATTGCATCAGTACTTATGCTGTTTTGTTCTTGTTCCAGAGGGGCAGCTATGCTGCCATACTGTCCTCCAAACACCACTGCCTGGAACATATGGCACGACCATGGTGTGTCACAGTGCTTCCTGGAGACCATCTGCACATCGGTGCCAGCTGGTGTGCTGGTGCTCCTTGGCTCCTTTGAGATCATCTTCTACCGTCGTCATGCCACGGCGCTGGAGCACTACAGCCGACCCAAGTCCTGGCTGTTTAAGCTGCAGGTCAGGTGCTGAGCATGCCAGAGAGGTTTTGACACATTTTATGAGGATTTTATGATAAAGTGAAGGGCACACATCCCCCTATCAATGTGTGCAGTTGTAATATTGTATTTTTGGGTTCCTGTGTAGAGACGACAGGTCATTGTGTGATGGTTTCGCGTCCCTGCGACGGTGACAAGCTTCTCCGCGACGATGTCATCGCCTGCGTGACGGCGGCTGCTCGCGATCTGACGACGACCACCTGGTCCTCTGTCCCCATGACAATGTCTGGTTTGTGATGGTGTGACGACGACTGGCCCCGCGTGCCACCAAGACGTCCCCACGTGTTGGCAACGGGCCCCCGCGCTGCTGCGGCCGGCCGTGACGGGTCCGTGGCGCTCCGTCAGCGCGTCGCCGCCCTTCCTCACCGTCCTACGCCGGCCGCAGGTGGCGGTGACGCTGCTGCTGGCGCTGCTGGCGCTGCTGCGGCTGTTGCTGCAGCTGCTGGTGCTGTACGGCGGCCGGCTGGCCGGCTTCCAGGTGCTGTCGGCCGTTCTGGGCAGCATGACATGGCTGCTGTCGCTGCGGTTGATCATGCTGGAGCGCGGCTTTATGCTGCCTACGGTGCCGGTACGCGGCCACGGTCTGCCGCTACTGCTCTCCTGGACACTGCTGCTGGCCGGACAGGCCGTCATGGCCGTCAACGTGCGCAGCGCAGACTGGTGGTTCAAACTCAGCAGGTCAGTCCGTGTGCAGCGCAGACTGGTGGTTCAAACTCAGCAGGTCAGTCCGTGTGCAGCGCAGACTGGTGGCTCAAACTCAGCAGGTCAGTCCGTGCACAGCGCAGGCTGGTCGCTCAAACTCAGCAGGTCAGTCCGTGTGCAGCGCAGACTGGTGGTTCAAACTCAGCAGGTCAGTCCCTGTGCAGCGCAGACTGGTGGCTCAAACTCAGCAGGTCAGTCCGTGTGCAGCGCGGACTGGTGGCTCAAACTCAGCAGGTCAGTTCGTGTGCAGCGCAGACTGGTGGTTCAAACTGAGCAGGTCAATCCATGTGCAGCACAGACTGATGGTTCAGACTCAGCAGGTCAATCCGTGCGCAGCACAGACTGGTGGCCCAAACTCAACAGGTTGGTCCGTTGGAGGCGAGCAGTCGGTCCCCTGTGACTGCCGTGACCAGGCCCGTCAGAAGTCCCCGGGTTAAGTGTATGGGCGTGTGCTGCGCGAGATGACGCTCCAGCGTGCTGGAGGTCGTCACGCGGTGAGTAGACTCGGTCTGGCCGCGTCTGTCGAAACGGAACCAAACCAGGGCTTAAAAAATGCACGTGTGGCAGCTGGCTCATGCCGTGGTCGAACCACACGCGTCGGAAATGCGTGCGGTGTTAGGCTGCATGCGATGCCCGAACTCCCGCCGCGCCGGCGGCTGCCGAGCCGGTTTTGATACAATCGCTGTCGTTCTGGTGGCCGTTGCGCAAGCCGCGAAAACGAAGGGCGCAGACCAGCAACGGCAGGGAATCGCTGGGTCAGCCTGCCCTGGACTGGAGTGTTCCACTGCGACCGCTGTTCTAAGTACACAGCATGCATCTCCGCGTGTTCCAGCACGTCTGACTACGTGGAGGTGACCCTGTACGCCATCCGGCTGTCCGGCTGTCTCTTCCTCTTCCTGGTCGGCTTCAGGGCTCCCGGCATCGCGTGGGTCGAGGACTACATCCCATACCAGCGCAATGTGCAGGGCCAGAACAACGTGAGTTGCTTTGAGGACACGCGCCGCGAGCGTGCCTAACTCAGCGACTAGGAGCAGTCGTTGTAATTATGCGCGTGATCACAGCTATATAAGCCTTGCGTTGACAGCGGAAGTTGAACTACGGGATAGCCAAGTCAGGAAAGCAGAAGGTTTTCAAGAAGGTCAGCGACGTCGTAGGCGTTCGAGACGCGCTGTAAAATTGACAGTCTCTCAGAAAATGTGGTCTTAACACGCTGGCGACACGCAAACATGCAGTATGCATATACATGATGTAAAGACTGACGATGCTTGAGCACGGGAATTGAGGCCGGCGGTCTTTCTCGCAGTGAGCCAGCCATGTATTCCAGCAGCTGACAAATTGGCTCGTTGGCGAAAGGCTGTACTGAACGCGCTATACAGTTGGCGGGCTGTCAGCCGCCTCTCGCGTGTTTGGAGTTAGGCCGCACGGCGTTTACGTCGGCTTGCAGTGGCCAACGGCCACCGCGCACATGAAAGTCCAGCAATGTCCAGGGCAATGCGACCTCGTCTCACATGGCGGTGCCGATGGCAGCGCACAGCTGTGACGTCAGCGTCGCACCGTTAGCCGCTCTCTCACTCCGCCCGGCAGCCGCGCGCCGCCGGTGGCGCCGCCCGGCGACAGCCCGGCGAGGCTGCGTTTGTGGCGGCAGAGGGCAGCGCGTGGCGCGGTACGTGCGGGAAGCTGGCTCGTCTGCTGCCGTTCATCTGGCCGCGCCGTGACGTGGGTCTCCAGCTGATCGTCATCTTCTGCATGGCGCTTCTCGTCGGCACGCGCGTCATAAACGTCTACGTGCCGCTCTACTACAAGTACATCGGTGAGTGGTGGGGGTAAAGACACCTGCGAGTAGTTCGTGAGAGGCGGTAGATGCACCTACAACAAGTTCATCGGTAATTGCCGCTCTCCTGGCCTTGAGTATTGCTGCCTGATGCTTGAGTAGGAGTATTATACTACTGCGAACACATAGTATATGCTGCTCCGTTATTGCCAAGCAGATGCTACTCGGTGCTGCAACAGGTGTAGATCGAGGAGCGTCGCTGGTTCATTTACGCGTCGGTAGATGCAGCTCCCGCGCGAAGGCAGCACCCAGAGCTGCGCTTAGCTGTGGTGAATTTCCAGATATTGGCGTGTGGGTAACGCTCAAATCGGTATACAACTGACAGACATGACCAAATGGAGTGGTTAGTGCTGCTGTTGTAAGTGGGAATCACCGGACACCTATCTTCCGCAAATGCGCAGCGAGCATTGCTCTTCCTCTTACATACCTACCAGGCTCGGCGAGTGCTGAACTACAGCACAACTGCGTGTTTATCAGTCAGGCAGCGAGCGTCGTCAGTCGTTCAGGCGGGTTTGGGAAAGATTGACACAACTCTAGGGCGTGATGCATCGGACTTTTGAGGCTTTTTGACGTGCTGATCTACCCGGCGTTCGGTCTGTGACCACCAGCGCCGCTTTACGATGCACAAGTGTACAGCGTCTGTGTTCAGATTGCCATGTGGACTGCCGCCGGGATAGGTGCCTCTGGTCTGGTGGTCTTCCTTGGTCTAGTGGCCTTCCTCGTGGCCTGACGCTCCCGCGGGTGGTCGGACGCTTTTCCGTGTAATGCAACGCTTTTTGCGTGCTCGGACCGCCGTGCAATCTAACGCTCTCCCGTGCGGGCCGCTCCCACGTGGTGTCATCTGACGCCCTCCCGCGTGATCCGATCTCCGGGTAATATGACGCCCTCTGGTGTCGGGCAGTGGACGGCCTGACGGAGACGGCCGGTCACCCGCGGCCCGTCTTCCTCTGGCAAGACATTCTGGTGTACGTCGGTCTCAAGTTCCTCCAGGGTGGCGGCGTCGGCAGCATGGGCGCCCTCAACAACCTGCGCGGCCTGCTCTGGATCAAGGTGCTGCAGTACACCGAGCGCGAGGTCCAGGTAAGAGCCTCACACTGGGACGGACGGGGCGCGGCGGCTGGGGCGGACGCCCGTGCTGCCGGCGTCAGCGGCTATCACATCACCCGTCATGGGCATGCATGTGGCCGTGATCACGTCAGAGGCACTGGCGGGTAGTGCATGGCCTGACGCGTGTATCTCGAGCTTACTATTCCCTTTCACCGCTGTGAAGGAAGCGTGTTGTTGGCGGGTGTCTGATTCGTGGGCTGGAACAGTGGAGGGCGCGCCGCTGCGCTGGCTGACTGGTGCGTCCTGTGTCCACAGGTGGACCTGTTCGCGCACCTGCACCAGCTGAGCCTGCGCTGGCACCTGAGCCGCAAGACGGGCGAGGTGCTGCGCGTCATGGACCGAGGCACCTCATCCATCAACTCGCTGCTCAGCTATCTGGTCTTCCAGATCCTGCCCACCGTGGCCGACATCACCATCGCCATCACGTTCTTCAGCGCCGCCTTCAACGCCTGGTTCGGCCTCATCGTCTTCATCACGATGCTGCTCTATATGGGTGCGCTTCTACACTGCCGGGCGGGATGAACTTTGCTCTTACTGGCTCAGTGGGATTGTCAAGTGTCTGTTTGCCGCGCGTTTAGCGACCACCGGTTCGGAGAAAGCTGGCGATATTGAACTGTAAATGATGAGGCTTACCCAACAAACAACGACACTGTTCATGACGCTTGTTTAATGGGCTGTCAGATTGGGCTCAGTGACCGGTGGTCCGGAGAAAGCTGGAGATATTGAAATGTAAATGATGAGGCTTTCCAAACGAAGCAATGGCACTGTTCATGACGCTTGTTTAATGGGCTGTCAGACTGTGCTCGAGCGATCACTCAGCCCGAGCAGGATCCTTGACAGCTGCGGTGGGTCCTTTGCGCCGTCGCGATTCTGGGGACGCCTGCCGGCCACTCTGCAACCACAAGTTCGTGGGCCTGCCACCAGTGTCGACGGCCGTTATCACGGAATGGCGCACCAAGTACCGGCGCCAGAGCAACCTGCTGGACAACGCACAGCGCACCAAGGGCGTGGACTCGCTGCTAAACTACGAGACTGTCAAGTACTACGACGCCGAGGAATACGAGGTCAACCGGTACCGAGACGCCATACTGGAGCGCCAGGCAAGTCGGGTGGGCGGCGCTGGGCGCTGGTGAGGCCGGGGTCGGCGACGGACGCTGGCCTCCTCAGACTCCTTCGGCGGGTGTCAGCAGCTTGGAGACGTCCGAGAGAGTGTCGCGTCGGGGTTTGCTAAGAGCCAAACTGGCCTGCTGAGAGGGCGGTGTTCGGGTGGAGTCAGCGACGTATCAGAGCCCTTCGCTGTTACGCTGTGAGGGAAGCCTATGATGCGGGCTTTGTCTGGCCGCGATCACAAGAAGATCCGGACAGTTTTATGCTGTTTGTGTGCTGATCGTCCCGTCCCGACGAGCGGCGAAAGCCCTTGCTGGCCTCTTGCCTCCTCCGGCCCTCCGCCGGAGACCGGCTGCAGTCCTACCGGCTGCAGTCCGACCGGCGTCAGTCCGATCGGCTGCAGTCCTACCGGCTGCAGTCCGACCGGCGTCAGTCCAACCGGCTGCAGTCCGACCGGCTGCAGTCCGATCGGCTGCAGTCCGACCGGCTGCAGTCCGACTGGCGGCAGTCCGACCGGCGGCAGTCCGACCGGCTGCAGTCCGACCGGCTGCAGCCCGACCGGCGGCAGTCCGATCGGCTGCAGTCCGACCGGCTGCAGTCCGACCGGCTGCAGTCCGACCGGCTGCAGTCCGACCGGGTACGCTTCGGCCGCCGCGGGCCGATGGCGTCTAACATCGTTTGCTCCTCCTCAGCGGGTGGACTGGAAGTCACTGGCGTCGCTGAACCTGCTGAACGTGGTGCAGAACGTAGTGATCAACGGCGGCCTGCTGGCCGGCTCGCTACTCTGCGCCTACTTCGTCGCCGACAACGGCACCCTCACCGTCGGCGACTACGTGCTCTTCTCCACCTACATCGTGCAGCTGTACGCGCCGCTCAACTGGTTCGGCACCTACTACCGGTGCGTGGCGGAGGCGGGCCTGGTGGCCGTGCCGCCGGTGGGACGATGGCAGCGCTGTTCGTCATGGTCTCGTGGTGTGGTGGGACGGGATTATCGCGTTGCCGCGACGAGCCAGCTCGGCGTGGGGTGCGGTAATTTCCCTGCAGTGGCGCGGACGAAGTCTGATCACCTGCCGCACGGGCATTGCTTCGGTTTCTTGACGTGACAGCTGTGCTGCTGTTCGTTGCGCAGCTTTTCAACCGGTGGAGAACACGACTCTGCGGGCTGTCGACCTCGGTCGCCGTCACTCTTCGGGCCTCGCAGCGCTATATCCCGCCACGGCCCCTGCGGGATACCCGGGCCAAAGGGGCGGAAGCGACTGGTATTCTGCCGTGCGCTGGTTTTGAGTTAGAATGCCAATTCCCAACTGCGAGGGACCAGCGCGCCTGGATAGCACGGCTGTGTACGTCAGTCGCGGTCAGCTGTCGGCCCAGCCAGCATCACGCCCCGGCGCCGTCCGCCGCAGGATGATCCAGCAGAACTTCATCGACATGGAGAACATGCTGGACCTGCTGAAGGAGGAGGAGGAGATCAGCGACCTGCCGGGCGTGCCGCCGCTGACCGTGCGCGAAGGTCGCCTTGAGTTCCGTAACGTCTCCTTCCACTACCAGCCGGAGAAGCCGATACTGCGCGGCGTGTCGTTCTGCGTCGAGCCTGGCGCCACCGTCGCCCTGGTGAGGGGCGTGGGTGAGGGGCTGGAGGAGCGGGGGCGCTGATATGGGACGGGGAGCATGTGGGCGCTGTTGAAGGACGGAGAGCACGGGGGGCGCTGATGAGGGCAGACCCTATGCTCTGGCTTTGTCGCGCGTCTTCATCTAGGAGAGTTGTGAGCGGTGATGGTGCTGTATGCTGGCGCCAGTCGTGCATGGCTGCGCGCTGGGGGGACGGCCTGCGCGGCTCCGTCCCGCTCAGCCGCTCCTCCTCCAAGCCGTCCGGCGGCCGCCGCCGTCAGCTGAAACTGTGGTAGCCGGAGAGCGGAGCCGGCGGCACCGACGCCTGGCTCTGCCGCTCCCAGCCGACCCGACCTGCCGTCCCGGGGTCTGACCTGCCGTCCCGGGGCTTGATCTGCCGTGCCCGACCCAAGGGGAGATTGGGGACCGTCCCCTCCAGTGAGGGTGGCGATCACTCCTGGTGCCAAAGGTCCAGTACGTCATGGCAATTTATGGCGCCCATATAGCTCCTAAAATGTCGAATGTGGGCCTGCAGCATCCAAATGGGTTCCCAAGCCTTAAAAGGCCCTCCGAGTGAAAATTAGGGTCCCCTTAGTTCAAAGAGGGGCCCATTGGCGGAAAGGGCGTCCTGTGACCTTCTTTGGCCCTTCTTTGGCGGGGTAAGCTCGGCTAGGCCGCTGGCCTGACCTGACCTGACCTGACCTGACATGACCTGACCTGACCTGACCCGACCGTCGCTTACTTCACCGTGCGCTGGGCCAGGTGGGACCGTCGGGCGGCGGCAAGTCGACCGTCATCAGGCTGTTGTTCCGCTTCTTCGACGTGACCGACGGCCGCATCATGCTGGACAACCAGGACCTGAAGTGGGTGCAGCAGCGCACGGTGCGGCGCGCGATCGGCGTCGTACCGCAGGACACCGTGCTCTTCAACGACACGATCAGGTGAGACGCCGGGCTGGCAGGGCCTCTGGGTCTGGGACACGGTGTACCTTAGTCAGGTCACGATCAGGTGAGACGCCGGACTGGCAGGGCCTCTTGGTCCGGGACGCGGGTGTACCCTAATCAGGATTGTGATTTACGGCCTGTGTCACCATGCGCGACGAACGGTTATGGGTTGGGTGTAAATGGCCTTGTTTCAATTATGTCAGTTGTTTTCCACGTATTGTTTCCCCACTCGGCCACGGCCAAGGCTTTTGATCAATGCTACACAACAGATGCTGTGTTAATTAAGTGGTACAAACGTAGGCTAATAAGCTAGAGGAGGCAGCACGTCACACATACACATACCAACAGCGGGAATGGGGTCCTTTTAAGTAATGTTAGGCGTCTTAACAGACGCTGGAAAACTGACTTATTTTATTTTAGTGAAGTAATTCAAACAATGAAATCACATTTTATGTCATCTTGCAGCGTCTGTTAAGGCGTCGGAAATTACCTAGTAATGCAGATGTACCCTGGCGTTGTGCAGGTGTTGTGAGTTCGCATCTCACAGTTCAGCGGTCTTATCTCCATATCAGTCAAACAGTTCCTGCCCCGTCCCATGATGTCGGCTCCTGCCCCTTCCCATGATGTCGGCTCCTGTCCCGCCTCATAATGTCGGCTCCTGCCCCGCCCCATGATGTCGGCGGCGCTGAGCGCGTGCCGCCGCCGACAGGTACAACATCCGCTACGCTCGCATGTCGGCCACGGAGGAGGCAGTGGAGGAGGCGGCGCGCGCCGCCGACATGCACGACAAGATCGTGTCGTTTCCGGACGGGTACGACACTCTGGTGAGTGCGGCTGGACCGGCGCGGGACGCTGAGGTTCGGCCTGGCTGGACGAGCGCCGCCACGGCACGGCGAAACGCTGGGGCCGATGTGCTGGGGATGCTGTTGATGATAATGATGATGTTGATGCACTGAGTCACTGGCCGTCCCGCGGGACGTGATGTCTGCCACCTGCTGTCGCCGTGACAGTACGCACCGAGTGACTCGATCACCGGCGTTCACGCCTGGTCCCTGTGCCGCCCTGTCGCTGTCGTACTTATTTAGGGCTTTGCGTGGCTAGCGTTGACCGCGGTGTGCGTCGACATGGACGTGAGCGTGGGAGCGAGGTCGGGACGCTGTCTGGCAGGGAGGGAGGGAGGGAGGGAGGCTGCACGTGGTGTTCCCGCGTGTAGCCTGTGCTGACCCAGTGTGTCCTGCCCCGTATGAGCAGGTGGGCGAGCGCGGTCTGAAGCTCTCCGGCGGCGAGAAGCAGCGCGTCGCCATCGCGCGCACCCTCCTCAAGGCGCCCAAGTTCATCCTGCTGGACGAGGCCACCAGTGCGCTGGACACTCGGACCGAGCGGAACATCCAGGTCAGGGGTGGAGACGGCCAGGGAGTGGGGAGTCGGGCTCGGAGGAATGGACAGGATGCTTCAGGGAGACGGATCATGCCGTTCTCGGCTGTGCGGCATGGTCTTCTACACTAACTTTGCATCGTTCGTTTGGCAGTGACTTTGCAACGTTACCTGGCGCTTATCCCGGCTGAAGTATGCTCGGTCTCTCCAGGCGGGCCCCTGGCTAAGTGGCCCTGTTGTTGTCATCGCTGGCTCTGGGAATGTCTTTCCAAGGACAATTCATGCTGTGTTGGTCCCGTGTTCATGTCGTCCATGTCCTGCATCTCGTTGACTTAGTGGATAATCCCCGACGCGCTGGTCCTGCTTCAATGGCGTCTTTATTTCGTGTTTGGTTTTCCGAAGAAACAGTCCCTGGCCTGCCTACTGCCCTCCAGTGGCGATCCTGACCCCGTACTCCAGTTGTTCCGGTCGGCTCCCTGATCTCATCCGCGCCTGTTCCGTTCCCCTGGCCCCGGGTGCGCCCGTCTTTCGGTCCGCGCGGGTGTGGACTCCCGACCTCGTCTGCGCCTGTGCCGTTCCCCTGGCGCCGGCGTGCCCGTCCGTCCGTTGGTGCAGGCGTCGGCCACTGACCCCGTCGCCGCTGCGTCACAGGACTCGCTGCAGCGCGTGTCGGCCGGTCGCACCACCCTGATCGTCGCCCATCGACTGTCGACCATCGCACACGCCGACCAGATCCTGGTGCTCAAGGAGGGGCGCATCATCGAGCGCGGCAGGTGAGGCTGAGGGGCCGCGGCAGGTGAGGATGAGGGCCGTGGCAGGTGAGGCTGTGGTACTGCGGCAGGTGAGGCTGAGGGGCCGCGGCAGGTGAGGCTGAGGGACTGCGGTAGGTGAGGCTGAGGGACTGCGGCAGGTGGGGCTGGGGCACTGCGGCAGGTGAGGCCGAGTGACTGCGGCAGGTGAGACTGAGGGGCCGCGGCAAGTGAGGCTGAGGGGCCGCGGCAGGTGAGGCTGAGGGACTGCGGCTGGTGAGGCTGAGGGGCCGCGGCAGGTGAGGCTGAGGGACTGCGGCAGGTGAGGCTGAGGGACTGTGGCAGGTGAGGCTGAAGGACCGCGGCAGGTGAGGCTGAGGGACTGCGGCAGGTAAGGCTGAGGGACCGCGGCAGGTGAGGCTGAGGGACTGCGGCAGGTGAGGCTGAGGGACTGCGGCAGGTGAGGCTGAAGGGCCGCGGCAGGTGAGGCTGAGGGACTGCGGTAGGTGAGGCTGAGGGACTGCGGCAGGTGAGGCTGAAGGGCCGCGGCAGGTGAGGCTGAGGGACTGCGGCAGGTGAGGCTGAGGGACTGCGGCAGGTGGGGCTGAAGGGCCGCGGCAGGTGAGGCTGAGGGACTGCGGCAGGTGAGGTTGAAGGGCCGTGGCAGGTGAGGCTGAAGGGCCGCGGCAGGTGAGGCTGGGGCACTGCGGCAGGTGAGGCTGAGGGACCGCGGTAGGTGAGGCTGAGGGGCCGCGGCAAGTGAGGCTGAGGGGCCGCGGCAGGTGAGGCTGACTGAGGGGCGGCACTAGGCTGGCGGGCCAGGCGGGTGGAAAAGCGAGGGGTTTGTCCAGGGGTGTGGGATTGCTAAGCGGGGAATAGAAGCAGATCAGTCGGCGGCGACAGAGAAGTGGGGCCAATAACCCGGTTGATATGGGCAGCCGTGGTTCGAGTTACGCTGGGACTCGACCTTGGTCCAAACTTTCGGATCCATGTAAACATCCGTGCGCCGTTCGAAGCGCGCGCCGGCTCAGAGCACTTTGCTCATCAGAGGATCATCCGGCCAGGGAGCGATTTGTAGCCCGAGTTGCGAGGGCGTGTCCAGATACCGGTGTGTCGTTACATGTTTCAATGGTTGATGTTTCTGTTTCTCCGTCTCGGCGTCTACATCATTGTGCTGCGTCCACCGCCCCCACCGCATCCATGTGCGCTGTCCCTGCTAGCGCGCCTCTCCCGCTGCGCTCCTCCGTCTCTAGCCCACCGTCGGAGTATACCGTCCGGCCTAAATAGGGCCTCCCCTCGGCCGCGTAAACAGCATAAGTGTAGTGTTAGGCGGGAATGGTGGTGGTCCTGCGCTGCCGGGCAGGTGAAGATGGTGGATCGTCAGCATTCGGCCTATTGTTGATACGTTAGGCATTTGCCAGTGCCTTCTCGGGCGCCTGCCTTCCGATTCACCCACCCGTGGCTGGGTGGGGTTCGAGATGCTTTAGGCATCCGCTGTGTTCTTGGTTGGGATTAACGGGGGCCGGTAGCAGCTGCTGAGCCAAAGGTCAAGTGACGTCACAAATCGGGACGGATAGTGCCGAGCATTGCGGCATGGTAAGCTTTTCCTATGGAATTCTACCGTTTACCTGAAATTTTACGGTTTGACGGCGGGGATCAAGACTCATGCAACAAGCATGGCTTAGCCTGGGGTCTGATCTCAGAAATATGTCCATTCAAAACGTTCGGACTAACTAAGTAAAAAGCTGTTCACCTGTTCTGTGACACCTGGACGACTTCGCATCAGCTGTCTCCACGTTTTTGTCCGTGGTGGAACAGTAATCACGGGGCACACTGGCGTGACATTAGACTTGCGCTGCCCAACTGTCTCTCATGTTCAACATTTGCACCAGCGCTCCGTTTGACCTGCACTGCGGACGGTGACTTGCACACGTTCGTGTATGGTCACCAACACCCCTGTGCCCCCTCGCCTCCATAAGCCGTGAGGTGAGCCTGCATCAGACCGTGAGTCCCCCGCCCGCCTGGGTGCTGTGTCGCTTTTCTTCCGCTCGGGACCGCGCGGCCACTGACCGCGTGCTGCTGCTCCGCAGGCACGACGAGCTGATGGAGAAGAACGGCATGTACGCCGGCATGTGGCGTCAACAGTCCGAGATGGCCGACCGGCGCTCGCGCCGCTCTCCGGACCGGCAGCAGCGCTCCCCGGACCGGCAGCGCCGCGAGTGGGCGCCGTCCGGACCCGCCACCACGGCGGACGGCGCCGCGCCGGCCGCCACCGCCGCCACCGCCGCCACCCGCCGCTGACCTCGTGCTGCCCGGTCGAGCGCGCTCCGGGGAGGAGCGAGCCGCAGACTGGTCCGGCGCGGGAGTCGGGCCGGCGCGCTGGGCTTCACATGGAGCACCGAGGGAGGGAGGGGCAGCCGCTGGTGGTGAGCTCCATGGCCGGCGAGGTGGGCGTGTAGTCGTGCAATAGAGAAGCGTGCGAGAGCGAGAGGCGTCGCCGGAGGGTGCGCCGGTGGGCGCGGGATGCTCCGGGTAGGAAACACAAGGTGGTCGACCGAGAAGCTCTGGATAGGTAACGCAGAATCCCCCCGGTGTCATCTGTGGCGGCCACCTCGCAGAGGTGGCGCCGAACTCAGTCTTTCGCCGTCCGCGGCTCGGACCACGGCTCCGCTGGCCGCGGGCGGCAATGCAGCGCAGCGAGCATCCATGTCTCACGTCAGTGGCTCTGTACATAGCCGCCGGGCTCTGTAATCCACTCAGCTTTAAGGGCGCGCGCCCGCGTGCTGGAGAGCTCCGCAGGGGTCGCCGGCTTCCTCGCGTCACACAGCTGGTCTCAGCCGCCGACAAGTCAGCAACCTAGCTACTCTGCTTGCCATCCCCGCCGCCGCCCGGGAGCGGGGGCAACTACCGCGCAGCCGCATCGTCGGTGCAGTGTCTGGCTGGCCCCGCGCCGGAGCTGACTGTGCCGAGGGCCGCGAGGGGAGGCAGCCGTACTGTAATCTCACGCCGTGTCTGACGCGTCACGCGCGGAGCTGACCCCGCGTGTGCTCTCCCTGGTCCGGCCGACGCCTGAGGCCGCTGGGATGGTCCTGGGGACGGCACGCTGGCACGGCGGCGTGCTGAGGGCCATTGTGTGGGTGTGGACGACATGGGCTTTTACCGCGCTGTCCGGAACGAGAGGCATTGGGCAGCGCTGGCGTATTTTACTCCTATTGTGTACCTGTAGTGTTGGCGCCGTGTTAGTGTTCTCGCCTGTGGGATGTTCAGTATGTTTGAATGTTCGTTTTAATGTATTGTCAATAAATATTTTGTAATCATGTCACGAGCTCGCCTGTGGGAGGTTCAGTAGTTACAATGTTCGTTTTAATGTATTGTCAATAAAGATTTTGTAATCATGTCCCGAGATTTGGTTTTGGCTCCAAAAGGAGGCTTCCAATGTTATTAGATAGTCGACGTCACGCGCGTTTCGATCTTCGGTTGCCTTGCCGGTGAATGGAATTAATTGCCCGTTCCTAAAAGAACTGTTGCTCCCATTCGGGGAAAGGAGCTCGACAATGTTTTGAACGAAGGGTCAATAACTGGAAGTTTTGTAGGTTTGCTGGCGAATGTTGCCTGGTTAGCGCCCGTATTTCTCGAAACAACTCGTCTCGTGGTGAAGGCCGCCGGAAACGCAACCAACCAACAGATCCCGTGCCGATGAGCTGGTGTGTAAGCAGTATGCATGCGCAGAGGCGAAGATCTGTACGCACATCTCGATTACCAACCTTTAAAAGCAAAGCACACAAACCGTGGCAACTCATGCCCGTGCAGCCGTCGCGCCATGACGACAGTGCCACGTGACTCGACAGTCATGCGCCACGCGCCACCTCAGAACTTGGACAGGTCGAGCCGCTGTATGCGCCGAGAGTTGCAGCTGACCACCGGGTTCAGGCCGAGGAAATTGATGGGCTTGATGAAGGCCAGTGGCTGGACGGCGTCAAAGCCACGTCCCACGTTGTCGCACAGCAAGCGGGCCCAGCTGGCCTTGCGTATCTCGCGCAGCTGAGCGGTGGTGAAGCTGCCCCGCTGGCCGGCCTGGTCGTAGAAGAAGCGGTCACCATAGCGGGCGCGCAGGAACTGGTCGGTGATCAGACAGCGCGTCGTGGGGCCGACCAGCGCGCCGGGCGCCGGCCGCTCCGTGTTGATGCCGACAAATAGGTCGATGTCGCGCCAGTGGCGGTAGCTGCGTTTCAGACGGGCCGTATCCGCCGCCGTCATGAGCGACAGCAGGTCGGACCAGCCGGATATTCGAAGGCCGTGACAGCGGGCCGCCACCGTGGCGTAGGTGGGGATGCCGTGGTCGCGACCCCGCTGGATGTTGAGCGCCATGAGGTCCAGGCCGACGGCGTCCACTTTGAACAGATTGCCGTGGACGGCCTTCGCGAAGGTTGGACCGAACGTTTGTGGCTGCTGGCGCGTGAGGCCACGTGCCATCTCCGTGAACACGTTGGACACCACCAGCGAGTCCGGGCGGAAGAAGTTCTCCTGCAGCTTGAGCCTCTTCCTGATGGAGCCGATTTTGGAGACCAGCTCGATTACGCCCCGCACCATCGAGTGCAGTCGGAAGCCGGCCGTAGAGAACTCATTGCTGACGTCGGGGTTGAGGAACGGCACGTAAGCGCGCGGCCGGAACCCAGTCAGACCGACCGAGTGCGCGTACGCGAAACCGACGATGCTTGGCAGCCACTCGTGGTAGGCGATGTGCTGCCACTGGCCGATCACGATCCGGCGCGCCTCCTGGTACAGAGTCTCGTCGGTCCATCTGTGGTGTTTCGCCAGCTCACGCGCCACGCGGTTGTGCTCGCGCACAAACACCGTGTGGAACAGCGTGAGCAGCGTGTTCTCGTTAACGCGCTCGTCTCCGGCGATGAAGCAGACGCGGCCGGTGCAGTTGGTGGCCGGCTGGGGTATCTCGCGCGGCAGCATATTGCCGGTGCTCGTCTTCAACAGGCCGGCCTTGAAGGCCCGCAGCTCGTGGGCCTTCTCGTCCGTGGTGCCGTACACCTGCGAGCAGTCCATCCAGCCGGTGAGCTCGTTGATCTGCGTGGCTGGCCGCGGCCGACACAGCGGGTCGGGCGCCGGGATGCTGCGCACGAAGTTCATGCAGCGGATCTTGTACTTTTTGTAGAAGGGGTCGGAGGCGGGCACGGAGATGGGAAGACACTGCGGATGCTTGAGGCTGGCCGGCATTTCGAGGCCTTTCTTGTCGCAGCACTCGATCGGTGACAGGGTACCGTTTGGATTCTGAAGCTGAAAGTGGGGCGAGATGGACAGGTCGTGGTCCATGAACTGGCCGAAAGTCACCACGGACATGGTGTAGTGCCCGGCGCCGGCGTCGCTATCAGATCTAAGTGTAGCCGCACTGATCTTTCGCGACGTCTCGAGCAGGCCGCCGGCCGCCGACTTGCTGCGGGCTACGAACACGCCGTCGTCGTACGTGCTGTCGAAGAGGCGCCGCAGCCCGCGGAAGTGACTGCCCCAGCGCGGATGGCGCAGGTTGTTGCACTGGCCGTTGATGGTGCGGTACTTGGCCGAGGTGGTGCAGCGGATCGCCGGCTCCGGAGTACAGTTGGGCACGCGCTGCGCCGGGCGCCTCTCCAGACGGCTGAGCCGCGTCGGAGAAGGTCTCCGTGGGCTCTGCGGCTTGCAGAAGGTGAACGGTCCACGGCCGGCAATCAGTGACCTGCGCCGCTGTGTGACCCGCTGCGGGCGTGGCGATCTGCGCCGCCGCCTCCTTGAAGTTCTATTTGAATTTCGCCCCGGCTTCCATTTCCTTCTCCGTGACGTTTGTCTCCTTCGCCGTGACCTCCGTCTCCGTCGTCGTGACTTCCGTTTCCTTCGCCGTGACCTCCGTCTCCTTCGCCGTGACCTCCGTCTCCTTCGCCGTGACCTTCGTCTCCTTCGTCGTGATCTTTGAGCTTCCCGTTTCACTCTCCGTCCCGTCATTAGCGGCCTTGGGAGCCTCGTGGGCGAGCGCGGCGACCGTGGGGCCGTGTCGTGAGTCCGCAGTGGCCTTCGGATGTCCTCGACTTCGCAGTGGGGCCGCGATGAGACCTGGCGCTTGACGCGACGGTGGGCAGTCTTACGGCGCAGCTGGAGCTGCTGCAGGGCCCGCAGCGCCTGATGCGCCGTGCTCTGCGCCGCAGAAGAGGTGCGCGAGTTGAGGTGGAACAGATGTGTGCTGCCGCTCGCACGCGGGCTCCGGCGAGGCCGCGGTCTCAGCACGCCTGCCGCCCGCAGGAACGTCGAGGATAGAGGGCGGATGACCGGCCGGCGGCGGCGGCTGCGCACGGTGCTGCGCGACCTTGGCACGAGTGCCTCGGTGCTGAAGATGGGCAGTCGGCGGCGCTCACCGATTAGGAGGCGCTTCGCCACGCCGTCGCCGTAGTCGAGCGCAAACCGGCTGAGGAAGACGCGCGCGCCAGGCGGCAGCTGGGAGCTGCTGAGCAGCCTGCTCTCTTGGCGCCGAGCGCCAGTGGTGGCGCGCCTCTGGGGCGCCGCGCCGCCGCGCCGCCGCCGCTGCCGCCGCCCGGGCAGCGTGAAGGAAGGCGTGGCGTCGGAGGAGTGGTCCGGACAGCAGACGCCCCGCCCGACGGACGGCAGGCGGCAGACCCGCCGCTCCGAGGCCGACGCCTCCAGCTGCGAGACCACCGCCTCCGGGCAGGAGACGGGCTCGACGCAGCGGCAGGGCGCCGCGCGGCCGGCGGCGCACAGCGCCACCAGCGCGGCAAAGCATAGCAGCCAGCGCCGCATGATGAGCGCCGCCGCCGCCGCTGTCACTGGCGGAGCAGCCGCAGCTCCTGTGAGCGCGCCGGCCGGCTCCGGCCGTGTGGGCACGCTGGCATTTGGGCAGGCGGATGCGAATAGCCCCTCCCCAAACGACCAGTGACATTTTGAGTGAAGGCTGGGGCTCTGCGCAGTCCTGGGCAGGCTCGCTGACCGACGGCTCTGCGGAGGACCTCTCAAGGATTTGGTTGGGTTTGACAGAAACGCGGCGCTGTTTGTTCGGACGTTTGCCACTGTCCGTGACTAAGACTGTCACACCGTCTGTGTATATAAGCAGAGGCCTGACAGTGTGTGGCGCAGATCGTGACCATTGTCCTGCTATGCAACCACGGGCTGCGATGGAAATGGGGGCTTCGACCACACAAGTAAAGATCAAATCCCCGTTTTGACATGCGGATGCCATTACGTGCACCTGAAAGCGCAAATATAGCTCACGAGCGGTGCATTCACGTGAAGCTGTACCTGAAGATCACGCATAAAACGTGTGCACTCGTGCCAAGTCCACGCTACGCATCGTGCGTGATTTCACATCGCGTCGTTTGTAACACTGCTTCGAAATAACGGTCACTTTTATCAACTGAGCTCAGTCAATGAAACGACGATGAAAAAAAACGAAACAATGGATTGTATATTAACGTATCCGTTGCATCAGTGCCCTGACGACCTGCCGAAGCGCAGCTCACGAACCATGAGCCCTTCGCTCAGCCAGAGCCCAGCACCAGCTTGTCCGAGTCTGTCGACCTGTCTGAGTCTCCTCGCCCTGCTGACAAGCGCGCTCGACATTTCGGAGGCGTCGGCCAGCGTACCGACCATGACATCACCTGTCGCGACCCTACGATGGCGCGAGGGCAGGCGGGGTGGGCTCTGTCCGTCGCGTCGGCCGTACAGCGCCATGAGACGAGCTGCGCTCAGGGGGCGGACCCGCGGGAAGGGGGGGGGGGGGGGGGCACTATCAATCCAGCCAGGGGAAGCCACGTCAGCGCCGGGCAGCCGCATGGAAGCGCACGCAGAATGCGCGCATGGAGAGGACCGAGCGCTTCACGCGATGCTCGGCTCAACGGCATGACTGATGCGTGGAAGACCTGCGCGTTCCTCTGCAGTCACGTAGGCGTGCAAACTACTCGTCACACCGCGCCCGCATGTACAGCCATCCCCCGCCGCGCGTGAGATGCGGGACAGCGAGGGGGAGGGGAGGGGGGGGGGGGGGCAAGGAGCACACATCGAGCGTCACCGCAGGCCGGAACGTGACGAAACGCATCCAGTCGGACAGCCATGTATTCACGATGATTAAGCAACAGAGACGACTGACGGGAGCACGTATTGTTACAATGGAGAGCAGGAAGACCTGCGGTGTAAACGAGCATAACAATAGTCAATACAATAGTGACAAACTATATATATATATATATATATATATATATATATATATATATATATATATATATATATGTATATATATATATATATATGTATATATATATATATATATATATATATATATATATGTATATATATGTATGCATATATATATATATATATATATATATATATATATATATATATATATATATGCATTGCACAATATATTTATATACATATATGTATATAGGCGTAATGCATACGACTTACATCCCATGCATGCACACGCACAGACCAAATAAATCGATATCATTATGTATAACTGGTCCCTGACAATGAATCGAAGCGTGAAGGATCATGTGACGCGTGTGATGGCCCCTATCTAGAGTGTTGCAGTCTAAGTCACTGCAAAGAGAAGACACCGCCGTACCGCTCAGTGCGCCGCCCTCCTACCCCCACGAATGAGACATTCTCGACAGGAGCCGGCCAGTCCGGTGGGCGGCGGCCCTCGGGACCGGCCGGCCACGCAGGCCTCGCAGCGCCGCACGCGGGGAGCCGGCGCCGTCACGCGCCGCCCGCCCGCTGCTCTGATGCCCGCGGTGAGCGACCTCAACATATCCAGCCGTATCCCCACACAGACAGACGTGTGGCACACCGGGCGTTTTTTGCAACGACTCTGTTCTCAAATGCCTATATTGATATTCGAGACGCACCGACACCAAACAGCAAGAAAGTAAAGCCCGTCACTTTGGTTGAACCGTTCGATAGATATGACGAAAACATCACAACCGTAAAGCGTGTAGCGAAGCCCATACGCGTTTGCCAGTCTAAGGAGGCGATGCCAGCACCATATGTTGACAGGCCCCAGGCTACTCCTAACATGCTACGAAAAAGGCCACTGCATTGTGGCGCCATAGACTGGCTGCTCGGCGACCCAACAAACGGTCTCAGACCGCTGGTTGACGTTTGTCCGTCTTCTTATCCAGTGACGTCACCCAAAGACCTTCCCGGAGCCCTTGTGACGTCACAGTCGGACTGTCAGCAGTCTCGGGGCGGGCGGCGGCTCGAGGTCTTTGCAGACGACCCGGTCATCGAGAGGCTCACCGGGCGCCACCAGCCTCTCCTCCGGGCCTGGACACTCGCTCTGGTGTCGGGCCAGACTGACGAACACCTGACGGTGGCCGCCGAGGCGGGGTCAGCGGCGGCAGGGCGGGCGGAGGGACATGACACCGTCCGTGAGAAGACAGTGGCACCACGGCGCCGTGAAACGCCATCAGCGGGCGGGCATGACCGGCACGACGTAAGAGCACGCACCAACTAGAGCCGCAAACATCCCCGCTACCGCAGGTCAGGTTCTGCCGGCACGACGCAAGAGCACACACCAACCGGAGCCGCAAACATCCCCGCTACCGCAGGTCAGGTTCTGCCGGCACGACGGCGCAGATCGCGCCGTCGTGCTGCCTCACACGGCCGCCACCGGCGCGTCGGCGGCCTCGAGACGTCCGTGGGGCGGCCGGGTCCGCCGCCCGCGACACCCGCCCCCCCTCCCCCCCCCCCCCCCCCGTCACCCGCCACCTCACGCCGCGGCCGGCGCGCCGCGACGCGCTGACTCACGCTGTCGAGCGTGTTCTGCGAGACGTAGTAGTCGTCAATGCGCAGCTGGGCGGCCAGCCGCTCCAGCCGGCGCAGCACCTCGCCGAGTGGCGCCGCGTCAGAGCCCAGCTCGTACGTCCACACGTTCAGATGGCACTCCTGACGGCGCGCGGCGGCGGCGCGGTCAACACAGCGGCCAGCCGAGCGGTGGGAACGGGACGATCAGTCGGTGAGGGCGGTGGTTCTAGGCTGGCCGGGCGGTGGGAACGGGATGATGTCAGTCGGCGAGGGCGGTGCTTCTAGGCTGGCCGGGCGGTGGGGACGGGACGATCAGGCCGCGGGGGCGGTGCTTCTAGGCTGGCCAGGCGGTGGGGACGGGACGATCAGGCGGCGGGGGCGGTGCTTCTAGGCTGGTCTAGGCTGGCCGGGCGACCGTCCTTGGCCGGTCAGCACGGGTGTCAGGCCGTGACAGTGACGTCACCCGTCACTTTGTCAGCGATAAACTGAGCTGTTAGTGCACCCGCACGTAAAACTGCTCACACTCTAATTGTGTGTGTGTGTAAAACTGCTCACGCTCTCATCACTTCAGCTAAGCGAACACCAGGGTCCGAACATCCAGCTGAGGGGACAAACATCGGCGCAGGAGCCGGCCGGTCGTCGCCATGTCTCGCGAGGGCGGCGGACCACCCACCTTGAGCCGCGAGAACGGCAGACAGGCCTTGACGCGCCGGTCGACGGCGTCCGGGTCAGCCTCGCCGCTGCGGATCGTGACCGTGTAGCCGTCGCCGAACCTGGAGGGGGCCGGCGCCGGGTGTCACGTCCGACAGAGCGACACGGCACCGAGCGGGGTCCCCTGGCGATGGGGCGGGAATTCGGACCACGGACTGCCGAGCATATGCTCTCTGACAACTGGTGTCAGCGCCCCTGACCGCTTATGGCACAACATGCCAACAACAATACCAACGCGAGGTGATCAACTGCGCCAATTCGTAAGACCGCAAGGCGTTGATTTGCATTTCAGCTCATCGAGCTCAGTGAACTCTCAGGATTCTGCTCCGGCGCCCGTGCTTGCCCTCGACACTTCTTTAAGTGCCACTGGCTGACTTTCATCGGCATGACCCGTCACCGAGACCCTGTCACCGCGGTCTGACCTAAACCCAGACATCTCACCGCCTCAGTGTCTGACCTGTCCCGCCGCCCCCGTGTCTGACCTGTCCCGCCGCCTCAGAGTGCGACCTGTCCCGCCGCGTCAGTGTCTGACCTGTCCCGCCGCGTCAGTGTCTGACCTGTCTCACCGCCTCAGTGTCTGACCTGTCTCACCGCCCCAGTGTCTGACCTGTCCCGCCGCCCCAGTGTCTGACCTGTCCCGCCGCCCCAGTGTCTAGCCTGTCCCGCCGCCCCAGTGCCTGACCTGTCCCGCCGCCCCAGTGTCTAGCCTGTCCTGCTGCCCCAGTGTCTGACCTGTCCCACCGCCCCAGTGTCTAGCCTGTCCTGCTGCCCCAGTGTCTGACCTGTCCCGCCGTCCCAGTGTCTGACCTGTCCCGCCACCCCAGTGTCTGACCTGTCCCGCCGCCTCAGTGTCTGACCTGTCCCGCCGTCCCAGTGTCTGACCTGTCCCGCCGTCCCAGTGTCTGACCTGTCCCGCCGTCCCAGTGTCTGACCTGTCCCGCCGTCCCAGTGTCTGACCTGTCCCGCCGTCCCAGTGTCTGACCTGTCCCGCCGCCCCAGTATCTGACCTGTCCTGCCGCCTCAGAGTGCGACCTGTCCCGCCGTCCCAGTGTCTGACCTGTCCCGCCGTCCCAGTGTCTGACCTGTCCCGCCGTCCCAGTGTCTGACCTGTTGCGCAGGTGCTGCGGACTGCCGAGGCAGCGCAGTCGGCCGTTCACCATGACGGCCAGCCGGGTACAGAGGGCCTCACACTCCTCCATGCTGTGGGAGGTGAGCAGCACGGAGCGGCCGGCCGCCACCAGCCGGCGCACCAGCTCCCAGAGGTAGCGACGCGACGCCGGGTCCATGCCCGTGGTCGGCTCGTCCTGCGGAGGCGGCGACACCGGGTCACGCGACGCGCAGCATCACGTGGGATGGAGGCGCGGCAAAACGAGCGCTGGACGGGGTCATCCGCAGCAGCCACCAGGAGCGGCGGACTTCTGGACATGGTGACACGGAGATATCGTCAAACACGCCGGCCGCCAGTCACGTAAGGACTGCAGGCTGAAGCTGGACGTATCGCCACGCCTGGATGACGTGATGACGAAGACGATGACGACCGCGGACTTCAGGGCGCAATGAATACCAACGCCGCGTTTGCCGATCGCTGGACGGGCCGACCGGAGGGCAGCCTCCGCCACTGACCAGCAGCACCAGCCGCGGCGCGCCCACCAGAGCCAGGGCCGTGGACAGCTTGCGCTTGTTGCCGCCGCTGAGGACGGCGGCCGGCCGCCGGGCGTACACGACCAGGCCCAGCTGCCGGAGCAGGCGGTCCACCTCCAACCGCAGCCGGGCTGGGGGCACGCCGCGGATCCTGCCGACGGTCACAGCAGGTCACGGGTCAGGCCAGACATCCAGGGGCGGGATCCATCGAGGAAGGGCTAGTAGCAGGGGCATTGGATCAGGGTCAGTGTTGACTTCTGGACGAGTGACGGAAGACCATAAGCCTTCGCATTTTTATACCAAGGCCTTGCCGCATGGAATGCACACGCCTAGCACAACAGGGGCAAGGAGACTGATCTAGAGCAAAAACACAGAAAGCTTTTCTTAGAACCTGAGAGAATGCCAACATTCATGGACATCGCGACAGGTCGACTTTCATCCTCGTCACGGTGCGGCCTCTGTTACCCACATGGCGTAGACGGTGAGGTGTTCAGAGACGGTCATCTCTCCATGGAGCGCGTCGTGCTGCGGACAGTAGCCCATCTCGCTCAGCGCCGTGTCCAGCTCCTGGCGAAGGCTGACATCTCGCGAGTGATCGCCGCACTGTAGCTTAACCAATGCGTCGCCAGACGTCACCGACTTGTCACCCGTCAGCATACGGAAGGTGGACGTTTTTCCCGCGCCGTTGACGCCCAGCAGCCCGAAACACTGCAACGGCAGCGCTACCTGTCACACGGGTTGGTAACAACTGAAGTATTTACAGCTTCGCTACGGCAATACAAACCAGTGATACAGAAGTAACAGGACGTGGAAATGCTGCCAAAGATGGCAGAAGGTGGAGATGAAAGGAACTATAATTTTCATAAATTTCGACCATGCAACAGCATTCACTCACTTATAAGCTCGTCCGAGGTTGGGACGGAGGGTGGCGACCTCTCCAAGCCCATCCCCCATTTCCAACCCCAGTACAGATGGGGCGGGCACTGCGACCGGGTTCAATGCCTGCACCCGTCTACCCCTACCCCTCATTTCTCTCCCCTGGGGGCGGCCAAAGTGCTTACTGATTTAACGGTCTGGCGTCCAAATACTTCGTTATAGTTTGCAGGCCCAGAGCCCGGTTTGGCCTCCACCTGAGTCACCAAATTTTCCATCCAAAGATCCGATGGCATAACCCTGTTCTAAACTTTACCAGTTACCACTAAGCACTGAATCCTGGCTACCAGAGCAACAGCCAAAGGGGGAGGGGTTTCGGGGAAGAGGCACCTTGGACCCGGTTTTTCGTTTTTCACCACAGCGGGATTCCGATAGAAACTAGAAATAGGCGTGGTGCGTATTCACCGAGCTCCGGACCCCTGCCTCAATGAAATCCTGGCCAAGCTCTGCTGGTGACAGCCCGAGTGATACATGAAAACTGCGAAGCGTGCCACCAACTTAATACGTCGAAATCCCTGCACATGCTCTCCCTATCTAACTTCGTCTTCGCCAAAACTGCCGTGAGGCAAACAACACCTCCATCTGCGAGCCTCCGTAAAGAGGAGCAGAAGCGACACGTGTTCGCCACACTGATCTTGGGCAAACATCCACGCGAACGCCTGACCACGGCCGGCCGGCGACCGCCCGCTGCCCGTCCCCCCACCTCGCCCGGGGCGACGCCGAAGCAGAGCTGGTCCACGGCTGTGCCGGCGACCGCCCGCTGCCCGTCCTCCCACCTCGCCCGGGGCGACGCCGAAGCAGAGCTGGTCCACGGCTGTGCCGGCGCCGCGGTACACCTTGGTCAGCGGTCGAGCTTCAGCACGGTCGCCGTCGGCGGCGCCACCGACAACACGACCGCCGCTCGGCCGCCACGTCCCGGTCCTCCGGCTCCAGCGGCTCCTCGGCCGGCGGCGACGACAGCCCTCTGGCGGTGGAGACGGACGCGGGTCACGGTGTGCCATGCGAAGACAGCGGGACAGACGGACGGCCGACGCCGGCTGATGTTCAATATGCAATGTATCCAGGTCACCGCGATCAGCCTGCTTTCAGGTGGGAGTCTGTCTAACGTTCGATGTGTCCGTTTTATGTCAGCTGACACTTGGGGCACTACCCTTAATAACAGCTGCATTGAAAGCCAAATGGGTCAAGTAAGAGAAGCGCCAACAGAAAGATAACGTCCGGACAACATCCCCAACATATCCCTGAACTGCTTGACCAGCGAGATGACACAGTTGTCTGTGCCGCCGCTGGCACGCCCGGCCGGTGGGAGCGGCGGCCGCCACTGGCCGGTCCTCAGCCGTCGGTCGGAGCGCCTACCTGCGGCGGCGCCAATACAGCGGCCCCAGCTGACACACCCGGCCGGTGGGAGCGGCGGCCGCCGCTGGCCGCTCCTCAGCCGTCGGTCGGAGCGCCTACCTGCGGCGGCGCCAGCACAGCGGCCGCCGCTGACACACCCGGCCGGTGGGAGCGGCGGCCGCCGCTGGCCGCTCCTCAGCCGCCGGTCGGAGCGCCTACCTGCGGCGGCGCCAGCGCAGCGGCCGCAGCTCCAGCAGCAGCGTCACGGCCACGCCCACGGCCGCCGTCACAGCCATGGCTGTCACGTAACGCAGCGACAGCCCCATGGAGAGCGGCGACAAGATCCGAGCCGTCTTGCCTGGACGGCGGGGGAAGAAGAGGAGGTCAGGACGCCGGCCCAGGCGGCCGGCGGGCGGACGGGCAGGACACGGGCGCGACGCGAGCACCACCCGCGCACGGCCAACCAGCATCGCAGCGGGGCGTCTCTGAGCTAAAAAGTTGCTCATACTGGACTGCGTGATGTAACCACTTGAGGGTAAGGCATGGCGACAGTCGGGCACGCTTACGCAAAAATACGACTCCACGTAGACCGAGCTTGCCAGAAAATAAGCCTTGCACAGCGCACAAAATGCACCATGCACACAGCAATAACAACAAAGTACCTGTCTTCACCAGGAAGTCGTTATGGTATTGATTGTAGGCAATCTCGAGCAGGCCACGACCTAGACAGTAGTTCGGCAGCACCAGGAAGACGGACTTCATCGCATTGACCGCCTGAAGAGGACACAGGCAGTCATACGTCAGGGCGGCCCGTGTCATCAGCACCCAGCGCCGCTGGCTGGCGGTGCTGGTCCGGCTGGTCCCAGCGCACGGCGCTGATATTCTGCTGATTGGCACGTCCTTGGCCCCAATCGCAATGAAACGCAACTGAATGGCCCGCAGTAGATTACCCACCAACCCTTAAGTCATGCTGTCCACGTTGTCAGATTGATGTACTGTGCGGCCAGACATCTCCACAATCCTGTCTAGCCAGTGCTCTGGCCCGTAACCCAGCAAACTGCGCGATAGAAATGTGCAAACCTGTACAAGCAGTGCCAGTGTATTCCACCAATCAATCACGTTCAGCAAATGCAGGTTCAAAAAGACGAGCACATAGGAACTCCAAAACACAGACACATCAAACTGCAGTGTCTGAGCCGGGCAAGCTTACTTGAAGTGACATCTTCACACGGATAACGATACATCGCTCCACTACAACTGAGCCTAATCCTACACTCCCCACTCTCAGAGGCTGGCACTTGCATCCGCCGACCGAGCCCGAGCACTGCCGGGCCTCTCAGCCGCGAGGCCCAAAAATGCATTTAAGGGGACGGATCTGAGCACCCTCCCAGCCTTCTCAGTCGACAAAGGAAACAAGGTCTGGCCCCGTCCTTCCCACGCGTCCCTCAGTCTAGCCCACACGAGAGGCGCCGCTGCCTTCCCCATCACCAGAGCCACAACCTGACCCGCCGATGTGGCCACTGTGACCCTTGTGACCCTTCTGACCTGCTGGTCCTCGATACTCTCGAACAAGGAGGTGGTGAGCAGCGCGGCGGCGCCCAGGAACAGGTTGAACATAACCACGGCGATGTAGGCCGAGCCCGGCTCGCGGAACAGGAACGACGCCGGGTACATCAGAGGCGTCATCGACCACCTGGGGCGGGGGTTCGGTCACACACCAGGTCAGAGGTACAGGCTGGCGCCGGCCCAACCAGCCAAACACGGCAGGCAATGTTGACAGCTTTGAAAGCAGATGAGAACCTCGGTCAGGGCTTGTGCCATCGATGCCGTGTTAAGTCATGGCGTGCAACAGGCAATACGCTTTTTGGCGGGGCGTTAAAGCACGGCGTTATTGTTTCCTGATGCACTAGTATGCTGATGCAATCCACTGCATCTCTCTGACGTAAGTGACTGTGCTGGCACAGCACGGCCTACAATGCTGCCGAGAGCCCAAACTGTCGAGAACAAGCAGGCCTTGCGCTCAACTGACGTCTACCGACAAAGCAGTCACGCGCCGGCCCGCTTTTGTTCATCGGCCTTTGAGTCCCAAATGTCAAAACACGCTGCCAGCGGCCGAGCTGCCACCTCTGACCAGCCGCCGCCCACACACCGCAGGTGACGTGTCATGGCGACCAACCGGGACCGGCCAGTCCGCCGCCAACCGGCGAGCCACGAGCTGCGAGCAGCTCCAGGAGCCCGCCCTGCCGCCCGCCTCCGTCCCCCGCTCAGCTATGGCGCGCTGGCTGCTCTGCCTGACGGCGGCGCTGTGCGCCGTCGGCCGCGCGGCGTCCTGCCGCTGCGTAGACCCCGTCTCCTGCCCGGGGGCGCTGGCCTCGCGGCCGCGGCACTGCAGGCTGCCGTCCGGTGGGCCGGGCGTCTGCTGTCCCTTCCTCGCGCCTCCGGGCTCCGCCAACGGCGCCCGGTCGGCGTTCTCGTTCTCGGCGCCGTCGCTGCACAGCCAGACACTGCTCCCGGCTAACGTGGGGTCGGGCCGCTCGGCGCTGGACGGGGCCTCGCTGCCGGAGGGTGCGCGCCGCTTCCTGCAGGCGTTCGACCTGGACACGGCCGACACGGGCCCGATCCGGCCCAGCGCGGCGGCGGCGGCTTCCCGGCCGACGTTCTTCAGGCCCGACGGGACGCGGCCCGCCGCCGCCGCCGCGGGGCCGCGCGTGTCATTCTCGACGGTGGCGCCGGCGCCGGCCGCCCGCACGCCGGCTAGCGGCACGACACGCGTCAATTTCCTGAACGCGCGCACCTCCTCGCGCTCTCAGCGGCGAGGCGGCGCCGCGCTGCGGGCGCTGCAGCAGGTACAGGCCAGGGCGAGGCGCGCACCGACAGCGGCCGGCGTCAGCCCCAGCGCCCGCCCACCTCGCAGCCGCAGCTTTTTCCTCAACGACGGTCAAACAAACCGGTTCAACTTCCAAGACGTGTTCCGGCCGTTTACGACGCCCGCCCCCCAAACGCAGCGCGTCCCCGACTGCACTCCGGAGCCGGCCATCAGCTGCTCCTCCTCGGCCAAGTACCGCACCATCAACGGCCAGTGCAATAACCTGGGTCAACCGCGATGGGGCAGCCACTTCCGCGGGCTGCGGCGCCTCTTCGACAGCACGTACGACGACGGCGTGTTCGCGGCCCGCAGCCTGTCGGCGGCCGGCGGCCCGCTCAAGTCGTCCCGAAAGGTCAGCGCGGCGGTGTTCAACGTGGACAACAACCCGGCGCCGATCTTCACCATGTCCGTGGTGACTTTCGGCCAGTTCATGGACCACGACCTGTCCATCTCGCCCATCTTCCAGCGCGAGGGACCCGACGGCAAACTGTCGCCGATCGAGTGCTGTGACAACAATGGCCTCGAGCTGCCGGCCAGCCTCAAGCATCCGCAGTGTCTGCCCATCTCCGTGCCCGCCTCCGACCCCTTCTACAAACAGTACAAGATCCGCTGCATGAACTTCGTGCGCAGCATCCCGGCGCCCGACCCGCTGTGTCGGCCGCGGCCAGCCACGCAGATCAACGAGCTCACCGGCTGGATGGACTGCTCGCAGGTGTACGGCACCACGGACGAGAAGGCCCACGAGCTGCGGGCCTTCAAGGCCGGCCTGTTGAAGACGAGCGCCGGCAACCTGCTGCCGCGCGAGATACCCCAGCCGGCCACCAACTGCACCGGCCGCGTCTGCTTCATCGCCGGAGACGAGCGCGTCAACGAGAACACGCTGCTCACGCTGTTCCACACGGTGTTTGTGCGCGAGCACAACCGCGTGGCGCGTGAGCTGGCGAAACACCACAGATGGACCGACGAGACTCTATACCAGGAGGCGCGCCGGATCGTGATCGGCCAGTGGCAGCACATCGCCTACCACGAGTGGCTGCCAAGCATCGTCGGTTTCGCGTACGCGCACTCGGTCGGTCTGACCGGCTACCAGCCGAACGCCTACGTCCCGTCCCTCAACCCCGACGTCAGCAATGAGTTCTCGGCGGCCGGCTTCCGGCTGCACTCGATGGTGCAGGGCGTGATCGATCTGGTCTCCAGGATCGGCTCCATCAACCGCCGGCTCCAGCTCACCGACAACTTCTTCCAGCCGGACTCGCTGGTGGTGTCCAAAGTCTTCGCGGAGATGGCGCGTGGCCTCACGCGCCAGCAGCCACAGACGTACGACCGCAGGTTCGAGCGAGCCATCCACGGCAACCTGTTCAAAGTGGGCCCCGTCGGCCTGGACCTGATGGCGCTCAACATTCACCGGGGTCGCGACCACGGCATCCCCACCTACGCCACGGTGGCGGCCCGCTGTCACAACATCCAAATCTCCGACTGGTCCCATCTGCTGACGCTGCTGACGGCCCAGGACGTGGCGCGTCTGAAGCGCAGCTATCACCACTGGCGCGACATCGACCTGTTTGTCGGCATCAACACGGAGCGGCCGGCGCCCGGTGCGCTAGTCGGCCCCACGGCGCGCTGTCTGATCACCGACCAGTTCCTGCGCGCCCGCTATGGCGACCGTTTCTTCTACGACCAGGCCGGCCAGCGGGGCAGCTTCACCACCGCTCAGCTGCGCGAGATACGCAAGGCCAGCTGGGCTCGCTTGCTGTGCGACAACGTGGGACGTGGCTTTGACGCCGTCCAGCCGCTGGCCTTCATCAAGCCCATCAACTTCCATGGCCTGAACCCGGTGGTTAGCTGCAGATCGCCGCGCATACAGCGGCTCGACCTGTCCAAATTCTGAGACCAATGTTAGAGGCTAACATGTCTTCAGGGCCGTTCCCGTTCCTCCTGACGTGTGTGCGCAGAGCGCGTTTAGTGCTTAAGTTAGGGACACCGCACCCAGTGCCGTCCTCGGCCGGGAATTACATTTTCCGTTCAGTTTGTCACAACCTCTTGCCATATGGATTAATAACAAGTCATCCAAGACATGCGATGTGGCGCAGTGGGCTATCAATTAAACGCCTTATCTGAATCACGGTATTCACAATTACCCTCCGCGTGCTCCACGCGACATGCGTAAGGCATTGAGCTAGCGTTCCAAAGCCCTCGCCGTTAGACTACGCAGCTTTAAAAGGAGCAGCCCGAGACCAGTGTGGACATCTCAGACTGGGCCAGCACCAGACCGGGGTCCAGTGGCTGACCTCGCTCGCTCGCCACACTGACCCGTAGAAGAAGACGAGCAGCGTGACGGCCGCCAGGTTCGAACCGGACGTGTAGGCCGGATCGTTGAAGGCCGCTATAATCAGCAGGCAGGCGGCCGACGGCACGCTGCAGTTGACCTGACGAGCACGCACGGGGACGTACCGAGGTCAGAGGAGACAACAACTGGACCCCAGGTATGATCCCAGGTCAGCTGACAACCGACACGTGTCAGGGGAGGGTCTGGCGACCGGCGGCGCAACCTCCCTCCCCTCCCGCACACCCCCGCTAGCTTCCCCCCCCCTCCCCACCCCCCAGCATTTGCCGAACCGGTTGCCAAAGACCAGAGGCGCACGTCACTCTGCCGCTCTGTGACGGCCCCTCGCTCGCCAGCCCGGAACACAGCCGTCAGAGAACCACGAGGCCGACCTGTCACTGACACGCGCTCCCGCCAGACCCCCTCCCCCACCCCCCGGACCTTCAGGCAGCGCCAGTGGGGGGGGGGGGGGGGGGGGGCACGTGTCGCGCCACGCTCTCTGACACACGGCTGAGCGGGGCCCCACCCTGTGGAGGTCTCGCACCAGACGGCCCCGGCGGCAGGCGGCGGCCGAGGCAGCCGGAGAGCGTGCCCGGCCGGGCGCGGTGAGTCAGGTATCAGACGACTAAGCGCGACACAAAGCGCTGCTGGCGCACCGGAGAGGGACCAGCGCGCGGCCGATGCCGATATAACACAGGCGGTTACCGCGGTAATCAAGGGATTTCACCCATCTCTCAAAGTAGCTATTCACTGCTGCCAGCAGGCAATGACTCAACCGGTTCTAATGATGGTTGGCAGAGCCTAATGACTCACCAGGTCCCAATAGCAGTCAGCAGGACCTCGTGACTCACGTCCGCAGGACACTCCGCAGCACACAGTGGCTCGCTACGCCTTAGCGGCATTTGCTGGCGACTGGCGACTCACCAGATCCCAGCAGTAGTTGGCCAGCCAGTAAACGGTCCGATCGAGGCCGCACAGCCGCTTGCAAGTGTTTGCTGCGCTGGCGCTGCTCTGTGACCAGCGCCAGCACCAGCGAGGCCGGCACGAAGCTCAGCGCCACCAGCACGAACAGCGCGATCAGAATGTCGGTGCCCTGGCGGATCTCCTCCTCCAGTGTGAATGCGCCGGTCCGGGGCAGCGGGTGGTTCACACACGTCACCCCTGGAGCGACAGCAGAGGGACATTACACACGACGCGTCGGAAGCGACAGCGAACGAACGTTACACACGGCGCGTCTGGAGAGACGGCAAAGGGACATTACACACGGCGCGTCTGGAGCGACAACGGAGGGACATTACACACGGCGCGTCTGGAACGACAGCAGAGGGACATTACACACGTCACCCCTGGAGCGACAGCAGGGGGACGTTACACACGGCGCGTCTGGAGCGACAGCGAACGGACATTACACACGGCGCGTCTGGAGGGACAGCAGAGGGACGTTACACACGGCGCGTCTGGAGAGACAGCAGAGGGACGTTACACACGTCACGTCTGGAGCGACAGCGGAGGCACGTTACACAAGCGACAGGGGGACACAGCACGGATGGAGGACGGTTAGGGCATCGCGCGCTACGCCAAGGGAACGAGGCGTCACTTGTTGCGCACATCACTCCTGGAGTCTCAGATTTCGTCTAGAAAGATGAAGAACGGGTCTCAGAGGTGGGGCGTTACAATGACAATAGGTGGGGGCTGCGGGACAGGGAACAGACGGGCGAGGCACGCAGTGGGAAGGCGAACGTGGGGGTCGAAAAGGACACAGGGCACAAACTGTCACGCACGAGATGAAACAGAACACATGTGCATGTTCGAGTTCATGCACATTATCACTGTGCATGAACTCGAGAAAGTTGGCAGTCGTGCTTGTGCCAGCGCAAAGCGCATCGAGGGACGTGGGATATGGTGACATTACGAGCTGTAAAAGTCTGGGCGCAAAATTAGTACCGAGTGGGCCTCTCGCTGAGTGACAGCCGACGAACAGAAGGTCACAGGCGTCACTACCAGGACATGGGGTTACCCATCACATTTAGGCTATTGGCACCAGCGCACACCTGAGTCGTCACCTTCGCACAACGAAACTGCAAAAAACCCACAACTGAAAAGCACGACGCAGGAAAACCCCGAGACAACACAACGGCCGCGCGGCCCGGCACTGACCGTAGGCGGCCGGGTCCCCGGCGGCCGGCGGCAGGTTAGCCCGCAGCACGGCGTTGTTGAGCGCGTTGACGTAGGCGGGCACGGCGTGCAGGCCCTTGTGGTTGAACCAGGCCTTGGCCCGGCGACGAACGGCGGTGCGGCGGGCGGCCGGCGACAGATGCCGGCCAAACTCGGGCGGCGTGGCCGCGTGCACCAGGCCCAGGCTGAGGCCGCCGTACCGGCGCAGCCTGCCCGCCGCGGGTCAGAGGTCAGACGGGAGGGCGGCGGCGGGGTCCACGCCGGTCAGGGGAGAAGGGCAGAGCTGACGCGGCGTCGGTGCCGTTTGCCCGGCCGCAGCCAGGAGGGCAGCAGTGAGGGACCGCCTCACAGCCGTACCACGCTGCCACTCGTCCGGGGACAGGTCAGCAAAGACACGCCGACCCAGCACCAAACCGTCGCATTCTTTCGACTGGGGGTGGTGGTGTGGTGGTGATTTGGGTTTTAAGGGCGCGTCGGCATCAGGGCCATTTTGCGCCCACTCGATGACGGTTATCTACCTCTGCGACGACGCGATAATTATGTTGTCAACTGATAACAGGTAGCCTCACTGGCGCACTTACACTGAGGGGTGAGTGAAAATAACGTCAAAGCCAATGTGTGCTAAAAATGCGAGTATATCTCCAAGTTCACCACATGGGTCTCGACCGAGTAACCGATGAAGGGGCGCTGGAGGAAAAAATCGTCGCCTCTCCGTCTCAAGGCGCCGACATGAGACGAGCACATGTTCAACAGACAACCGGTCCCCGCATCTATTACAACGTGGCACATCCCTACGCGTCAAGTAAAACGAGTGTGTGGCGTATGTATGACCCAACCGAAGCCGACAAAGGGCGACTTCCTGGAAGCGGCTTCGGCGATGGGAGGATTCCCAATCACCCAGTTGGGGCTTGATTTCCCTGAAAGCGTGGAGGTGTTGGTCGAACATGTGCTGCCACGCATTGCGGACGTATTTGGAAATGACTGACTTCAGATCTCGAGCGGGTACATACATTGGTATTGGGTTTCTCTCACACGCCGCAGCTTTCGCTGCGGCGTCGGCTTTTTCATTCCCCATTATTCCTATGTGACTGGGGATCCACATAAATGTGATACGACAGGAAGTGCTGTCCAGCCATTCCAATTCCTCCCAAATTGAGCGAGTTAAAAATGAGTGGTCACGCGACATCGCCGTCGGGTCTAATGATAAAAGTGCACTACGCGAGTCGGTCAAAATCACTATATCCCTTTCAGGACGACAAGCAACGTACTGAAGCGCTGCTAAAATGGCAAACAGTTCTGAGGAAAAAACTGACATGTGCTGCGGGAGGCATAGACCTACGGTATGGTCACCGCAAACAAATGCGCAACCCGTTCCTGTTGAGCCCTTGGACCCATCGGTAAATATTTGTAATGAGTTCACGTATTGTGAGATCTGTTCCAACGAGTACGTGAGGAACTCTCATGGTGCAGTGCCATTTTTAAGATGCTGACAGAGTTTCAAATCATACTTAATACTCAGACGTCTCCACGGAGCTGGGTCCCGAAGAGTGTGCGGGGCAATGTCATCCAGCGTAATATCCGCCTCGTCCAGGCAGTCCCGGACGCGCAGGCACATCGGCCGCGCTGACGTGGGCCGCCCCCCCAAGAAAGAACGAATCAACGTCTGAGAGAAAATGAACTTAAAGGCTGGGTGATCCGGAAATTGTGAAACCTTTGTAGCGTAATTTAAAGTAAATCGTTGTCTCCTAAGAGGCAAGGGCGGTTCATTCGCTTCCACCAGCAAGTTTCTTGTTCGGGTCGTACGAAACGCCCCAGTGGCTATACCAACACATGTATGGTGGATTGTGTCCAAAACCTGCTTTGAAGATGTAGGAGCACTATCGTAGACAGGACTAGCATAATCGATGACTGATCGAATTAGAGCCCTATAAAGGTTCAACAGGGTGCTTCTATCGGCTCCAAACGTCATACGACACATTACTTTCATGAGGTTCACGCGCTTGAGACACTTAGTCTTAACCATCTTAAAGTGTTGCTTAAACGTGAGCCGACGGTCAAACGTGAGGCCCAGGAAACAAATGTCGTTACAAACTGGGATAGTGGCATTATACAGTCGCAACTCCGGGTCTCTACAGCCTCTAATCCGTGAGCAGAAGTGCGTGCACTTAGTCTTGGTGGTCGAAAATTTGAAGCCATTCTTAAGGCTCCACTCAGATGGTCGAATCAGGCATAACTGAAGCTGCCTCTCAGCAGACGTCGTTGTGGATGCCGCACACCAGATGGCAAAGTCGTCCACAAACAGTGACCGACTGATGGTAGGCGGCAGACAGTCGGCGATATCATCGATCATCAGCGCAAATAGGGTTACGCTAAGCACGCTCCCTTGAGGAACACCGTTCTCTTGTTCATAGCGATCAGATAGCATGCCACCCACTCGGACACGGAAGAATCGACGACGTAAAAAGTTTTCAATGAAGAGTGCCATGTGACCTCGGAGTCCACACTTGTGTACTTTGCTTAGAATGCCATAGCGCCAGGTGGTATCATAAGCCCGCTCAGTGTCAAAGAAGGCTGCTATCGTGTGACGTCTTTGTTTAAAAGAATGTCGTATAGCTGTGTCTAAGATCGTTAGGTGGTCAACAGTGCATCGGTTCTTCCGAAACCCGCATTGCACTTTGGAAAGACAATCGTGGGCTTCAAGGTACCACATGAGACGATCATTCACCATCCTCTCTAGCAATTTGCATAGGGATGAAGTCAGCGAAATTGGGCGGTAGTGCAGTGGATCGGAACCATCCTTTCCGGGCTTCCGTATCGGGACTATAATGGCCTCCCGCCACGACTCCGGGAAGTCATCTTGCAACCATATGTAGTTGAAAAGTGAGAGTAAGGCATGGAGGGACTCCTTCTTTAGGCGATTCAACATATCATTGTGGACTTTATCCAATCCAGGCGACACACTCTTAGCTCTCTTAAGAGCAGTGCAGAGCTTCATGACAGTGAACGGTTGGTTGTACTCATAAATCTCTGAGTCAGGAATTCTAAAATTGATTGCCGTCTTCTCACTTCGTTCCTTGTAACGAATAAAGCGTGGGTCGTCTGTTCCATGTCGGCACCTTTCTGCAAATGCGAGACCTATTTTGTTGGAAACTTCCTGTGTGTTCAATATCGTGATTCCCGCAATTTTCAACACCGGAACTGCAGTGGAGACGCTCCTACCGGAAATGCGACTAACTCGCTGCCACACTGCACTCAGTGGGGTGTGACGATTTAAACCATTTATATATTCCCTCCATGATGTACGCTTCGCCTCACGTATTGTGCGTTTCGCAAATGCTCTGGCCTTTTTAAAAGCGATGAGGTTGTTGGTCGTTGCAGAACGCTTAAAAACCCTGAACGCCCGCTTCCGCTTGAGAATTGCCGCCTTGCAGTCCTCTGACCACCAGGGAACAGGGATCCTGCGCGGCTCAGGTGATGTCAAGGGAATGCAAGACCTAGCAGTGTCGACAATTGTGGATGTCACTTGTTGTGCAAGAGACATTGTATTGTCGTCCTCGGTCGGCTGCACTCTAATATGGCACTCATCAGTAAACTTTTGCCAGTTAGCACGCCGAAGGTCCCAGTAGGAAGGCCTCCTGCCTGGGTGTCCAGCATTCATCCCAAGCCATATTGGTAAATGGTCGCTCCCATATGTAGTGCTCTCAACGAACCAAGACAACCGACAGAAAAGGGACGAGGAGCAGATAGAAAGATCTATCGCTGAAGTAGTGCTGGACGGCAGAGATATATGGGTATGCCGGCCGGTGTTAACAACACAAAGATTATTTGTATTCAGCAAACGCTCAAGATGTCGGCCTCGGCGGCTTGTGTGACTGCAGCCCCACAAAGGGCCATGGGAGTTGAAGTCACCTAGCAACAAGAACGGCGATGGAAGCTGATCGAAGATGGACTGTAGTGTCGAATCCGGTACTTCCTCAGCAGGAGGGAGGTAGATAGAACAGACAGTCAGCCTCAGCGACCCAAGGTCGACGACGACAGCAACAGCTTGAAGGTCAGTGTTAAGACTTACAGGAGAGCACGGTATACTGTGATGAACTAAAACCGCCACCCCACCATGGGCGATCGTGTCAGTTCTCACGTCTTTCCGAAAGATGCTGTAACATTTGACGTTAATTTGGGCGTCATCAGATACCTTTGTTTCTTGTAAGCATGCCACAACCGGGTTACGAGAAGATAAGAGTGTGTGTAGGTCCGACATGTTGGCCCTCAAGCCACGCATGTTCCATGTAAAAACGTCACTGGCATGCTAGGTATGCTTGTATGTGGGGTGTACGGTTAAGATCCATCGGTACAGCTTACATCTGCTTTAAGCGTTCACCTAGGGCTTTGCACTAAACAAATCTCCCTGGCGACGCTCTACTTCAGTGGAGGTAAGCCGGACCCTTGGCCGGGCTTTGGGACTTCCACCCTCCGTAGGCGACGTCGGCCAAGGAGGGGCACGCTTCGTTGCACGACCCGCCACCGGGGACGGCAGGGTAGGCCGACCCGAAACCCCGTCCCCAGGTGGAGGGATGGGAGGCGGACCCATTGACCCTCCCGGTGAGTGGGGCGGAGTCGACAGCGAGAGCCGGCCCCCCGTCCGCTGTGCAGACGCCGACCTGGCGGCGCGCCCTGCAGGGCCAAGGTCCAGAGAACCCGGACGAACAACAGTTTCAGAGGGGCGGTTCCGGGAGGGAGCGACGACTGGAGGATGCCGAACCTTGTCCGGTTCTCGTGAGCCGGGGGGACCGGCGCTTCCGGCAGGGCCACTAGCTGGGGAGCCAGAGGGGCCCAACTCTCGTAGCGCCCCTGTGCCAGCGACGACAAATCCCGTCGTAGCTGGTATGGATGGAGGGGGAGATGGAGCCCGAGAGGGCGTGTCGTAAGCACTGGCTGGGCCGGGGTGCGATGATGGGGGGCGAAGTCCACGACCTCGCTGGACCGTGGTCCATCCCTCGTTCCCGGGTCGCGACCCAGCCCCGGGCTCTCTGGTAGCTCCGCCAGGGGGTTCCAGCCCCATAGGCTGAGCTTCTCTAGCGGCGGCCAATGCCGCAGGTGGATTTTTTTCGGAGGTTCCGACCTCCGGTACGACGGAACAGCAGAGCCAGTTGATACAAGTGTGCTTAGTATCAGCTGTACAAACTCGCCTACAGTCATGCCTTTGAAATCATCAAGTCCACTCAGTTTCAGTACCTCGTTGGCTGCGGGTGTTACCTGGACTAAATTTCTTGCCGGATTGGTAAGGGCGTCTTTGTATGTCCTTGTGGTGGTCGCATCGTTGTGTCGGCGTTGGGCCTCCCGAAACGAGACTCCTTCCTTCACTTTGATGTTCAGGACAGTTTTCGCTGACAAGAAGGACTGACAGCTGCGATATGACGCCACGTGACCCTGACCACAGTTGACGCATTTCACGGTTTCTGATTTACACTCAGTGTTGGTGACCTATTTCCGCACACCTTCCGCATCCAACTTCTTTCCAGCACTTGTCCGTGAAGTGACCATACGTCTGGCATCGGTAGCATCGGACTGGGTCGGGTACATAGACCCTAACAGGAACCGACTGATATCCCACGCGGACCCTATCTGGAACTCTCGCAGAGCAAGACGTCAGAATAATTGAGTCAGTATCGGTCAGCTCTCCTCTCTCTCTCCTCTTGATACGTCTCACTGCCGTCACCCCTTCCTCACACAAGCCCTCAGCAACATCCCCATCACTCACGCCGCGAAGGTCCCGGCAAGTAATCACACCCTTAGAGTAGTTCTTAGAGGGGTGAGGGTGCACCGATACGGGCACCCTAACCTCTCCCTGTCCTCGCACTTTGTACATAAGTGTGGTCGTTTTAAGCATGCGCTGGATTTCGCGGTCGTCTGTCAGATGCACTTCTATGCCTCCGTCCGCATACGAAAAGACATCCTTGGGCGTCCCGATCTTGGAAAATGCTTGTTGGCGTTGAAGTGGGTTTAGTCGGAGCGGTACTGTCCTTCATTGGTCATCTTCTCTGGCGGATCTTACGACCAGAAACTGGGGTAGTGGACGACGGTCGAGGTTTGGGGGGTTGGTTGATGATAAAGTATCCATAAGTATGTGTTTATATTCGGCGCCCTGATTCCCCGCCCACCACGGAGCCCAACACGGGGACGGTCCACTTCTAAGAGAGGAGCCGCCAGGGCTAACAGCACGCTATACGCAGGCCAGTGTGCCAAAAGAGTTGCTGCGAGATCCACCGGGCACGTGTCTGCGGGCGCCAGTGCCTCAGGTTCGCAGGTGCTAACCAGGCACCCTGGTGACAAACCGAGGTACGGCCCCTTAATGATGTCAAGGGGCAGACACTGCACCCGGCAGCTCCCCCCTCAACACCCGTCACATGACCTGCTTGCCTCCAAGCCAGTGTCACGAAAACACGACGCCTGACCAGCCGATTTCCTCGTGTGGAGACTTCACGAGGCATCCGCAGGATCACAAATTCGGGCCAAAGCCACGTGTTGGTAAGCTGCCCCGACTGACCCATAGGGAAACTCCCTCAGTGACCAGGATCCCTTCATCACTACCTGCGGACCCAACGGGGTACGGCGAGACCCAGATAAGACTGAGAAGCTGGGGCCGAGGGGTTGCTAATCCCTACTCTGAACGAGTCAGAGCCCTTGCGGGAGGCGCGTTTCGTCTGGCCCCTCCTCTTTGGCCGGAAGGGGCGCTTTACAAGCCTCCCCAACCGCCCGCAGGATCATTGGGACACGAAATCCCCCCCCCCCCCCCCACCACGGAAAGGTAGTGCCTCACGGGGGGGCTTTCGACTGGGGGCAGCACACCTAGTGCGTACTGAGAGTGAGCACGCACGATGTTCTCTTTGGCACACGGCCAGACGCACCCGACTCCGCTGCCGACACGTAGCTCCGCAAGGACAGATGGGGCCCGGCAGCGCGCTTGCCTATCCGCGGTCTGACGCCGCTGCGCACGACACGACACACCGTAACGCCAACCACCGCAGCCTGAGTTCCCGCTCAACCAGGCCCGTGGCCTCCCCTGCAGAGCTCAGTGACCCAGTGCGAGCTACCGGCTCCCCTGTCTCGTTCAACACCCAGCCATCAGCGGTCAGGCAGCCGCGCCTGCACGGCCGGTCCCAACTGCTGCCAGCTTTGGAGCCCCTGCTCGGTGCGAGCAGTCCACCCCCGCCCGGCGCCAGAAGTCCACCCCTGCAGCAGTCCATCCCCGTCCGGTGCCAGAAGTCCACCCCTGCCCGGTGTCAGCAGTCCAACCCTGCAGCAGTCAACCCTTGCAGCAGTCCACCCCCGCCCGGCGCCAGCAGTCCACCCTTGCAGCAGTCCACCCCTGCCCGGTGCCAGCAGCAGCCCACCCCCGCCCGGTGCCAGCAGTCCACCCCTGCAGCAGTCAACCCTTGCAGCAGTCCACCCCCGCCCGGTGCCAGCAGTCCACTCTTGCAGCAGTCCACCCCTGCCCGGTGCCAGAAGTCCACCCTTGCAGCAGTCAACCATTGCAGCAGTCCACCCCCGCCCGGTGCCAGCAGTCCACCCTCGCAGCAGTCCACCCCTGCCCGGTGCCAGCAGTCCACCCCTGCAGCAGTCAACCCTTGCAGCAGTCCACCCCCGCCCGGTGCCAGAAGTCCACCCTTGCAGCAGTCCACCCCGGCCCGGTGCCAGAAGTCCACCCTTGCAGCAGTCCACCCCTGCCCGGTACCAGCAGTTCACGACTGCACAGTTCGTCGGTCTGCTTGACGGCTCCCGACAGTCCATCCGGCCCGCCACAAGCCGGGTGACTCCCAGTGCCCGGTGCCCCGCCGGGGGCGGCGGTCCGACCCACCTGTAGATGTCGGTGGTGGCGCGGTAGAACTCGCTCTCCGGCTGACCGCTGACGTTCTGCAGCAGGTCGCCAGTGACCACGGACCGGGAGAGCGGCAGACGATAACCGCCCGGCGCGCACGCCTGGCCCGCCCCGTCCGGCCGGCACGAGCACGCTGGGAACAGCCTGGCAGGCGGAGCGGCACCCGGCGCTGGTCAGAGCGGCCGGCACTGGACACCGGCCGTGACGGGCGTCGAGGGTCGACGCGTGCTTTGGTTCAGTCGGGGTGAGTTTGGACTTGTTTACGGCGACCCTCGGGGTTGTGGGCACGTCCCGCTGCTTCAGCAGTGCCAGCCTTTTCAATTGTGCTCGTCAGCCATGGAGTGGAAGGCGCGCGAGCAACCAGTCCAGGACCAGACGCGACACGGGGCGCTGGCTCGCGACGCGCTAACCTGTCTAAATAGCAGGCAACCGACAGAAATATTCCTGATAGTGTTCGCCATCAACGCACAGAAACAAAGCGAAATATCGAGCGATCTTGGGATATACGGTGAAGACAAGAGGGAGGAAACATCGTACACGGAATTAACGCTGAACAGAGCAGTCACGCGGAGGTAAACAGCCGCCGGTTAACATGTGACGGTTATTGCCAGCGTTCGACACTGTTGCAGCCGTTAAACAGGCATGCCGTCGGCGTCACAGTGCACAATAAGCGCGAGCGGCCCACACACGGCGTGGCGCCGTATCCGTGAGAACGCGGACACGTTAGTCGACAGACGGGCCAACTCGCCTGTGCGGGTCCGGCGGTAGCGTGGTCAGCCGGCCGGCGCCCGCCATCAGCCGGAGCGGCGCAGCCTCAGGGGCCACAGCCTCCACCCGCGAGACTGGAGAAGACGCTTGAAATACTATCACCGGGCGTACACCATACCGACCGGAAGCGTGGAACACAGCAGAGCGCGCCCACCGGGAGAGTCCGGTAGCTCGATACGTAACCGTTCACAGTTGACGGGATGATAATCATGTGACAACAAACGCTCGTCCCCGAACTACAGGAAGACCAGCACATGCCAGTGTCGGAGTCAAGTCTGGGGGCACAGGCGCTGCCGGCCGCACAGTGGGGCCGGTCCGCACCGCAAGATCTCCGACACCCCTGCGGCATACATGGGCCCTCCCGCACAACAGATAACTTAGCTCCCAGCGGCCCCAGACATCTGACCTTTCCACAACCCTAGCTGACTCCGGTGTCTGACATACCTCCCTCCGCTCCGCCCGACTGACCCCGGTGTCTGACCCCTCCCCTCCCCTCCGCCCGACTAACCCCGGTGCCTGACCTTCCCTGCGTCCGATTGACCCCGGTACCTGATCCCCTCTTCTCCCTCCACCCGACTGACTCCGGTGCTTGATCTTCCGTGCGCCCGACTGACCCCGGTGTCTGACACCTTCTCTCCCCCCACTCGACTGACCCCGGTGTCTGACCCCTTCCCCTCTGCCCGCTGACACCGGTGCCTGACCCCCCCTTCGCCTCCTGACCCCGGTGCCTGATACCTTCCCTCCCCCCGCTCGACTGACCCCGGTGTCTGACCCCCTCCCCTCCGCCCGCTGACCCCGGTGCCTGAACTCCCCTCAGCCCAACTGACCCCGGTGCCTGACCTCCCCTCCGCCCCCTGACCCCGGTGCCTGACCTCCCCTCAGCCCAACTGACCGCGGTGTCTGACCTTCCCTCCGCCCCCTGACCCCGGTGCCTGATCTCCCCTCCGCCCGACTGACCCCGGTGCCTGACCTCCCCTGAGCCCAACTGACCCCGGCGCCTGACCTCCCCTTCGCCCCCTGACCCCGGTGCCTGATCTCCCCTCCGCCCGCTGACCCCGGTACCTGACCTCCCCTCAGCCCAACTGACCCCGGTGCCTCATCTCCCCTCCGCCCCCTGACCCTGATCTCCCCTCCGCCCGACTGACCCCGGTGTCTGACCTCCCCTCAGCCCGACTGACCCCGGTGTCTGACGGTGTCGCAGAGCGGGTCGAAGCCGGCGCTGGCGTTGTGTGGGTCCCGCCGCACGCAGGTGGCGCCCAGGCCGGAGGCCAGCTCCAGGGTGGCCTCCACCGCCGGTGACGGCGCATCCCGGCTGAACCTGGCCATGCCAACGGACAGGCGCGTCACACACCTGGGCCCACGGTCCTACTGCCGAGTGACCAGACCGCTGCGCCGCCAGCCCGCCTGGCACCCCTTCGCCGGGTCTGGTCTCGCGCGCGATAGTCATGGCATGCGCGCTCCGGACCAGGACGGGAGAGGCGGATGCCCCACGAGTCCGGACTGCCACATCTCGACCGCACCCGGCGTTCACAGCACCGCTCCGGTGCACACCACCACCGGGCAGTTCCGTCACGCACTCGCCCCCAGCTCCGCTACACTCGGGCAGCTCTAAGGGCAAGCGCACAGGACAGTGCGAGCGAACGTGCCTCCCAGCAGGCAGCAATGAGCGCAAACACGGACACGTGACCGCTGAAAATTCTGAAAAGCAGATGCGAAGCGCGCCAAAAGACTGGACGACCGTATCATATGCTAACTGCTCCACATGCTGACAAGTCCATGCTTCACCGTGGTGTGCTGCATTTCGCGCAAATCGTCCTCTCTTATCTCTGTGCACGTACGTGGGGGTAAGGTAAGGGGTGGGATGGGGGTGGGGGAATCACGTTCCCGTAACTCGCAAACCTCTCTCAAACTCACCAAGCCGACCACCTACATCGAGCCCCATACTTCCCAACAAACTGACCTAGCTTCCCACAGCACCCTGCCGCCCGCGCTACTGACCCTGGGTTCAGGACGTCCAGCCAGTTGTTGGCTACCGGCACGACGTTCTCTTGCGGCGAGGTGTAGTTGAAGTACTGCGTGGGCGCCATCACCAGCGGCGGCTTGTCCGAGACGTTGGGTGTCACCACCGCCAGCGACATAGCCAGGAACGTGAAGATGGCCGGCAGCAGCACCTGGTGAGGGGGGGGGGGGGGGTCACCGAGCCGCGACGGGGCCGTCACATTCATGACCGGCGATCGGCTTCCGCATCAGATGATTTTACGATAGTGATGTGGTCAGGTGTAGTGTGATCATCTGAGCGCGATCCCACGAGAACGTGATCATCCGAGATACCATGTACAGGGTCGGCGTTAACCGGCACCAGGCGGTGTCAGAAATGATTCAACTGGACCAGACACCACCAACGCTCTGCCGCGTGGAGGCGGTGCTGAGTTCCACCCGTGCGTTTGTTCTTGGAAGACCCCAGCCCTTTCTTCTCTAACAAAATGTACACAGCTTTTATCACCCTCGTCCTGGCCGACCTGACCTCTCCCGACCTGGCCGATCCCAGCCAACCTGACCTGGCCGATCCCGGCCACCCTGGCCTGGCCGATCCCAGCCAACCTGACCTGGCCGATCCCGGCCATCCTGACCTGGCCAACGCCAGCCACCCTGACCTGGCCGATCCCAGCCACCCTGACCTGGCCAACGCCAGCCACCCTGACCTGGCCGATCCCGGTCACCCTGACCCGGCCGATCCCGGCCATCCTGACCTGGCTGATCAGCAGGGTCCAGCTGCGACGCGAGCAGTAAAACCGCTTCAGACAACACGGCCAGGAACTGCTGCCACAGCAGCCGCCGGCCACGCAGCCGCTCCCACGACTCGGGCGTAACGTCACTCCAGGCCGTCGCGACGTCAGACGGGGCGCCGGTGACGTCAGAAGGGGCGGTGGTGACGTCAGACGGGGCGGCGGTGACGTCAGACGGGGCGGCGGTGACGTCAGACGGGGCGGCGACGACGTCGGCCAGCTCGGAGTGCGTGTCCGAGGTCGGGGTCGGGACGGGGCAATCGTCTGAGGCAGAGGGGAGGCACAGGTGTGCGGGTGCGCGTGCGTGCGTCCTGCGTCCAGGCTTCCTCTTCCTCATGCTTTGATCTCAGCAACACTGTTCGACGAAAAACAATATGACGTCATCTCCATTCAGTCCGAAGAACTTTCTCAATATTTCCTTCAAAACGTGATTAAAGTTCACTTTGATTTACGACGCGAGCAACCAGTGTCAAAGGACATGCACACACACGACATTCTAAACACCATTCGCCCATCCCCCTCGACTCCCCCAAGCCCTGGTGCCTCGTCTTCAGCCTGCCCCACTCACCCTGGCCGTTTCTGGTGACGCGCATAAACACCTCCTCCATGGAGGTGGTCTGCAGGCCAAAGCTGGCGACGGCCAGCTCCTCCCTGCGCTGCTGCAGCGCCTCCAGCAGGCGCGGCAGCACGCCGGCCGTCAGCTCGGCCACCGGGAGGAAGAAGTGTAGCTCGTGCGCCGAAGAGCCGAGCAGCTGCGCCGACGGCACGTGCGCTTGCAGGAGGCTGGTCACGCCGCCCAGACCGCCGCCGCTGTCGGGGGAGAGCGGGAGTGTCAGTGACCGGCCGCGGCCTGCCCGGCGCAGGTCCACAGATGACATGCAGATTAAACACACGACTCTCGGCCTGATGACTGTGGCCTGTATAATGTATAAAGTGTTGCGTAATTTTCACGGAAGCAAAGGATCAGCAGCCGTTTGGGCCATGAGCCCTCCTCGGTGCTGTGAAGCCTGAGGGTACACACACGCCACCATGACAGCTGGCTGCGGAGGGGGGCAGACGCGAACGAAATGACAGATCCGGTCATCAGCCGACCTGCGCCTGCACTACAGCCTCCGACGGCAGGTGACCCGGTGACCTCAGGTCAGGTCAGGTGACCTCACGCGTCCGTCAGCCGCAGCCCTGCCCGCACCAGCCGGGCAGCCGAGCGGCGGCGCCGCGCCGCGGCCCTCACCTGGCCTGACCGTCCTCAGACGGGTCCGCCGCCGTCCGCACCACGTGCAAGTGGTACCCGGCGCCCAGCTGGCGACGCAGGAACATCGGAGAGCCGACACACTTGACCTGCGGCGACGGGCGACGGGCACCACGCCCAGCCGTGTTACCATGGAGGACGTCGCTGCCTATTGACGTGATTGTTTAGACCAGAGCCACATGGGTAGCCGCCTCGATGCATCCCAGCGTCGCTCTTGATCAGTATTAATCAAGCACATAAATCAAGATTGCACCAATAATTCAATAATCAAGATTAGGATCAACAATACTTAACTGATAAAAGATACAATGATCATGATTGCATTTACCATTGGCATATGTATCTCGCGAGGCGCCTGGTGCCATGCTTCGCAGGTAGGAAAAGGAAGGACAGCCGCGGTTCATACTGTTGCTCAGGTTGCAGCGTTCCGTGGCTGTCAGTCGGTGCCTATGTCATCAGAGCACACTGCTTAAGCGTCATGATACAATGTCGCAAACGGGAACGGTTTGCTCTGCTGACCTCCGCTAATGACATCTGTCCTGGACCAGGTCCAGCGATGTCTGACCAGGGGTCGTCTCGGAGCCACCAGAGAGCAGCGGTGCGGCCGACCGTGTTTCGTCACGCGGCCGGCACGTTCACGCGTGTGGGCGTGAAGCGTGAGAGCACGGCTCGCCACACCGCCGAGAGACGCCGGCGGCGCGAGCAGGCGGGGTGTGACGTCACCCAGCGGCCGTCAGCTGGCCGCTGCTCACCTTGCCCGCCGACAGGATGGCAATCCGATTCCCCAGCACGTCCGCCTCCTCCATGTGGTGCGTGCAGAACAAGATCGTCCGACCTGGGGGAGGGGGTCGGCGGGCACCGGTCTGGAGTTGGACGGCTCAGCGGTCGTGGTGCATAGGGGATTTACGACGTCCTCAGCACGTGAAGCTACATAGCGTCGCCTGCCTCTCTCTCTCTCTCTCTCTCTCTCAACTCTCTCGCTCCTCTCTACTCAAGCATCTATCTATCTCTATCTGCTATCTGCTCATCTATCGACTCCTCTCTCGCTATATCTAGATAGAAGATCTAGATACATATAGCTCCATCTCTTACCGCTCCTTCGCATTCTAGCTCTTCTATCTTCTCTATCTCTATCCGTCTCGCTCTTCGCTTCTCATCTCTCTCTCTCTCTCTTCTATATCTCTCTGCTCTCTATATTCTCTCTCTCTCTCTCTCTCTTCTCCTCTCTCTCTCTCTCTCTCTCTCTCTCTCTCCTCTTCTCTCTCTCTCTCTCTCTCTTCTCTCTCTCTCTCTCTATCTCTCTCTCTCTCTCTCTCTCTCTCTCTCTCTCTCTCTCTCTCTCTCTCTCTCTCTCTCTCCCTGGCAGGGAGGAGACGGGCACCGCCGGGAGATCTGATCGGCCCAGGGCCTGCCCCTTCCCTGGCAGGGAGGGGACGGGCACCGCCGGGAGATCTGAACGGCCCAGGGCCTGCCCCTTCCCTGGCAGGGAGGGGACGGGCACCGCCGGCAGATCTGAACGGCTCAGGGCCTGCCCCTTCCCTGGCAGGGAGGGGACGGGCACCGCCGGCAGATCTGAACGGCTCAGGGCCTGCCCCTTCCCTGGCAGGGAGGGGACGGGCGCCGCCGGGAGATCTGAACGGCTCAGGGCCTGCCCCTTCCCTGGCAGGGAGGGGACGGGCACCGCCGGGAGATCTGAACGGCTCAGGGCCTGCCCCTTCCCTGGCAGGGAGAGGACGGGCACCGCCGGGAGATCTGATCGGCCCAGGGCCTGCCCCTTCCCTGGCAGGGAGGAGACGGGCACCGCCGGGAGATCTGAACGGCTCAGGGCCTGCCCCTTCCCTGGCAGGGAGGGGACGGGCACCGCCGGGAGATCTGAACGGCTCAGGGCCTGCCCCTTCCCTGGCAGGGAGAGGACGGGCACCGCCGGGAGATCTGAACGGCCCAGGGCCTGCCCCTTCCCTGGCAGGGAGGGGACGGGCGCCGCCGGGAGATCTGAACGGCTCAGGGCCTGCCCCTTCCCTGGCAGGGAGAGGACGGGCACCGCCGGGAGATCTGAACGGCTCAGGGCCTGCCCCTTCCCTGGCAGGGAGGGGACGGGCACCGCCGGGAGACTTGAACAGCTCAGGCGACGCAGCGCTAGCACAATGCGCCAGGGATCACAAACGCGCCCGGACATGTCATCAGCAGACTGGTATCCACACCGGGCAGTCGGGCCCGCTCCAGACTAACACGGTTTGCTGCAGTTGATGTGTACTCGACCCCTTTGACAATAACTGTGTGCTGACTGGCCGGCCCGGCCGGCCATCCAAACTCTCGACAGGTTCATTTTTGACCCACGACTCACGTTAACTGCCAAATCAGAAATCCGATTCAGTTTTGGCTGGTTGCCTTATGACTCGTGAGTTGTATGACTCATTCATGTATATATGCGTATATCATATTATATACATATATATATATATATATATATATCAACATTACGAGGGCTCAGCCTCGCCCCTCCCCCCTCCGAAAGTATATAAAGTGACGTCATTGATGCAGCCGCACTACCCAGTATTATCATTTGACGTAAATGTTTCTGAGGTTTCACCAGTGTTATTTTAACCACTGAGATCTAACCAACCAAGAGAGCTAGAAATACCAAATTCGATACTTGGGGGGATTCCAATACTATTCTATACTCTTACTATTCTAATACTGTTATGATACTGTTCGGAGAGACAGATTATCCCGTATTTAAACACGGTTGTGCCAAAATTTGATATTCCTACGTCATGACCTTCGGGTCAACTAAGGTAAAAAAATGTTAAATTCCGGACTGGTGTCCAAAATGTCCCGACCTCCTCATGCAACCCCATCCAACATGCGAGCGTCAAGGATTACGTTAGGCGGTATGTTCATGGAGACAAAATATTGACCCCGGTAATTTTAGGTCAGTGCCCCACTCTGGCCTGTGAGTTATTCATGGAAGATGTCTATTGCGGGTCCTTTTATTAACGAATTCGAAGCGAGCCCGGAAACTACCCAATACAGCAGGCGTCGATTCAAAAACCAGCTTTGTTTAGGTCTCGGTTTGACCTCCATACCTGAATTCAGGTCATTGGAATTTATTGCAATCATAAATCATATTGTTGCGTTGCTTAATAACCTATCTCAGAGATCTGTGACTTCGTCTTCACTCTGCTGCCGCATCAGACTGAAAGAATGAGAAACTGCCTCCGCTGAAAGGTCAGCAATTTAAAAAAACAGCGATCCCCTATACCAAAATCCAGCTTTCCAATTTAAAGCATATATTCAATGGCGCAAGCCGCAAGCAAAACCCAAAAAGCCGTGTGATAAATAAAGAAGGGCACAAAACAAGCACAGGGGTGGAAAACGTACCCACGGCGGGACTCGAACCCGCAATCTTCGGTTTAGGAGACCGACGCCTTATCCATTAGGCCACGCGGGCTACATGCCGGGGCAGTCGAAAATGCTGGACAGAATGTTGTAATGAGGATTCCTTCGCCATCTGACATCTGACGCCTTTTGGTTCATGACACTTAACAGCGGTTGGCTCACAGACATCAGTCGTGATGTTGCGCGCATAGAATGAAACTAGTATCATGTTGCCTCAGCCGGATAGTTCAGAAGCATTTGACGACACAACCGCTTTTTGGTACGCTCGGCTAGCAGAAGATTTTCCAACAAAATAATTCTTGACATTATTCCCTTCAATGCCTTTCGGCTTGTCTAATATACAAACTCCATTTTTCAACTAAATGATGCCTAACATATTCCCCTTCAATGCATTTCGGCCTGTCTAAAATACGAACTCCGTGCTGTCATCATCTCGTTCCCGCCACCCTCTGTCGCCTGCACCTATTCCAGCCGTGGTGGCGCGGTTGGGGCGGGACGGTCGTGCCGCTGCTGTACCGCGGTCATGCCGGTTGCTCGAGCATCATTGTGGGCTTAAGATAGGCGACTGGTGCAGACTATCTTACCTGCAACCTGCGGCCAGCGGTTGTTGAGCAGGCCTGAGCAGTGGCCAACGGCTTGTTGGCTCATTTCTGATAGTAACACCGATAATTAATATTTATTTTTTACTTTCATGAAATCCGCGATGAACTGGCGCAAACTCGAAACTTAGAGCCTTCCTCCGAAGTCCGTACGCTCGATTCGTGCGAATACAAAGTGTGGCAAAGGCTAGAACACCTGCCGCCAGCGAGAACACGCGCCCTCACTCCACCACCCTGTCGACGGGTTGCCCACACGTGCGCCACACGCCTCAGGCGCCCACCCTTGGGCGAGAACGGCAATGCCCCAAACCACGCGCTCGTCCGATCGCGCCCACCACCGCGCCCACCCAAGACCCCGCGGGCCGGCTCGGCCGAGCCGAGGACCAACACACGGCGCGGTGGGCAGCGACCGCACCACCCGTCACTGCTGCTCAGAGGCCGGCACGGACCGTGCTCCGACGTAAGTTACACGTCTGGCTCCAAAGGTGCACTGCCAGGGGTCTTTTGCCGATGCATAGACGCTTTATCACGGGCGTATATCAAGTTACAAAGGCCAACAAATAACTTGCGTGAACGTTTTTGTCCGCGCAAGTCATGAATAACAGGTGCCTGGGAGCATTGCTACTACGGCGTGGCTATATCGAGGTCGATGAGGCGTAGAGCAGACTTACTACACAGGTAATATTTAAAAAGGGGCGACATCTCTACGAGCGCCGACCGCATGCCAGGTTTCGACTAAAGGCACGTCAAACGCCGTCATACCCACTCCAAGCCTCGTGTGCGACGTGTTAAAATGGCCTCAATCCGCGACAGCTAAGCCCGCGAGCTACAGCTGCGTGGCATCCAGCCTTCATCGTGCTACCACGGCACGCACGCGAAATATCAAGAGCAGTCTCTTCCCAATTTTGATTGCCAGCCTTCCTCGAAAGCCTATGAGTACGGCACTATCGACATTGTCATGTACGACAAGGTCTGTAGGACATTCACCACGGTGCACACCGCCGTCCGTCGCCGGCCCACCACAGCCTCCGATCGGCCGGGTTCCCGCCGTCACGTGCAGCCCTCCCCCTCCCGAACCATGCCCGCGACAGGACAGGTCACCGGCGGCTGGTCGGTCAGATCGCCACAGTCACCATGCGCTTCCCATTTGGACGGAAGCGGGCTGCCCATGTGGGCCCGACGGGGTTACTACACGTCAGTGCAGGCTGGAGGCGGCTGAGTGTGATACTCACTGGACTGACTGCTGCTGTTATTCGTATCATCCTTAACCCGCTGCTTTAGAATGCATCCGACGGGGCGGGGATGCTAGCTTGCTGTATATGCAGTGTGCACACGAAGCTCTGTGCGCGAGCACAGCCATTTTCAGTAGCTTCTGAACTCGCAGCATACGTGCCGCAGCTCCAGCCCACCGGCCAGCCATCAGCAGCGACCTCGCCGCGGACGTGGCTTCCGTCCCAGAACGACGGCGGTGAAAGTCATGCCATTTAGCAGCGCCCGTCCAATGCACTAACGCCAAGTGGAAGGTCAAGCGCACAGAGCGACAGCCCGCCTGTCGGAACCAGGCGGCGCGCGGCGCGACAGCTGAGGTCGCGGCTGGCTCGGGCCAGCGCCGACAGCTCCCACGCACGCCAGTACAAAGCCGAGCGAGAGGTGACGAGCAAACAGGCCAGGTCAAAGGTGTTCGACCCCGCCAGGTACCTCACAAACTGGAGACCAGCTGGCTGCTGCATGTGTCAAAGGCGTCGCACGTCGGGTCGCGCCTTCGCAGCGGCCTGAAACCCGTCTTCACGGCGGGACCGTGACGCACACGACTCCTCCCGATCACCGGCTCGCCAACAGAGCTCAAAAGCGCACGCGTGCTCCCAGACGGCCGGCGCGACACTGACATGAAACGCCTGCTCACCTGCCGTCCCTAATTGGAAACGTTCCTGATACCGTTCAAACATCTGAATCAGTTGATGACTGCTGTACAGCAGAATGAATTAAATGTCATCCGACATTTGATTGGAGTCTGTCGAGTCCGTTTAACAGAGTCCATGCATAACCGAAATGGTAGATTCAGCCAACCTCCCAGGGGCGAAAAGATGATCGGGATCCCGATCCTGACCAAGCCCACCGTCATCGCCATCGCCATCGCCATCGCCATCGAGATGTGCCAGCACACAGAAGCGTGCTGGGACGCGTATAAAAGGTGGCCCCATATCTGCAGATAGATACGCAGACGCATCCGGAGAGTACACGGCCCGCATCACACCGCGCGGGAGGGGCGCGGCTCACCTGGCTTGTACTTGGCGATCAAACTCCAGATGGCGCGCCGCGAGTGCGGGTCGACGCCGGCCGTCGGCTCGTCCAGCACGATGCATCTGCTGCCACCTAGGAAGGCGATCGCCACCGAGAGCTTGCGGCGCTGGCCACCGGAGAGCAGGCGCACGTCGCAGTCTCGCTTCGGCAGCAGGTTCACGTCGGCCAGGACGCTGAGAACGGCGCCAACGCAGTCACCACCTTTTTCACAGCTCTGTCAGCGAACGCGACGCCACGCCAAGATAGCAGAGCCGATGTAGGGGGGATTCCCTCACATTGTCATCCGATGGGCGCAGCCGGGGATTTCAGACTGGCGTCTACTTTCAGACATTTTTGTCAAAGACACATGAACACAACATCACCAACCAGCGGTGTCCTTGCCGCTGTGATCCCATCAGGTCTGCCTCGCTGCCAGTCCAGAGGACCTCGCAGCGGGGCCCAGCAGCAGCACACCCCTCACGGACCCACAGTCGGCACCGCCACGCCCCCGCCGGCCACCGCTCCCGGACCCACAGCCGGGCCCGGCCCGCCCCCGCCGGCCACCGCTCCCGGACCCACAGCCGGGCCCGGCCCGCCCCCGCCGGCCACCCCTCACGGACCCACAGCCGGGCCCGGCCCGCCGCCGCCGGCCACCGCTCCCGGACCCACAGCCGGGCCCGGCCTGCCCCCGCCGGTCATCGCCCCCGGACAAACAGCCGGGCCCGGCCCGCCCCGCCGGTCACCGCTCCCGGACCCACAGCCGGGCCCGGCCTGCCCCCGCCGGTCATCGCTCCCGGACCCACAGCCGGGCCGGGCCTGCCCACCGGCCGGCCGCCGCTCACCTGAAGGCCTGCAGGAGCGCCTCTCGGTGGCCGGCGCCGCGCATGCGGCCGTAGAACCAGACGTGCTCGGCCGGCGTCAGGCCGTCGAACAGCACGTCCTGCTGCGGGCAGAAGCCGAGCGAGCGGCGCGCGGCCGCCAGCCGGCGACGCGTGTCGCAGCCGTACACGGAGACGGAGCCGGAGCAGGCGGGCAGCAGGCCCGACAGGATCGAGCTGGGGCAGAGGGGACAGAGTGGAGCGCACCGAGATGGAGTGGGATCAGATGGTTAACGCGAATATTCTCCATAATCAGAGCCCGGAGTGTTGTATTCCTGCCACAGCCTGCCAGCATCACAGCTTTAGCCACACTCACCACACACCACTACCACCTTCCACCAGTCCACCACCTTCACTAATCAGTCGACCAACCGTATAGTAATCAACCGAACCCACTCCAAACCTAAACTCTCCCCATGTTTGGTCAGCGCTCCCCAGCTCAAGGATTCCCAGCGCCTCTGACTAGGCGCCAGTCTTGACCTTCACCAGCGGCGACGGCCCGGTGCCGCCCCCGCCCCCGCCCCCAGGCTCACTCACAGCGTGGTGGTCTTGCCGGCGCCGTTGTGACCGAGCAGGGCCGTAACCTGACCCTCATACAGGCGCAGACTGAGCCGGTCCACGGCCGGCCGCCGCTGGCCAGGGAACCGCTTGGTGAGGGCGCACAGCTCCACAGCCAGCGGCAGCTTCGTCGGCTCCGGCTCGTTCAGCAGACCGCCTGCCGACGCCAGAGAGGCGGGTCAGTGGGGCGGCGTCGCGGGGTCCGGTGGTGCCGACGTCACGCCGACGCCGTCGCCGTCACGGGCGTCACACGACGAGGTCAGGCCGGTCGTGACGGCGTCTCGATCCGTTCCGGCAGCTCGCCGGTGCTCACGCTATTTGAAGGGGGGGGGGGGGGGGAAGACCACGTGCTGGAGGTAGCGAGGCTCAAAGCCCCGATCTCCTCGTTACCGACATCATCAATCACAGAACAGCGCGTGTCGTGCCGCGATCCCGTGGTACCACACCAGCAACCAACAGTCAATAGTCTACCAGATGATCACGCAACTCGGCACACAGCTCAGCGCCGCCCCCGACAGAGAGCCGCCGCGCGCTCCCCACACGTGCCGTGTTCCCGGGGGCCGTCAAGTGCGCACGACCGTTCACAGGACGTACCGTCGGCGTCGGCGGTGTCCCACTCGCCGCTGCCAGGCTTGGTCGGTGTCGGCCGCCAGTAGCCAGGCGAGAGGAGGAAGTACCAGGGCTGTGGCACGCCCACGTCACCTGGTGACGGGCATCGGAGGTCCGGTCAGGTCCGGGACACCGGACACGCCGGCCGCCGGCGAGTGGTGCCAAGCGGGCGCGACGGGGGCTGAGGCACGCCGCCGTCGGAAGCAGCACGTGATATCACGAGTCCAGGGTACCAGCAGGGCCCCTTGGAACACACAAACCACCCCCAGGACAGCAACATATTGTCGACCAGGAAATCAGATTAATTCCTAGGAACTGACTACCAGCCCACGCTGAAACGGCATGCTGAGTTGTGGGCAGAACGCTTAGGAAGCCTCATGCCAGACTGCAGCTCCCACCTGGGAAAACGTTCTCGATGTACCAGACGAGGACGGCGTACAGCAGTGGGTCCAGCAGCATGATGAGCATGGTGATGGCCATGTTGAAGCTGTCGTTCTCCACCGGCGAGACGGTCCACGAACTCCAGTCCACGCCCGTGCCCTGCTGCTCGTAGAACCCGATGTACTTGAAGGCCAGGTTGAACGCAGATGGCGACATCAGACACTGAAAATGGAAGCACACAATGACGGCGCTGGAGCGGCCAACGACAAGCGACACAAACGAGCAGCAGCGAACCTTACAGAATAACACGAGGAGGACCGAAACAAGAGAGCAAGAGGACGACCTCCTGCGGCGCGGCGGCGGCAAGGCCCCATCCAAAGGCGGCGACACCCACGCAGACATGTAACAGCGAACACTGCCATGAAGGCACAGCACGAGCCGAGGGCGGCACCCCCTCCCCACGGCCCAGTGGACTCCGTCGCACTGCACCGTACACCCGCTCGACGCGCTCCAGCGAACACTGCCATGGAGCCACAGCACAAGCCGAGGGCGGTACCCCCTCTCCACAGCCCAGTGGACTCCGTCGCACTGCACCGTACACCTGCTCGACGCGCTCCAGCGAACACTGCCATGGAGCCACAGCACAAGCCGAGGGCGGTACCCCCTCTCCACAGCCCAGTGGACTCCGTCGCACTGCACCGTACACCTGCTCGCCACGCTCCAGCCCGCTACCGTCGAGGTCCGTGCTTACGCCCAGCCGGTGTCGACACAGCGACCCCCCTCGGCACCCGCCACCCTCCACGAGCTCTCACCGTCAGCACTTTGACGGGCGATGAGACTGGCAGCATGGCCGTGTTCTCCACCACCGACACGTACACGTACGGCACATACGTCAGGAAGTAGAGAATCACCGATGATGAGGCTGCCGTGCGCGCCCGGCCCATGGAGAGCGCGCTCAGCAGGTGCCTGCCGACGGCGGCAAGGTCGTTATGTGACATCCGGCCGTGAGGCGCGACGACTGACGTTCGGGTCACATGAGGTCACCAGGATCAGGTCATCTGAGGTCGATGGACTGAGATCGCATTCTCAACTCCCAAGCACAGTCAGGACAGATCGAAAAATGCGGTAATGCGATCACAGACATGAACTGTGGGAATGGTAGCACTACCTGAATAAGACCCACGCGAGTGGCACTCATCACTACACACCCTGGTCCAAGCACGTGTCTGATTCAGATCAGGCTGATGCTGTACGACCCGTCCATTGCCCTAGTATAACCCATCCATTACCCTGGTGCGACCCATCTATTACTTTGGTATGACCCATTCGCCTTAAAAATCTAACGGGACCAGACAAAACACCGGCAACAATTTAGTGGTGCCAAACACTGGATCTAGTGTTTAGCGCCGCTGGATTATTGCAGTGACGTCCTACAGAGCCCAAACATGGCCGCTGAGACTGACGCCCGCCCACGGTGTTTCTTTGCTCACGCCAGCGCGGTGTTGTCGATGACGAACAGCAGCAGCAGGCAGAGCACGAGTGAGACCGAACTGTAGCGGAGGATGCCGCCGTAGCAGAGCACCAGCGCGGCCGCCACCGCCGACGGCGTGGTCAGCAGCAGCGAGGTCAGCACCCACGAGGCTCGGATGGCCGGCAGGCTGACGCCCAGGGTCAGCATCACCTGACCGGGGTCAACGTCAGGTCGGAGCTCAGCAGAGGCCAGCACGGCGGACTATCGTCCGTCAGAGCAAGCGTCGCGTAGAATGTGTGCAGTTTCATAAAGCGGGGTGGATCAAACTCTAGCTTATGTCGGCCCGGTTGCGCAGAAAGCAAATACACAACTAGGTCAAGGTGAAAGGGAGCAGATAACAACTAGCTCACACAACGTCCACGTGCATCAAATGCCCATCCGCAGCTGGTGGACCATGCCTTCTCCAGCAGCCGGCGGCGGCGACGGCGGCCGACTGACCTCTCGCAGCCGATCGTCACGCTCCTGCACCAGCTGCTGCACCTGCAGCGCCACGCCGCACACCCAGCCGAGAGTCAAGCACAGCGGCACCACCGTCTCCAGGTCGAAGAGGAACCGGTCCTGCACGTAGCACGGGTAGGGCATCTCGTGGATGGCACTGGCCGGCTCCAGCACCGTCCGGCCGGCGTGCAGCGCCGCCACCGCCCGCTCCACCAGGTCCTGCCGGACGGACGGCGCAGGTGCCGCTCAGTTCGCGCAGAGCGGCGGCAACGGCGGACCTAGGGCAGGCCAGCGTCGCGCCCACCCAGCTGAGCCGAGTCGTGTTGGCCCGAGGGTCGCCACGGCAGCCCGGCGCCGGCGCGCGGGCCACCGCTGACGCAGGCGCCATGAGACGGACGTTCAGGCGGCACGCGGCCGTCAAACACGGGGTACACGGAGAGGGGGGGGGGGGGCCGCCACCAGACCGGCGGCCCCGAGGAGCCAACTCCGTCGGTCCTGCGGAGCCACCTCCGTCAGCCGCACCTGGAGCCAGGAGAAGCCGAACTCATAGTAGTTGTAGTCCCAGTTGCGCGGGCCCGGCAGCCAGGCCCGGTCGCGCACCAACACCGTGTTGGCCACCAACGTCGCGTTCTGGCGAATCTTGTAGATCAGGTGGTTCGGCAGGCGGCCGTCAGATGGCAGGTCCAGCGCCAGCACTGTCGGCGGCAGCGGCGGCGGGGCGTCACTCGGTGCACCGGGGCTAGAGTTGTCAGCTGCTGCGTGGTTTGTAACGGCGACCCGACCAGTCGCGCCTGCCGCCTCAGAGCGGCGGCTGTCTCTATCGCTATCTCTCTTTCTCGATCGCTATCTATCTCCTGGCAAACACAAACTCGTCGGAATGTGAGACGCAGCCACGCTGGAGCCTACTATCATCAGTCGCGATGCCAACAACGCGTGATTCGACCGGCCCATGGATCCAGACGGGCCGTTCTAAGACGATTCCCTGACAAGCAAGCTGTCACTTCGATGGCGAGCCAGCAAGTGCATCCCGGGAGGACCTACCATCTAAGCCAACTCATTGAACCTGCGGCCGCAGTGAGCAAGACTTTGCCACACAATACTTTTTACAACTACCACGTGAGATACACTACGATTATAGTCCACTGGTGACTGACAGCCGGCTGCTCCAGCACCGAAAGATGAAAACCCTGCGACGACATAGACGGGCGGTTGTTCACGGGGCGGCACTTACCGGCCAGCACCGAGACGTTGTCGGCGGCGGCGCCGTCCAGGAAGTAGTCGACGGCCGCTGCCTCCGTGGGGTACGGCCGGAACAGGTCCAGCTGGGCGCCGGCCATCAGCTCGAGCCAGGCGCAGGAGACCAGCGTCACCTGCCAGCCTGGGACCTGGCGGCAGGGAGAGGCATGGGGTCAGTATCACTTGCCAGCCCGAGATCTGGCGGTGACGGGAGAGGTGTGGGATCGGTGACACCTGCCAGCCTGGGACCTGACAGCAAGGAGAGGTATGGGATCAGTGACACCTGCCAGCCCGGGACCTGCCGGCAGGGAGATGTACGGGATCAGTATCACCTGCCAGCCCAGACCTGACAGCAGAGAGTGGTATGAGATCAGTATCACTTGCCAGCCTGAGATCTGGCGGTGACGGGAAAGGTATGGGATCAGTGACACCTGCCAGCCCGAGATCTAGCGGTGACGGGAGAGGTATGGGATCAGTGACACCTGCCAGCCCGAGATCTGGCGGTGACGGGAGAGGTATGGAATCATTGACGCCTGCCAGCCCGAGACCTGACGGTGATGGGAGATCATTATCACCTGCTATCCCCAGACCTGGCGCGATATGAGGGTCCGGATCCGCTGCCAGCGCAGGATATGGCGGGGAACAGAGAGCCAGTGCCATATGCGCTCCACCGGTATCCAGCAAGGATGGGCGGAAACACCTCTGCGGAGTATCTGCCTGTGAAAGCCCATTACGAGGATATGCTACAGGAATCAACTTTGCGACAGCAAACATACTACGTCGAAGCCAGCCGTTTTGAAGCAAAGGCAAACGCGGCCGGACGCGCTATCGCATGGCAAACAGGCGGCATATTGCACCTCCGCCGGTGGGGGTCATGTCAAGAGGGGACCGCGTGGCGTGGAAGGCGCGGCTCCAGCCTCGCCGACTCTCACTGAAATCAACACAACGCTGTTATCACTTCTGTATTCCAGTCTGTCCCTTCCGGTGACCCGGCCACACCGACGTTGTCAGCATCCTCCACCCTGGGTGGCATGCGTATGTCCAGGTGGTGGCGCACTGGGTTTGCGCGTGTTCAGCGCCCCGGGCGGCCGTGAAGCAGCTCCTGTATTGTTTGCGGTCGCACGAAACTCAGCCAGACTGAGCACTGAACATGAGGTCGGACTGAGCACCCACCGGCAGCGTGTCCGGCAGCGGTTGGGGCAGGCTCAGGATCTGCCGGGCCAGCTTCGTCAGCCCGTCCAGGTACTCCACCGTCTCGTTCACCTGCGGCGAACACCACCATAGTAAGACCATAACGCCGCGGCAAATTGTGTCTTGTGCCAACATGCCATCGCGATTGGTCTCTCGACTTCCTGGCCCCATTGTCCATACACTAAGACGTCACAAGGCGGTCATGTCTTGTCACCAACTATACGCTAACCTGGAAGACAGCAGCCGAGTCGACAGTGCTCCATACGCCCGTGAAACCTCATCACACCGTTCGCAGACACCTACAGAGGGTTCTCTGAAGTCGTAACCTTAAACTGACCGGGCACAGCAGAACACTACCAAACAAAACCCAAGCTACGTCACGCGAAAATAGCCGCAGAGCATTTTAAGCAATATACTCGTGACACAAAAGCGTGTCATTTTGTGCAGTTCAAATTCATACCATATTCAGGTGGTACTGACGGTCACTAGAGCCCACATCTTATCCGTCAACATCGCATCACACATCTGCAGGCGCACATTTCTGTCTGGCCACAGGCACAGCACAGACGGTCGTACGCGCATCGGCTGCCATCGGCTGAACTTTGCACGCCCGACGGGTTCAACGCTCGCGCCAATCCCCGGCATCAACCGCCGCCCTTCCGACACCGGCGTCGATCGCAGCGTGACCACCCTAGCTGGAGTCCCGGGGTCCCACATCGGCCCGAGTCCAGTCCGCTAATCTGGCGGCAGCCGTGAGTCCATTGTGTCGACGCTTGGATTTCGCAACTTAGCGGTCGTCTCTCCCGCGCATCAGTCTGGAGGCTCCGACTCCAGGCCGAGCCCCTCTGGTTTCGTGCCCTGGTGGCGCTCCTGGTCGCAGCGTGCACCCAAATATGTTAGTTTGCAAAGTTCCTAGGCCTTCAAACCGCCTAAGTGCTTTCGAATTCCCTGGCCGATCAGTGCTATCAAGGACTTTGTCAACTACCCGCATAGTTTGCGAAATAAACGATCTCTGTGTGCTCGACCTCGATCTCGGTGTGCTCAACATCGATCTCTGTGCGCTCGATCTCGATCTCGATCTCATCCTTCAACTTTTCCCCGTCTCCCATCAAGGTCAATTTTGTAACGACTCTGTGCGTGTGGACTCACACACGTCACGCTGTCACGGCGACGACGTGCCGGTGGTTACCTTGGCGACGATCCGCCACGCCTGGGTGGTGTTGGGCGAGAACAGCACGCGAGGGTTTCGAGACAGCATGTGGAACAGGATCGCTAGCCGTCCTTTGTGACTGTCGTCCAAGCCGAGGTACTCCACGAAATCCGCCGTAGTGTTCACTGAAACAAGTAACATGTTAGCGGCCAAAGGGGGAAAAAACGCGGTGATGAAAACGATGGAACGTAGGGCCTTGGCGTCGCCATCCAAACCAGATCTAAGATTTATGCGGTGGCAGTGAAGCCTCTGCTGGAAAACACCACGAGACAGAGATCTTTGCATGACTCCACAGTTCGCAGCGCCCTCAGCGCTATCCAGAAAAGACGGAGCAAGAGAGGAGTGGTGAGCCACAATCCGTGAGAGCGGGAGGCGTGGATCAGGGTGGCGCCATTTTTACGCACTAACTCTTCGGGCCAGGGCAGACACGTTCCGCTGGGAGCGAGTTCGAGTTCCATGCTGGGGAGCACCACACCGGGGCAGGCTAATAGCACGCTTAAAGATTCCAGTGAGATGTCATCAGGGCCCATAGGTCACCAGGGTCCGCCGATGGAGACGACAGGATCTACTGCATGCGGACCATCGCACCGGAAACAATTGCGCCAGGAGCCGTATTGCCGTACACTGGGATCACACGCTCAGATATCGCCAGACAGGACAGGCCGGAAGGCAAGAGCATCACTACGTACTCGGGGCGGGCGGGGGATGGGGGGGGGGGGGGGGGGCAAATGGAAACAACGCTTAGTTCTCTGGGGCAGCCTGTCCACACACCACCATGTCGTCTAAGGCGTAAAGTAGACACCACTAAGTGCTCGGAGCGGCAGGTGAAGACACCACTATTGAAGCGATAGAGCAGAACGGCACTTGGCGCCCGAGTCCCCGGTACGTACTCTGCGGCGGCAGGTCGGGCGTCTGCCCGCAGACCAGCTCCTGAACGGCCACCCAGAGCAGAATGGCGCTGGCTGCCTGCGTCCGGTTCTGAAACACAACACACGGCCAGGTCGTCAGAGCAGCAGGTGGGCAGCGAGCTGCCATACTGCCCAACACAGTCTGAAGCACACCACACGGCCAGGTCGTCAGAGTAGCAGGTGGACAGCCGGCTGCCATACTGCCCGACAGACAGTCTGAGGCACAACACACGGCCGGACCGCCAGGGCAACGGGTGGGCAGCCAGCTGCCATACTGCCCGGTGGGCGGCCGGTCACGAGCTACGTAACGGAAGGAAGCCCGGGAACAGGTACCATCTATGACGACAAGCAAAAGGCATGCATGGTCTAGGGCCTCACAACAGATCACAGCAGCGTTGCACGCGCCAGCAGACGTTGGAAAACGGCAATCTTTGCCGACACAGGCGACCGAACCCCGGCGATTTTTAGCTCTCACCTGTCTGGGTCCGAGTGCGTCGTCGCAGACGTCTGCCGGAGGGGAGGCCGGTGCCCCGGCCGGCCCCGTCGGCGGCCACCGGCCGGCCGCATCCTCCATAAACTCGAGCACGGCCCGTGTGCTGCCGACACGACCCAGGCCTCAGAACGGATAAGGCGCGCATCCACCCGGTCTGCCGCGGCCACAGCTTGAAGCACGCGACGATCGGCGCCTTACGCGCCGCTCCGTCATTACGCGATCAGGTCACCATTACCGGCAACAGGCGCCCCAATCACGCCATTGACATCACGCTCATTCCGAACTGATCCAGACTGCGTCACGCTGCAACATTCTCGGCAAGGGTGCATGTACTCGGACGTCGGCCAGGAATGGTGCTGAGCATAGCATAGAGAGCACGCAGGAACAAACTCAGTGTGTGCGCTCCACCGACATGTGCGCTGGCAACCATTCACGGCGTGATTCTTACGATGAATTAGGGTATGTGTTGAAGCCGAATCCATCTGGCTGTCCTCCAGTGGTGCAGAAGAGAGATTCTAATACGGGTATCAGACCAGCAGAGGGCAGGGCACGCGCCACGTAGCTAGCTGTAAAGATTTAAAAGACTTATGACGGTTATCCAAGCCCACGCGAAATGCAAGTGACATCAGTAATGCATCCTGAATGCATTGCATGTGACTTATTCACAGCTCATTGCAATGATGTTTGCAACACTATGATAACAATCGCATGTGAATAATTCATAGTAAATTACATTATTCCTTTCAACACCGTGGACGGCAAAGCCTTTCTGACCTGGCTGGCAAAAGAAACCTCACTGTTACTAACTCCATCATTTTGACAAACCACCACACAGGCACATGAAGCGTTACCTTTCGTCTGGACAGCGTATCCGTGACTCCTGCGGGTGTCGGACTGTCGCACTATGGCGTGTCGCGTACCGGGCCGTCGCACTGTGTCGTGTCGCATGTCGAACTGTCGCACTGCGTCGTGTCGCGTATGGGAATGTCGCACTGTGTGGTGTCGCGTATTGGACTTGACGCTGCCTAGGGCGCGGCGGCGGGCACGGTCATCGACCGCCGCGCACCGCGGCACCTCACCCAGCTCGCGTATCTCACTGTCGCTACTCTCACCACGGCGTTCGCAAGATAATTCAGCGGCAAACGCGAGCGTTGGAACACCGGTGCCGCCGTGTTTCACGTCATAAAGCGAGTTCTATGGTCCGTTTCCGTTTAAAGGTACGTTTCCAGCTTGCATAAAAAACAATGCCCATCGACTGATGCCAGGCATGTCGAAAACGTCATAAGCTTGAATAAAGCTCCGAAAAACACTTGATGTCTCATGTCTGATGTCTCATGAAGCATGACGCGGGGCTGCGGGGCTAGCCTGAACAAGGAGAGTAGAGTGTAATTGGAGTCGGCAGACCCTAGCGTTGTCAACTGGTCAAACAAACTGGCGCAATCTCCAGCCCGTCGGGGAGCTCAACGCTGCACCGTTTAAAACCAGGTCTGCACAAGACACTGCGAGTACAGAAACAACTCGAAGGCCTACAAAGTCAGCAGAAGCAGCTGCAGCATGTGAAGTTATCGGCCCCCACTGTCGAGTCCGCGCTGGTGTCGAGCTGTCCGTGGATGACGCGTGAGCGGCCGTGGCTCGGCCCGCCCCGCCCCGGCGCTTGACCCCGGCCACTCGACCCGCGCCTGGTGCAGTCCTGACCGGAGCGCCACCTACTCCCGCCACCCGCCGTCTGTGCCCCACAATGCACGCCACGCTGGGCGCCACGGCTTGTTGTGGGCTTTAAACCGCGACAAAATGAGCCGGGTCGAAAGCCTTGCATTCATTTCAGTACACATCTACCTGATGACTAGATGCTAGCGCAGCGACCAGGCCGCCACCGCTCTTACTGCTCCATTGGAATCGGGAGCTGCATTTCAGGCGGCATCGCATCACCACAGAACCGATACGTCAGCGCGGCGCTGGACACGGTGAGCCGGCGCCCCGGCACGACGCGAGCCCGCCCCAGGAGCGGTGTTTCGGCGTGCGTACCCCGCTGTCGCTGCGGTGCTGCGCCACCGTTGTCAGAGCTCGCGTCTTCATGCGGAGGAACCCCACCGCCCCGGGTCCGTGCCTCCGCCTGGCCCTGCGCGCCTCTCAGTGGGTGGTTGCCGCAGTGCCTGACGTGGCTGGCCGGACCGGAGCCGGGCGCTGGGCGACCCCACGGCTCCGCGCTTCACTGGCGATTGAACGTCTCCGGTTTCGAGCGCGCTCACTGGATCTACGGTTGCTTGACTTACCTGTAACGCCACTGCCGATCATCCCTGCCCCGGCAAATAGGTGAGCAAATGCGGATCACGCCGTTGTTTACGTGGCAATGCCTGGGAGCGGCCAGCGTACCTTCACGGTCGTGTGTGTTGGGCAAATGGCCAGCTCTGGACCGCGCGCGGACGGCGAGATCGACGAGGATCCTTTTAACCACACAGCTTACCCAAGTGTTCAATCTAGTCCAGTCTAACTACACTCAAACGAGCCATTGCTGCACTCTACAGTTCCTTGGGCTGACCTACATAATTATTTTTGCTCGTGTTCGGGTTTACGCACGTTCTTCACAGCCTTGCATGACCCTATGACGCCAAAGGTTGTCACCCCAGTGGACAGCGTTTGGCCACGGAGAGCGGGACCCTGGCGTCAGTGCACCCACAAGCCTCCCCCCCCCCCCCCCCCCCCCATGTCCAGCCGGTCGCCCCTACTCACTCTCCGGCAGTGGTTGCGGCGGCTGCCGGTGCCGCACCCAGCAGAGCACGGTAAGCAGCAGCAGCGGCAGCACCAGCTCCGTCACCAGCAGCGCCTGCGCCAGCACCAGCGTCAAGCGCCGGCCGCTGGCTCGGTCAGCGGGCGGCTGGGCACGGCGCGAGCGGGCGAACGAAACGAAACGCCACGCCCGCCTCACGGCACCGGACCACGGTCCGCCGACACATATACGTTCACTGCAACGGCGACTCAAACGGCGATGACTACACCCTGCACCCGTGATCGATCCACAGAACACGTAAGCACTAGGCTAGCTCGGCTGCACGCGCTAACCATGTGCGCGAAACCAGCCAGAGAAAACCTTCTCAACACTTACAGACGCAATGCCTTCTGCTGAGGCAGGGTTACGACACACAATGACCCATGTTCACCACACTGCGGCTCCTAACCGTACAATGACGTCACCACCGTGCGCAGCATCAATGTTCGCTGCTATCCCAACAGCCGCATGCCTTGAATTCGGCTACTGCATGTCGCATGTGTTCCCAATATCGTGTGTGTGTGTCCTGCCTATCGCATGGGGCTTAGTGATGACGTCACCGGTTTCAATCTCGGTCCCAGTGACGCGCTGCCCGACCGATAACACGCGCGCGCACTCATCTCGAACCACCCGGGGTGGGACGGACACACGGGTGTCCCATGCCTAACATGTAACGATGAGGCCGTGAACACGCGCAGTACGCGGACTGATGTACCCGTAAGAGACAATAACAATTCCTAAGGCTATTCATCGACGTACTCCGAACGTGGCCCGTGACAGCAACATCGCACAGGCCATACCTATAAACGCCCGCGTGTCGGCGCACGCGCCACCCACCGGCTTCCGTCTGCGGATGGTGAGGTTCTTCCACAGCAGGAGGCCGACCTGCGTCCGGGGTGAGGTCATGGCCCCGGGTACAGCCGGCGACGAGCCGATCCGCCGCGGAGGTCAGCTGCGGAGGTCAGCAGGGGTACCGACACACGACATCGTCCCTGCGGCGTCGCACTGGCGTCAGGTCGCGGGAAGACGGGCCGCGCAGGGGCGGCGCAGAGCCCGGCCAGATGAGAGGGTACGCCTCCGCGCGCCGGTGAAGGGCGCACTCATCGCCACTTGAGGTGAGACAAGGCAAGCTCCCTCCCGCCCCCCCCCCCCCCCCCCCCGGCAACCGGCGGGAGTGTGGACCAGGCCATGACTCTGTTCTTCGCAGTGGACAGGTTGCATCAGTGATGTGAAAAGGCTTTCTTTGACTCGAGAGGGAAGACGATTGGGAAAGCACGGCAAGGGAAAAGGAGAGGGGCGAATGATGACAGAGAAAAAAAACATTCCAAGGTAGTTATGGAAGAGTTTCAAACCGTAGTTCAAGAACTGACCCCACCAGCTGAAGTGACAGACACTTTTGACAGGACGGAGCGAAGGTCAGCGTAGGCCCCGGCAAAGCCAACACTGATCGGTCAAATTAAAAATAGAACAGAAAGCCGGAGCGGTGGCGGTGTTCCCGCCAGGCGTCCACCTACGCATCCTGCCATCAAATGTCCAAGTTCCAAGGGATGCCTTGCCTGGCGGTTTCACCGCAGCAGCCCCGCGGTCATGGTTCATCTGCGGTCAAATATTCCCACATTTTCAGAGACCTACACAGCTTCTGGCGTACACGGTGTCAAACTGTTCCGATCGCCACGTCACGACTTTCTTCTTAGAGGTCAACTGTTTATCATTGTCTTCCTATGGGATGGCAAGGAAGCTTGGGATTTTGTGCCAACTCGACCTCAAACGAACCCCGAAATCAACCGCTGGATCGCTGTCTGACACCATCCATACAGGCACGTGGTCAAGTTTCGTCGGGAACGGGGGACAAAAGCTTGTCAAGAGGAGCCGCACGTTTACGCTTAGGTCCCCAAACCCCCTCATCTGATCGCATTTAGCCCGCTCTGACATACATAGAGCCTTCCTTTAAGACCGGAGTGCCTCTTGGCCGATCCAGAAGCCCTGAACACCTCTGGAATCACCATAAACATAGTCTGTAGATATTGCACGCCTATGGCTCGAGCTGTGTGCGTTAGGCAAGCCTCGAAGCGCCGTTCGAGCGTACGAAGGGGATCCAGTAAGCCCCCTCCCCCCCTCCTCAAGGGATGGAGATGAGCGAGCGAACGACTTCTTTCACACGCACCTATGCACGCACGCGCGCACGCACGCACGCACGCACACACACATCACCCGCCCGGTTACATGTCATAAACCTATGAAAGAACCAACAAAAATGCGGGAGTGTGCAAAAAGTGCTTACGCAGCGTAATGGGACGCGTGATCTGCATTTCCGTTTTGCTGAGCCAACAGCACATGATGTTAGCTCAGTGACCTGACGTGGCCGACAGGCAAAACATTTCGGTCTAAGCGCTTGATTTGATCGAAATGTGGCTCGATGCTTAATTTTCCCCGTAATTATAGGCAGGCCTGATGCTTAATTATCTCTTAATTCTAAGCAGGCGTACCTAAGTTGCGCGATACCATCTACGCAGCAGCGCCATCCACTGCCAACCTCCATACCTTTCCCGTCGACGGGCGGCTGCACCGACACCGGCCGCGCGCGCCGCCGATCACACACGTGTGACGCACGGCGTGACCCTCGCCCGGCGCGCCAGCTGCGAGTGACGCAGCGCAGCGCCTGCGAGCGGCGGCGACAGAACCCACAATCGATAGCGTCGGACGGCGACCGCCGTTTGGCCCGGTGGGGGCGGCTGATAACGGCGCACATGACCTGACACAGCTAGAGCGGGCAGTCATTCGACCGTGTGGTCCGGGCGAGATAGCGCCCAGGGTCGGCCATTTACAGCGCCAACTGCAAACACCGCCGGCGCTCTTAGACGCGCCGCAAGTCGGCATGCCGTTCTGTTCGGGGTCGTGGACGCGGGATGGAGCGTTACAGCCGCCACAGACCTGGCGCCGCTGCCTGAGTGGTGGCGCCGTCCCAACCACAGACGGGCAGCAGAAAAAGCGTGCAACCTCACTGGGCACGTGTGCTGGCGGGCGTGAGTCATGACCGGACGTCGGTCACAGCGCGAGGAGCACAGCTGCCTCGTTCTGGGTAGGCCGAGGAACACAGCTGCCTCGTTCTGGGTAGGCCGTGATCTGAATGTGGCGAGCGTGGGGCTCCAGCACACACCGAGGCACGATGCAGTTGCAGACACACTGCCCTCAGCTTGGGGTTCCTCAATCACCACAATACTTAAAGAATACCAAATCCATACATTGCTGGGCATTGTCCTGCTAAGCCCTAACATATGTTATTTAACTCCTTCCTCACAAAGATGCATCACTACTTTAACTTTTCATTATCAGAAGTAGAATTTCCATGAAACTCCATTTAAATCAGATGAATAGATAGCCACTAAAGAACACATCATGATGGCAGCAATGCTGAACTTACACTGAGTGGCACCAGTATGGAACAGCTTACCAGAAGATGTAGCAACAAACTCAATGTGTTCATTACCACATCAGGCAGATGGGACAGAAATGGGGTGCAAAGTCTACATAAGATCCATGACATGTCCTTATGATGTGGAAAACAGACTCAACCCACTCCAGGCAGCAATGTGCCTGGATCCCAAGGGTGGATACAGGATCCCATTGGGTTTGATGCTTATGGAATCCTGGGATCAGGTCCTTGTGTCTATTTGGGGCTCTGGGCATATCTCTGATGCTGAGTGAACAGTTATTTCCCATATCTGCATGTGAACACAAGCTCTTAGTTTGAGGGCATGCTTAATAAAACTGATGATTAAAACAGAACAGGGGATATTACATGACACCCGACTACAACTGGCAACACCTTGCACCACAGCCAGTCTTCACACAAAACAAAACAAAATCATTGCAGCAAAAGCCTACATAATGCAAATATACTAAAACTTGCACTTGCATGGACTGAAGTCCAGCCAGGCTAATTTCATGAACTTTACAACTGAAAGGTGCAGAAATGTTTTTGTACATTTTTACTTCAAAATGGCATTTACAATATTATAGCTTCAAGCCATTGGCTGTCTGTGTACTTAATTTCATGGTGACTGCACACAATTTCTGAGTGCTCAACTTACAGTGCACATGTGCATGAAATTATTGCTGGGATGTCACCATTACACCAGCCATGTTCAGCAAAACATGCATTTTTGCAGTCTGGCACCAAAGCATAAGACATTGCCATATTCAAAAACAAGTGGATGCTTACTTTCCATAAGGCATATACCATGTCCCAATTTCTGCAGAACTGTTCCAGTGCAAACAAAACGTTCAAGGAAAAGGACAGACACCTGTCACATGGATCGGGAGGTTATTTCTTCCCATCTAGTCAGCTATGCAAATGCTTGACTAACCCGATTAATCCAATCCCTTTATAATTAGCATGTTCAGAGGAAACAAGCTGTACATTGTCGGCACCCGACTATTAAAGAGGGATACAGGCCCGGCCCCCGCCATGCAACCACGGGCTCTCCGGGCTCAGGCATGCTCGATGTCAATATTTACAAACAGCCCAAGGATAACAGAATGGGAGGGACTAAACTGCAGACAAAACCTACTAACAGCCCCGTGCTCCAAGGCTGTAGCGCCAATCGACACGAAATTTTCCACATTCGATGACGCCCGGTCAAAAACTATCCTTTAAAAAATATGACCTTGAGTCAGGTCATAAGTCACCTAAAAACAAAAACTAGAAAAGGCCACCTACAACACCGTACTCCAAGCTTATTGAGCCGATCGGCATAAAACCTTCACTAATCAATGCGGCATTGTTAATTACCTATCTTTGGTGAAAAAGTGGCCTCGGGTCAGGTCAAAAGTTACTTAAGACTCTTGAACGCCCAAAACTATCAAAATTTGCTGCAGACAACTCAATACTCCAAGCCTTTGTGACTGATTGGCGTAAAACCTTTCCCAGTCAATGCACCATGATCGATAACCTGGCTTTATTAGATCATAGCGAATTTGGGTTGGGTCAAAGCTCACCATAAATATAAAAACGTAGCATAGTTTTTTGTAGTTTTGGGCGATTCTAATGACCTTTATCATGACCCTAGCTTATCATGCTTTGAAAAGGAAAGGGCATCGAGTGTCACCCATGCCGCATCGATTGGCGAGGGTTATTTGCCGACTGGTCTCAAAAGTTCAGCTCATAGGGTTGCCTGTGTAGGCAACGCCACCTAGAGGCGTTGCCGCTACTGTAGGCGGCGTCACCATCGTAGCCAGCGCCATCAGCATTATAGGCGGCGCGGCTGTAAATACGTCTGCCTCCGACCTAGCTAGATGGCACCGTACCTTGTGCGATGCATGAATTTGTTACGAATTGGTCATGTCAAGTCCAACAGCTGTACCTACAATCATTTTCTAACGCTTAAGTTATTTCTTTACAGCGACAGAGGCAGTTTCATCACTTAATGTTTTTTTCAGTTGGCGAATCGTTTCATGATGTCTGATGTGTTTTCCCCAACGGCAACACCTCAGCTCTGTCTTGATTCACATTCCCCTCGCACTGCAGCGTGCCGGGTACGGTCGAGCGGTACGGTCGAGCGGTACGGTACTCCACCGTTTAGGCGAATGTAAATTTGTATGAAGTGAATTGTTTAGTGTAAGTGCTCTACGCACAACATCTGCAGCCAATGTTGGATGGCTTTGAGCGTTTTGGTGACCTTTGACCTGACCCAAGGCCACCATTTGCATGACATGTTATCGACTATGGCGTGTCAATTGGTAACCCAGCCAGCATTCCCAGGTCGGATGCTCATGGCCTGAATGTGGAGCAACTGGTTTAAGTGGACTTGGTGTACAGGTGGGGGTCTTATGTGGGCTCCGTCTCGGTCCCAAAAGGGGCGCCCACAGCTGCCAATCCTTGCACGCGCCAGTAATGCTCGTGTCTTGCACTATCCCGTTGGAATTCATCACGTCAAGAAGAAATGTTCAAATAGAGAATGTTTGCCTTGATGAGAACCATGTGGGCCATATGCGGGCAAGCTGGACTCACGCTAATGTGGGCTGGAGGTGGGCTGGTACCCAGGCCTATTCTGGGGTCCAAATGGGCTTCCCACATGTCAGCGGAGGCGAATCCAAGAATTTCATTTCGGGCATCATTTTCAGAGAGGCACCAATTTCAATGAGGGAGTGCCAACCGTGCACCAAAAGAGCTCATTTTGGTTACTCCATTTTATGAAATCGCTTAAGAGACAGGATATACAAACTTGACCAATAAATCTGCACCAAAGCAATTATATTATATAACCCTAGCTGTGCCTTATGTGAACGACGTGTAGTGTGGGCTCGCATGGTCGGTCCTGTAAGACTCATAACAGTGCAACACCCAGTACTCTGATTGGTTTTACCTAGGTGCTTTAGATCCGCGGATTGCATGTACAGTAGGTATATAAAACGCCATTCATATATTTTTTCTTCAGCTTTCACAGACGACCCCTAAGTAACAGAATGCAACTTTTTTGTTGCCTTTGATCAGTTGCAAGCACTAGCTTCAAGGAAGTGCAAATGAGGTTATTGCGTTCTATAACGTAAGCTACTTTAAGACCGATCCACTGTCAGTGTGAGGTACCTTTGACCTTGAAAGACGAACATCTTTTTGTGAAACCTAGTGTGTTGATTTGCTCTCCCCTGGTGTTTTGGATATCCAAAAAGATAAAACGATACATGACAGTATCGTCTACATTGCAGATACATTACAGTCATCGGGAACAAATGGTTTGCGGCGCACTTTTTAAGGATCGACATCCCGTTTTCGAGGCCGGAAGCAGAACTCCCAGATAACGGCGGTCACATTGTTACCGAGTGACTGCCGGGGGGCTTGTAGATGGTCTACCGGCAATCATGTCTCGTTCAATGAATATTTTAAGTCATAATTTTACGTGTACGCGTACTAACGCACACGTGCTGAACCCTATGAAGGTTTTGTGACAAGACATATTTTCACTCCACCATCCCTGTGGGGGTAAGTGTTGCGATGTTAAGCCCGTGTCTGTGACCAGGAATAAGGGCATTGTCCGTTCATTCACACGCGTCACACTTTCTAGCGTTCGTTTCATGTCTAAATGAAATATTTTAACCCGAGCATAAACGCCATAATTTTGTTAACTTTATTAGAATATAGCACGTCAGCACATCATGTGTTCGATTATTTAGAAGTTTGCCGCCGCTATGTCGCTGTTATCACTTCCATGGCAATTTGGATTAGTTCCTAAACCTTAAATTACGTCTTTTGTGATTTTCATCGGAGCCAAGGCCAAGTTTTCTGCATCCTGATGGAGCCCAAATATCAGCCCAGTTGTAACCTGCATAGACCCAGCATGGCTCAGTTTGCCCATGCTCGGTCCATACAGAACCCAGTCCAGGCGGCTGACCCACGTCTTAGCAACTATTATGCACGATGTGGTTAAACCTTAAGACAAGAAAAACAATTAGTACACGCATCATTTTGCATGTGGCAGCTTTATTGCGTATATAACGCGCAGGAGCGGATCCAGGGGAGGAACTTATGGCACGTTTACCCCCGATCGAAAAGTAGAGGCGCCCCTAGAGGAGCACCGAAACCGCTCTAGGGCACCGAAGGCGCCCTCTTACTGCGGTGGTGTCAAGGGGTGACCGACACGGACCAGAAGGGGGCAGTGTTTAACCTCGAGACAGTGACGCGCATCTGCTTGTTGCTGCCATCAGGCCAAGAGACGGATGCTTACAATCGCCTTTTCAGAATTTCTGGTGACACTGCATGCGCTTGAAGCTGTGCCCTGTGTAGTGTAACCAGTCGCCCGTGATCTCCAGGCCAAGGGCTCGGACGTTTCAGAGGCTACAGAACATATCGATGTCTGCGTCAGGCTGCTGCAGGGATGCAGAGAAAAGCCAGAGGAGAAGTTTGGGTTCATGATGGACAAGGCAGGTGACGCAGTTCGGGCCCTGGGGATCGATATCACTCCTCCCCGCTGTGTGCCAAGATCGGTGTACCGGTTCAACGCGGCCGATTGCCGGGATGGTGCAGAGTACTTTAAGATAAGCTGCTTTATCCCCTTGCAAGACAGCATCCTCATCCAGATTCACGCCTGCCTCGGGCAGCCGCAGCAGCCGCCACTCAAACTCTGTAGCTTGTATCCGTCAAGAATGAAGAACTGGACAGCAATGAAGCTGACCATGATGCGGCATGCACGGTTTCTGGACCCCGTACCAGCCGTTGAGGCTGAGCGCATTTGGCTGGAAATGTGGAAAGGTAGGAAGTAGCTGTTAAATATGTGATACAGACAACACACAAAAGCCCGGACCTCCTGCTTCCCAACATTCACAAGCTCATGCGAATGCTCGCCGCACTGCCGGTGTCAGCGGCCGAGCCGGGGCGGCTGTTCAGCCGCGTCAACCTCGTGGCGACGTCGATCAGGTTCACGATGACCACAGAACGTTTGCACGTCTAGTTGGGGTGCACGGCACGTCCACAACAATATTTCAGCGCACTCATGCGTTAAAGTCTCTGTAATGTCACCATTGTAAGAAGACGCCGCTGCAGTTATCGTCCTCGCCATCCAAGCGTCGGTTTGCTGTGCGGTCAGTGGCTGCAGTGTACGGGTGCGACTGGAAAATGACCACGTGCCCATCAGACAGCAGGAGACTGCCAATAGTGAAATCTGACTGCATTTCACATAGGAAGCGATCCAGTTAAAGCAGTGAGGGTAGGGTCACATACATCGGCGACACACATCCGACCGTACGAATACGCGTCACACAGCCTCGCCACTCGCTGGCCGTAGCTGAGCACACCGGTGGGTAACCGATGGTGGGATCTGACGGTGTCGCTGTAAATACCGGCTGCAATGGCGGTGTGCCCAGACGAATCGGACTGGGTGTGGTACATCGGCTCCAGCAAGCCGCATACGGCATCCGCATCAATACACCGACGACCAGCCATGTATTCAAGGATGTGGATGCTGAGACGACTGATCCGACGTTCTTCCAAGAACCAATTTGTTGGACCAGGTAGGGCATTTTACCGCACTGCCTTTTTAGCTCAGTTTGGACTGGCGTCGGGACTAGTAAGTGCCTCCAGTTCCGAAACAAGTTCAAAAAGGGCGAGCAAAGATCAGCAGCTCACGTTTGCCATGTGCAGGGAAGTCCAGGCAGGATCCGTTGATGACACGTGGCGGTTGTTTACCACGGAGCCTGGGGCTATCCGTCGAGCACGGTGTGCAACACTTGCGAGCAGAATGCTGCGCCTGTACGTACTGGCTGAGGCGCCGATGCCAGCGCTAGCGCGAATGGCATTCTTCATTCCCATTCGCATTCCCCCTTAATCAGCACGGCCCTGGCTGGTTCAGGCACAGAGTGCGCCCACGCATCAGCGATTGTCGAAATCCTGCGCCGCTTGATTCATCTGTTGAAGGCGACGACAGCGTGCGATGATGCTGCTCATTGCGGGACGAGACAACGCAGTGATATTACTCGATAGGCTCTTCAGCGCAAAGGCGCCTGATTTCAAAGGTTAGTGATCTGTTTTTTTCTTATTAGAAAATGCTCTGAGCAATCTATTCAGAATATGTTTAATAACATTCTGGACGTGGTTTTTACGTTTAACATGAGCGTGCAAGACATTTTGAGATCTAAAAAGCTGATATTGCCTTTTTGTTCCACCCTTCCCATCAGCATGTAAGCGCGACCACCCAAACGGAGTGCTAGACTGTCTGTGTATGGCGATATCGATACCAGCACGGGCGCCAGAGGCAACCGCCGGCGCCACTCGATAAAGAAATCCCGGCAAAAAGCGGAGGCTATAAGGGCCACTCACTTCTTTCCTGTTGGTAATTACGCAATGTCATTGTTGCAAGTGTGTGTGCGCAACCGGAAGGTAACTCGGCGGGGAGGCACGCGAGCAATGTCGTCCGCTGGGTATGCAGATCATGAACACGTCTCTAATACTTTCCCATATCGACGGGTGAGCTTGTCCGCTGAGCTTACTTGCGTCCGACCGAGCAGGCGAGGACCGCGTGCCACGGGAGGTCACGTGGCCGTTACTGGGGCGAGTTTTTAGACGGGTCTCCCTGTACTGTTCGTCGGTGTGGACATGCGGGAGCGGGGCAGCTTTTTGGGCCTTGACACGCGGTTTGGGTGGCACCGGCGCCGCGCTGCAGGCGGGCGGTCCTGTGGGCGGTAGCATCCCGAAATCTGTGAGCGGCGGCATGCTGACAGTCCTGTGAACAGTGGCACGCTGACAGCCCTGTGGGCGGCGGAATGTCGACGGTTCCGTGAGCGACGGCATGCTCACAGTCCTGTGGACGGTGGCACGCTGACAGCCCTGTGGGCGGCGGAATGTCGACGGTTCCGTGAGCGACGGCATGCTCACAGTCCTGTGGACGGTGGCACGTTGACAGCCCTGTGGGCGGCGGAATGTCGACGGTTCCGTGAGCGACGGCGTGCTCACAGTCCTGTGGACGGTGGCACGCTGACAGCCCTGTGGGCGGCGGAATGTCGACGGTTCCGTGAGCGACGGCATGCTCACAGCCCTGTGGGCGGCGGAATGTCGACGGTTCCGTGAGCGACGGCATGCTCACAGCCCTGTGGGCGGCGGAATGTCGACGGTTCCGTGAGCGACGGCATGCTCACAGTCCTGTGGACGGTGGCGCGCTGACAGCCTGCTGCGAAACGGGAAGACATGATGCCTCCCATGCCCAGACTCGAGAGGACAACGAGCAGACTGCCAGCCATTTAAATACGGGCAGCCGGTCGCGTTGTGGAACTTGCCATTATATATTACATGGATGCTGCTTTATAAGAGACGGCAGCTGCTGGAAACACGCCATTCAAACGAAGATTCTTATGCGTAAGTTTATTCCAATTTTACTCCCAAAAATATGCAACCAGTTTTTATTTGCAGAAGACCTTTTTGGTTGCATTTTGGAAAGCTGAAGTGAGGAGCAATTGCTAGATTCAAATACGGCCAAAAGCACTGCGGTTGAGAAATAACAAGGAAAAAATTATGCCCTCATCTTTAATGCATACTCTAACACCACGATCCGAGGACGGCCGAAGAACAAAAACTGCCAGTCTGTTGTCTGCATGGGTGCTCTCGTTCAACCATCACTTTGGTGGAAAGTATTTGAGATTCTTAGAAGAGTCCTTATTTCACGATGAAGAAAACAGACTTTCGCAAGCTTCAAATGCAGCTCATTTGGTCTTAGCGAATGGATGAACGGAAAGAACGAACGGGTTAAAGCTGTGCGCTCAAAGCGTTCTTACTGCTGATGTTCACAGTTCTGTTGTTTTTGCTCAGATTAAGCAAGTTTTCTGTCGCCTCGCTGCTTACTTTTTGAAGCCAATCACAAGACCATTGCTCTGGCAATGCAACACATGTCGAAGTACACTTAATGTGCTGTTGGTACGGGACATCCAAAGTGCTCCCAAACTTGGGCTTCGATAGCACTTTGTGGTGCTTTCTTCCAGTCATGTGCAATTTCTAGAAGGTTGGTGAGCTTGTCCCCAGCTTCACGCCGTTCCCAAGATCGATGTATCGGCGCTCTTAACTTTATCATCATTTCTCTCCGAAACTATCGCAAGCGCGCATGGCAGGAGCGCCACCAGTGAAAGCCAGCTGGCGCAATCGCGGTCGTCGTGGCAGTGACAGTCACAGCCAGGCATTCAGCCAGACAAGAAGTCTCAGTGTCGACAACCATGCCACGGATTTGATTCCCACACATGACGCAGTCGCTGATGTGGTAGACGCTACGCACCTCACGTAACGATCAGCATGGTGATGATGCCTTTAGCTAGCTCTGGACGCCGTTATCACTGTGAGCGTGCCTCGTCAGTGTCTGTGCATGCAAAGCAGCGGAGCTTCGCGCCGCGGTCCCTCGGTGTGTCGTCATCCAGCTGGCGCATCGGGAGGTGGCCGTCACGTCACGTCACGAGCTGCAGCCAGTGTTACAGGCACGCTCTCAGAGTACGCCGGTGGCACTCCCCGGGCCAAGCAGACAGTCACACCGTGACGCGCGCAGCAGAACGCAGCGGCCAATCAGGAATTGGATGCTGCTTTAGTGTCCGCGGCAGCTACGCTGCTAGCGCGGTGACCGCCCGTTTCACGGAGCGCTCGCTGATTGGCATGCTTGCGATTATAATGACCGGGCGATGCATTGTTTATATCAATGGGGCTCATGCAGGCGACCAGCCCGTCATGAGTTTTGAGCTGGAGAATGTGGTCAGAGTTCGAGACGCAGCTTCCCACGCAACGCTGTAGGCGTCAATTTGAATTCCGTCCAAAATTTCGAGGGATCTCCATCATAGCGGCTGAAACGGAATCACCCTGGAGAGAAACAATAATTTTCGCACCATCGTTATACAGCTCCATTGATTGGCAGTGTCGTGTCATGCATTTGCAATCAATAAATAACCCTGCTGGGCAAGACAACGGTCAAAGCGGGTTAATTCGTGTTCGTCACCACGAATCTAAGGCGCTTGTTGTGAAGCACTGGGTTAACGGGTGCTGCCATGCTACAAGTCCGGCGTATGCCAGACTAGAATGCTTAGAAGGGTGTGATGCAACTAAGCACGTGCCGTTCAATGGCAATTTCTCTAAGAACGATAGCTGAGTAGCAGAACACGCGAGTGCGCACATCAATACTGAAGTGGGAATCATCACGAAGGGACCGGGCGAGATGACCGAGTACCAGCAGATATCATGCGAAATGTTCTGACAGAAAGAGTTCAAATGAGTTCAATTTCATAACCAATATTTTTAAAGCAATCTATGTGCATCGATTCTCGTGCGATTCAAGTCATATTACATCCACGTTGCAAGGTAAAACTCGGAAAACGACAAACGAGGGACAACGAGCGACAAACGAGAGGCACAGCAGCCACCGACGGCCTTGGCGCAGTATGGACCCCGGCGACGTTGGGGCACATCCGCTTAGTTTTGTGCGTTCTCTGTATGGAGTAACAGCAAACGGTTCACGACTGGAGGCCATTGAAAGCCCGATCCGAGAGCTCCTGATAGCTCTATCAAGAGCTGATTGCAAACACTTACGGGCAATTCGCTTTACCGACTTGCATGTGCCGCGACGCTTGATGAACGGGGTTCAGCCACGCGGGAGCCTGGTGGGCAGATGCCAATTCCAATCTGCCTTTCACTGATGCAGTTAAAAACGGATGAGTCCCTTTTGTCGTGTGGTGCTGAAATTTTCGAGATAAAAAATTTCTAATAAGGTCAAGCAGGTTGATGTTTAAAGAAAAGCAGAACCCATTATCCGTCCTGGCCAGGAAAACCTTAGATTAACCTTAGCTCATATCTATGTACTCGGCGGCACCATTTCGCCACTGTCCATAGTTCCGACATCATACAATACACCAAAGGAGCAGGGCATAGGCATAGGGCTGCTTCCGTAACTACATCTTAAAGGCTAAACTTCGTTGCCAGGCGGTGGCGGTGGTGGCGACTGCTGCTTTGGTTGAAGCTCCCTTTATGAAGTTTCTCCTTTCGGCAGCTGCATTCTGTCCTATTTTATTCTGTTTCAGGGAAGGCGCCATGACTGCAGGCTACTACTTATGCATCGATCATTTCTCCTCCGCTTTTTACGTCATTGTCGACCACATTCTGAAAGCATCCACTCCAAGACGCTCACGATCATGGCATGGCGCCCGGTTGGTGGAGTGCACCATGACGTCACGCGGCACTCGTCATGCGCCAACGCAGACGTCGCGACGGGCGGCATCCCGGCCATCGTCGACGGGTCCTCACGGATGGCCGAGGACGGGTCGCCGAGCGGCGCGGCACGCCGCGCTACCGGATGCCAAACATCGGTGGCAATGCTTCAGTGCACCGCCGAAAGCGATTGGCGAATGGACGGAGCGCCGGGTGCGCTCTCAGCGCAAGAAGCTCCGGAGCACAGATGGGTCGCTGCAGCTGTCTTTGTTATTGTTGGGGTTGGCGATACGCTCAGCTGTTAATGCTACATGGCGTCGCCTGCCTGTCGCCCAATCAGGAAGGGCGGGCACCGTCGCTCGAGCGAGGTTGTGGAGGGCAAGACGAACTTTTTATTACGACATGGCACATTGTTTTAGCCGACAAGTCGGCGATCAGTGCCATTTTGCCCAGAGGCTTCGCATTACTCACCGGAGACCCAACTATTATTGTGGTATTAGATCTACATATGGTTGTGGCACTAGATCTAGACGTATATGTGTATTCAGATCTTCCATGCGTAGGTACATACTTGTGTGCTCCATGCGATATTTACAAAAAAGAGCGAGCGGCTTCGTCGTCAGCTTGGGATACATCCAGTTCTTCAGTGCAGAGGAATAGAAAATACCTGCTACGTATTTATCATTGGGATTGGACAACGTAAAAATGTAGGCGATCAAACCTTAAAACATGCTCATCAGCAAAGCCCATTAAAACGGCTCTGCCACATCGTAAGCCATGCTTGTGGGATTCCTGAATATGCTTGCAGTTCTGAAATAAAGCAACACATATTTTTTGACTAATTGTTCATGAATTTTGCATTTGTTTGCTTCAAGTTGTGGATTTGTGGGTTCGATTTGGGATTCGTTGGTTTCTGCTTTGTAAAAGATATTGGAGTATATGCATATACATTTTCTTTAAAAGCCCAAAGGTACCCTATTCTTTTAAAAAGGTTCATAGACGCAATGATTCGAACAGTGCAGCACTACTGCGACCACGGTACCCCGCGGTACGGTACCCTGTCCGCACCCAGAGGCATTACGCCGCAGGGTGCGGACTACAATGCGATATCATATGCGTTAACAGATTGGTAGTACCTTACAAGGCAGGTTATGATGCAGACATCATACGTGAGAGTATGGGCCCTGCAACCGGGGGGGGGGGGGGGGGGTACAAGCCAACCCAACTTCTTGAGAGATTGAACGTTACGCGTAATGTATTGAAAAGTTAAAAAAAGTTATACCCTTAAAACGTTATAATGCAAACACATTATAATGCGAAAACGTCATGATGAAAACGGATTATGCGTAATAAATAGCATGCAATGGTCAGGCATCTGGTAATTAACAGCCATGGCGGACAGCAGCGCAAATGTGCCGTTGCCAGGAGACCCTTTCACCAGCCCGGCCGGCCACTGCCCCGTAAGCAATAAAAGGCCTCAGGGAAGGCTAGAGCGCCCAGTCCTGGTCACATGACAGCGAAAGGTTGGCCAACGCACGTGCTGCAAGACGCCTTGTGTCGTGAGCAAGCTACTGTACTAGTGGACTGGAAGCTTGGATTCGGTCGGGGTAAACACCGCGAATTGCACGAAGCTGTGAAGGGAGTGTGACGATTGGGTAGTGGCCGGCTGTCTGGAACGGGGGGCGGTCTGGGCAGGGATGAACGCCCCCGGTTTCTAAGGTAAGTCACAGCGCCCGCTGCTGTTGGCCATCGAAAAGGCTCGCATGAAAATGCATGCGCAACGTGAGAACGGTGCGGCTCGACACTGCCAAAACCAACCCATCAGTGCATTTAGACACCTAAGATTAGCGCTAATACTTGCCACGAGTGAGGTTGTGGCGAGTCTTAACGGCAACCAGCCAAAAGTGCTATAGCTTCACCGGCCCAGCCTGGCTATCTACGCTTTTCAGGGAATGATTATCTTTCAACCATTTATTCCAAAGGGAGTGTTCCACATTTCGATGGGGTTTTCAACTGAACCGGCCATTTCGGAGATCATTGGGTGCACTTCACTGCCCCGCCCCTCTTGAGGCCTAAAACTCTAGTTTCTAAGCTACATGACCGGAAAGACGTGCAAACTTTTCCGGGCAGGCTATTTCAACGAATTCAGGCATGCATGACGCCAGAGTAACATTGAAATCATGCCGCGTCACGGGCCACAATGTTCAGTACCAGGAGGAATGTCATCGTCGAGCTATTCACATCTAACCTCCGTGAGCTCCATTTCCAAGTAAAGTGGACGTCATCGGCTCTCGAACACAGTTGGGCAAGCCATGAAAACTTCAGTCACAGCGTCGTTGAGCTTTCAGCGGCAAGTAGCACAACTTTTTGAAAGCTGAGTTGTAACAGGCTTGAAGACATCTAAATGCAAATTGTTCAATCACGCTACGCATTTCTGCAAATGACCCAGCGTGATCTCACTACACCACGCAACATTGGGATCGTGATAGCTCTCAATCGGAAAGTCTGAAGAACGGGGGGAGAATCGGGTCCAGATCTCGACGATCAGGTGTCGTGACGACATGGGACTTACTAATAATGAAGAGGGCGAACATGACCAAGCGTATCGGCAAAGTGTCGGCCAGTGTGTGAAGGCTGTCATGCGCCACAGTGGGCACGCCGTGGATCCGTCCATTTTTGGACGCTGTTGAGGACGGGGGCTGAGGAAGACTTATAATAGATGGTGGAAACCAGGGCAGGCTGAGGCATAGAACTAACTGTGTGACAGAAATGAACGTAGCGCCTTGCAGGTGACCCTAAAGTCGTGGCGGTGAGTGTGCCACCCACAGGTCATTAAGCGATCTCATCGCTGTCTGACATAAGTACGTCAATTATGGACTGGGACACAACTGAAGCTGTCTTTTCCGAAGCCTGCATCACGCTATATGATAAACAAAGAGACAATGACCGTGCACGTTATTTGCGCACATGGCCCAGCATATCTAGACCGATATTTAACCGAAATGTTAAGAAATTCCAAATATTTTTGCCACAGCTACCAAAAAGGCAAGTGCTGTTAGGCCCTCCATCTCGTTGATTAAGGTCAACCGGTCCAAACCCAGCCAGTATACCAGCTAAAGCATTCGTGAATTTGAGAGAGACCGCTTAGCATGACATGCCCTCTGCGCGCTCAACACATGGGGGAGGCTTCTCAAACGCACCGGTAGGCCCTATTCGTTTGGGTCTCAAAAGGCAACGTGTTCTACTCGGTTGACATTATGGTATCATCAAACTGCTGATAGCGGTCACGGCATCGGCGTTATGTGCTCTTAACGCGTGCTATCACCTCGCTCGTTGGATGCTGCAAAAGCCATGGCATGTTTTGGCTGTGCACAACAGTTCAAATTAAAAAAAATACATTTTGCCAGTTTGTATAGGCACACCGGCTGAAGATTATGCAGCAATGATTCGTTTATTCATAGGCCTCATATTTCTTAGGCTGCATAGTTGGTGACAGATGCACTCCTGCGCTTGAAAATATCAATCAAAACCCAATATAAAAACACAACTTGTTGCGGTAAACACAACAGGAGCTGGGCTGTATCAATCAGCTTTAAAACGACGCTATGCTCTTCGGGCATAACGCTCAAGTTTTACTTACTTACATTGATTATGCCGCCCTTCTGTCGTTAGGAAATCTGACAATTGATCACTATTAAATGAATAGCTATGAAACATTTCAAGCCGTAAGCAAGCTCATGAACAGAATAGTCCTACCCTTCGAACACCTTTATTCCTGAAAACGATTTCCTCTAGAGAAAAGCTCTTATGTGCAATGTCCATTATTTCAAACACTCGTCGCCATCGGTGTAACCATGGAATGGTTTCCGGGCGTGTCTTCAGATTTAACGACCCGCCGGCTTAAGGCCAGGTCTAAAGGCCAGCAAAGTTCTTCATACATGAACGCTTGCCAACGGCTTAACGTTTGGAATATATAACTCCGATCGCTTTCGTCAAGTTGCATGTTACGTAAGCTGTTCAATGCATTTGCGAGAAACATTATTCACATCTATAAGACGGGAGCAATAGCCTTATTCCTCGGCAAAATACAGGAGAACTGAGCAATAGATCGGTCGATATTTCGGCAACACGCCCTTATCAAAACAATGGCAGAAGTTTGCTATTGTTATTTATTTTCTTCTGCTATTGTTTCGATAAAGGAAGGCTGCTGAGATATCAACCCATCTATTTATATCTACACATTATTATGAGATATGAGATCATCACATGAGAACATCACATGAGATCTCTACACATCATTCTCCTGTTTTTTTCGAGCAATAAGGCTAAAAACTGACTTATCCAAGTTGAATGCTGTTACTATTGGTATTTTGTCGACAAATTTGAAATGGCAGGTTATCATAAACAACTGACTAAGCCGAAGCTGACCGGCCATAACGTTCTTTTTGTCTTCCATAATTCTTCAAGCAGCGTAGAAGCGGAAAGAAGCATTCTGCGTCATAGGAAAAGCTAGACGGTAACGGTAATTTTTGTGGAAGTCGTAAATTGCTGTGTACGTGACGTCGCAAACAAAGCTAGAAAACCAAGACACATTGGACTATCATTTTCAACAGTTTTCGTCAACGCCGTGGAAAATCGGTTTGTCATGAAAATTTAAGACTGGATGTCTACTGATGCAGAACTCGCACGTCTATCCACAAATTACGTGCTTGAAATAATGGCTAACTATGATGCCGACCAGGTCCTGCCGAGGCAACTCAATGCTTCGGATGTATGCAGCCTTGGCTATACGGCATAGGCTTGGCTATATACGGGCTCAGATGCGGCAACTTAAGTCGGGGTCATCGATGTATTTGCGATGCTTTAAGATGTTTGCAATCATGTCCACAAGTCGCAAACTAAAGTACATTTTTCGGGGGGATATTGGTCCGGTCAACAAGGGTGACAGTCCACAACACGCCTGTCTATTTTTCAGGGTCCAATCTTTTTTTGTTTTAAGACTCCGTGTCTCGTGTATAAGACCGGTTTCAAAAAGCTGACATTGGTTGCTTCTCGGTCGATCATGGGCAAATCTACGGGCCGGGCAGTTCTGAATTCCGTCAAGATGTGGCCGGTACGCTAGCATACACCGTGCATTTGTTTCCCGTGCTCACATGCTCTGGCTGCTGATATCTGACACCCATCCTTAAAGGAAATGTTTTATAGCTGAGAATATTGAAGCAAGCATCAGATATCATGAAACAAGCGCACTTATAACTATTGGTACGCTTTTTGAAGTGAAAACGACTGCTCTAGACAGCGCAATGCCCTGAGCTGCTGAGAAACTGTGTAACACGGAACCGTTGCTCGCCATATCGCATGTTAGAATCAGGCTGTACTTTAATGAAGCCCAACGCCAATACAGTTACAACGACGGAAGTGAGTGCGAGGTTCGAGCGACTAGATGATCCTTGTTAGCCGAACGCATGGAATGTAAAGGTTGTTTCTTTAAAGGGAATATTTCACATTTGAAGACGTTGCAGCAAAACTCAAAGGTGATGAAACAAACTCACTTATAACTATTGGTATACTTTTCAAGTGGAAAAGACTGTTCCAGACAGCACATTTCACGGTTTAGTTAATATGCTTCTCAATGCGTCACGATTTCATTTCGTCATCGTACCTTGCACAACAATGGTTGAGAGCCGGTTGACGGCCGTTATATATGGAAACCGCGCTCACAAACGCCAGACATAAATGCCCCAACAATGTTATTTGTATTGGCCTTAATCGCAGCATGGCTCATGGAATGGCAGAGTTTGGATGGCGTTATTATGACGTCATAATGTTAAGGTAACTTTGAAATACCCTTCCGTTTATAGCTTTCCCCATATTCGCGGCGGATAGCTCAGAAACTGAAGTGGCTTATGCCTAAAGAAGGGCAGGATTGTGAACGGACCGAAGGGTCTTCAAGATGGCTGTTTCAGTTGAAAATCCCATATAAATGTGGAACACTCCCTTTAACAACGCCCCGAAAGTTTGGGTCGATAGTTTGCGTACGAGAGCGTCTGTGTTGATATCTGCACACACCGCTGCACACTTTTTTGTATGCGGTGGTTCCTTTTCTCATCAGCAGATGTTTGCTTTGCGTTGCTGCTATGCGTGCTCGTTGAAATGTGGACAAGGTCACAGTCTGTGTTCTTCTGCTTTAATGCAAGCGGAAAATTCATACGTTCCATGTTAATCGATTGGAGAAGGCGAAATCGCAGTGTCACGGCAACGCTGCAGGTAAGCCCTGACAGATTAGACAGTTTACCTAAAATTTCACACAACATAATTTCTAAGGAGTCGAGCTCGTCAGTGCGAACTGTGTGAACTCCCATTCAGCGGTTGAAAATATATTAGTTCTAGAAAGCGTGACAGCTTAGCCGGATCTAGCCAGGTCACCCAGTGTGAAAATTTCATCAGAATTTAAGTAAAACTAAGTTCGCCTTGACCTCGCTCGCCACAGCGAGCTTTGGTGGCATTTCAAAGCAATGTAGTCCGGGCGATATCCCGTCATGATGCCGTCATACTAAGAGAATGAACAGCTTTGCGTCATTTTGGAGTGATCATGCAGCAATTTTTGACAAAATACACTACCCTGGACCTGACAGTGCCCGACCACTTTTAGCTCGCTGAATGTTGGCCGTGCTGAATTTGTTATTCCTTGATTCAATTGAGTGGCCTGGCTGTAAAGGTCTGGAAGCAAAAAGCCTTCTTTGCATTGGGCTGTGTTATCACGTAGTGAATCCAGCTTAAGATCTTTGCGGGACAGTTTCACTTATATTTTAAAATATAGCAACTGGCTTTGCTTTTCATGGGCATGGAGATAACCGCCGAAACATGAACAGTTTCTTCCCACGGGTACTTTTGAACATGTTGGCAATGGTGAGCTCGGGGTCGGGAAGCGTCATGAAAATGAAATATTTCATTTTTTAAACCTCGTGAAACTTAACAACGTTCAAAAATAAGCATGGACTCCGGCACCCAAACAGAATTTCACGCAATAAATGTAAGCGTTCTTTGTGCCACTGGTAGACGCAGGATGACAGCTAGGGGGAGTAAGGGTCTACTTTTGGTTGATCAAGTTCAGCTAACTTGGCCCACGCCGCCAAGTGACTGCAAATGATGTTATTTATCTGCCTAGCCGACATAACAGCGTTCCATTACACACTATATGTAAATCAGTGGCGTAACCAGGGTGAGGGAGCCATACTCTCCCCCGCTGGAGGTGGCGGGGAAGAGCACGGGGGTTCTCCCCCGCGGGTTCCCTTGAGGCCCAGGGTCACACTTCTTTTTTTGGCAGTTTAAGATGTCTGTAAAGTCTCTAGAACATCACAGCAGGCTCTCGAGGCATGGAAATGAGAGCTCGAGGCACAATATGACAACCCCAATAAACAACAGAGTCTCTACAGCAATGAGGCGGCGCCTCATTACCTGAAACAGCCTCCTACACCGCGATTTGGTCACCCTGTATAAATTTCTATGTGACCCAATATGTGAGAGACTATCGCAAGCAGCGTAGCATCTATTATGGCCGTGTTTTGCTCATGCCCTCTCACCGAAGGCTGTAAACAGTGAGGATTGGCGCAACATGGGCTCGTTTGTCAATTTGCTAAACATTGATGAAGCAATGTGCTAGATGCCGCAATGTCTATTGTTCAAAAGATGAACGACGAGTAATCGTGGTTCTTTGAAAGATAAATTCATGTGTTGCAAAACCTGAAAGGTGTCGTATGCTCTGCGACATTTCTGATTTCATCGAACTTGGTTCCCGCTCTCTCTCTCTCTCTTCTTCTCTCTCTTCTCTTCTCTCTCTCTCTCTCTCTCTCTATTCTATTCTCTCTCTCTCTCTCTTCTCTCTCTCTCCTCTCTCTCTCTATCTTCTCTCTCTCTTCTCTCTCTCTCTTCTCTCTCTCTCTCTCTCTCTCTCTCTTCTCTCTCTTCTCTCTCTCTCTATCTCTCTCTCTCCTCTCTCTCTCTCTCTCTCTTCTCTCTCTCTCTCTCTCTCTCTCTCTCTCTCTCTCTCTCTCTCTCTCTCGTTATCTCTCTCTCCTCTCTCTCTCTCTCTCGCTCTCTCTCTCTATCTCCTCTCTCTCTCTCTTCTCTCTCTCTCTCTACTCCTCTCTCTCTATCTCTCTCTCTCTCTCTCTTCTCTCTCCTCTCTCTCTCTCTCTCCTCTCTCTCTCTCTCTCCTCTCTCTCCTCTCTCTCTCTCTCTCTCTCTCTCTCTCTCTCTCTCTCTCTCTCTTCTCTCTCTCTCTCTCTCTCTCTCTCTCTCTCCTCTCTCTCTCTCTCTCTCTCTATCTCTCTCTCTCTCTCTCTCTCTCTCTCTCTCTCTCTCTCTCTCTCTCTTTCTCTCCCAGTCTCCTCGCTTCCCCAATCTCTTCCAGGCTCCCAACGCCTCCACCTCCGATGTCTATTCACCACTGCCTCCGTCTCCGTCTGTCTCTGTTTCCGTCTCTCCTTCTGTCTCCGTTCATGACAGCTTTGAGCCGGAAGCTCGGGAAGTCCTGCTTGGAACGGGGATTTTACCATTGTGCGCCAGAAAAGATCAACGGAGTGATAACAAGTTAAATGAACTGGACGTTGGCTCCCCAGACGGCAATATTGGCATCGGCAATTTGTGCTTTTTTCTAAATGAAGGCAGCATATTCTTGCAAACGATATGTATGGATTTGGTGAGACACGTATACAGAATTACCGTCATGTTGATTTATTTGAAATCTAAGCAAGACTATGGCCTGCAAGCTGCTCCGAAGAAAAAAAAATCCCATCCCCAGAAACTTGATGTGTCACTTTTTGGCGTCGTAGATGGACATCTACCGAAACTGGAAATTCCTCATACCTTGCAATGGCGCTGTTAAGTTAATTTAAGGAGTCCTGAAAGCTTTGGCACCTTGCTTTGGCGCTGTATGTGGCAACGTAGTTCAACATGCCCCGACAAAGGCAGATCATTCTTCTTGTAATGGGATTTGTTCCAATGCAATCATTTTCAGGTGGTCTACCGACCCTCCGGCACCGTTTCTCAGATGTTTGACAGATAGGCAAACCAGTAAAGAGAATACATCAAGTTTTCCATGCTCGGAGCAGGCGCACAGCCTGAAAGTCTTCCATATGGCCCGATGTCTTGGATTGTCCCGTCCATGAGACTGAGCTCCCCGCAAGCACTCATATTTTATCATCTCCATTTTTGAATAATTCCTGCATCCCCCCTATTTCACGGCTACTCATGCTCGTGTTGACTCCGGAGAGGCCTTCAAGTGATTTTTGGGGTTTAAACTTGAAGAGGCACAATGGCGTGGCCAGTGAGGGGGGGGAGGGTGAAGCCATGCCTCCCCGCTTCCCCTTCCTGGAGGTCGCGGGACCCCCCCCCCCCCCCCCCCCCCGCTAAATTTTGTCAATTTAAGACGCGCACTGGGCTTCTGAAACATAAAAACGGCCCGAGCCACCAAAATAGAATCCCGAGGCAAAAGCGTTCCCCCGGATACACAAATAATGGCCTCATTTCTATTGCATATTTTCCACCGGAGGTGTCTTAAGACCTCAGGACCTTGGGAAAGAGTTGTTCGGATGTCAAGACTCTCGGAGAAACACACTTGACAGAGAAACGCAGCGACGAAGTGATAAGGAGTCTCTTGACTGGAGGACCCCTGGTGACCCGATATGGCCCCCTCCCTTGGGCCTAATCCTGGTTACGCCACTGAAGAGGCGTAAATAGCCTCTGGGCACGGGAGGGCCCTCATTCAAAGTCAAGACCCCGCAACCCTGTTTTTAGACCCAATATTTCGCAAACAGTGGATATTTGGACGTAAGAGAGGGTCCTTTTGGAGGTAAGAGTTTCAGGATAACCCCGGATTCCCCCCCCCCCCCCACACACACACTTTCCGCTCAAGGCTTGGGGCGGGGTTGGAGCCCCCTTGAAAAGGAAATGACACCCCTGTTCTTACGCTAATATCACAGCAGCATATGTGGTGCATGGGCGGGTGAAACGATGCTGCAACCTGTACTTTTATGAAAAAAACAACTCTTATTGGAACAATCTAGAATCAATAAACCATTACAGTGGTTAGAATGTCCGCAATGAATAAATATGAGAGAAGATCTTAGTCTGGAATGCCCAAAGAGAATGTATTTGAAAGAAGATCTGAGCCCAGAATGTCCAAAAAAGTATAAAGAAGCCGCAATCACGATTTCTCCCCATGCAATACCAGCCTTATGTCTTCTGAATACTCTGAGAGTGCGCAGCCAACAGGACGGCGCCTAAGACTACGTAATGGCATTGTGAGACGCATAGAGTAAATCCCCTCAATGGCGCTCATATTGGCGCTTAACGCGCTCCTGCAAATGCAAAAACCCATTTCTGACACATTTCGACAATCGAAAGCCCGTCTTGGCATGCTCTTGGTATCCTATTTTTAATGCTAAGCTTTCATGGGTATCCGCGTGCTGTTTGAGGTGCGTTTATTTACTCTAACAGCATACCTTCGGATGCTATCCACAGACGGCGTGTAGCTCTTTGAAGGCGCTGTCAGCGGACGATCAGCATCAGATAGCATAATGGCACCTTGACCCACCTCAATGGCGCCTTACGATGACGAGAAGAACGATTGGCGCTCAGACTGGACGAATCTCTTTCATGAAATGGAAAATATCAAATTCTGGTCTATTCTCATCACAAAGTGCACGTAACTGCCCTGAACTGATATGCTGTCAAACTCCTCTTTCACTTGTTGAAAGATTCATGGTTGTCCGTGCGCTCTTTGGTACCGAAACCTAAAACTGAAGGTGTTTTGTAAGGGCAAGTGAAAGTCGTATGATCCTGATGGGTCTTTTCGCAAAACGTGGAATTCGAAAACTGAAAATGCCGTGCTACAAAAGTATGAGAGCATATGAATGCGTCGTAATAGTTCAAGGTATCTAGCATAAGGACAGCATGAGTCGATATACTTTAGGCAAGCTAATGCCAACTAATTTGTACCCGAAGCGAAAATAAAATTTGTTTTAATGCAAGCATAAAGGTATTCTGGACGTTTACGGCGCCAAAGTCCAAGGTGAGCGCCGACAAATGTCTTTCTTATCTCATAACCCAGACGAATGTGACAAATGCAACAGGTATGTGTTAAAGTGGTGCTGTGTACGGTACTTTAACGCGCGCTTGGTTGGAGGGGGGTCAAATTGGCCCCCGAAGGTTTTTCCAGAATGCTTTCCGAACGGCGTGGCGTAGCCGCGGCAAATTTTGCATAGCTTTAGACAATTAAATAGCATATCTTTTGACATAAAAATTGAGATTTACCTTGTATGGTGGCTGACCTATGGCAGGTCAAGTCAGGCCATGGTTTTAGCTAGGGCAATTTCCAGGGGATCGTTCAATCTGATACAACAACGGAGTGTTTGACAAAGCCATGCATCTCTAAGATGTTTTATTGGGCACCGCAAATATTGAATGAGCAAATCATGTTGACCTTAGGTCAGGAATGAAGGTCAGATCAAGGTCAAAACCAGCCTGATTTGTTACTCTAGGGGTTGCTTTGTGGGATCATTTCTGGTATCCATTTCAGATTTATTGACAGCAGGAACGGCATTATACATCTTCCACTGACTTCTTAGAGGTCAAAACAGGTCATTGATCTAAGGTGACCCGGGTCGACATTTTGTTTTAGGAACATACTGCCTTGAAAACCTTGACCACCATAACCTTGAAAATGTCCAACAAGGTCACTGACTTCGAATGGGCTTGTGACCTTTTGCTTAGAAACGGGTGCTTAGGTTCTGGGGGCACTTTGGCTACCAACCTGGAAGTTGACATTTCTTGACCTTGTTTAACCTGAAGGTCATGGCCTAAGAAGTTCAAACTTTAACCTAAGTCAGTTCACGTACACGTCAACACACCCTGTAAATTTAGTGTCTCTAGCTTTCTTGGTTTCCGAGATCTCAGGGGGTCAAATTGCCCCCCCCCCCCCCCACCCGAGCGAAGGGTATCTAGCCGGCCACCCGGGCGCGTGCTATAGACGGTTGCTGTCATTCAAAACAGTGGTTCTTTGGGATACAACGCATATTTTTACGATTCCGCCCCGTATGACGCCAAAACCGGCACCACATCAGGGTGAACTTTCGTCCGAGGGCTTTTTTCCTCATACAGCGCCAAACAGTCCAATTGGGCGCCTAAAAGTCTACCACCGACGCCAATGCCATTCCCGCACACCACCGTCGAACATGTCAGAAACTTTGGAGCCCGGGTGTCGGTGCAATGACAGTTTGGCGGCAGTCATTAAGGGCTGGAACTTTGAGAGAAGCGTTTCACGTGGCAGATAAAGCTTCGCACTCGCTAGGCCTGGCTGGCGTCGACAACGTTGCAGTCCATCTGCTCCGTCTGTTTGCGGCCCAAGCTGCTCTGAATGGGTCCAACTCATTGCGTCGTAAGACATCCTGTAGAAACGGCCATGCACATCTCTTGGGATCAATGAGTTGTGCTTAATGGAAAAAAATTAATGTTAAGTTCATTTTAGCACGTCATGTCTCCTCAACTTTGACGGATCCATAAACGCATTAACGACTTTAAAAGTTTAAGTCCACTGAACAGTGTATTCTTAACCTTGCGCACATTGCAAAGGAAAAGTATATGTGTTATGAGGAAGCAAAAACAAAGTTTTTGCAACGTCACAGCAGACATCAGGGTACGTTTGACTGACTGCGTCTTGTTCAACACAACAAATTAATTGCTTAAAACCGATGTCAAACTCACCCTATTTTTTCAGCTGGACTTTCTTGGCTGCGTTCGCGTGATGTAGCCAAGTGGAGACAACGACCATCGTGCGCGGGTACAACCCCAGAGGGGCACGAGGACTCGGTGCACGAAGACTGACGTCCCGGTGTGAGGCGCGAACATCGACTGAGCGTCACTCTGCGACATAGAGATCAAGCAAAATGGGTGGACTCAATGTCTATTTGAACAAAAAAGTTCGAGCCATCATCAAGATGTTCGTGATGTCGGCCATGTTCGCCCCTATTGACAACCCCAACTTGATTGTGTATGACAAACCACTGCATGATCAGTACGACTTCATTGTCAGTAAGTGTTTTTGTTTGATTGTTACACACCGCGGAAAAATCGCATTGGCATTGCTATCAATAACAAACAACATGAACGCAATGGTTGATGCCTCGCCAATTGTGAAATTGTAACCATGGCAACTGTACGGTGACTGCTCACTTACAGATATCGCTTCCATGAGTTGACATTGCGCACTCACCTCCTCTGCGTTTTACCGAAACTCAGTGCGGCCTATCTCGTGTGCTGAACGCCGGTCGCAACGGCTCTATGAGCATATCCTGGTTGCTTCGGCGTTGCCGAACCATCATCGCTTGACACAGAAATAGCGTTCTTCGCCCCTAGTTGGCCAAGGACTGACGTAACTGTGGTGCTCACTGTAACACCTGTAAGAGTATCTGCCCGTGGAACGGCTTTGTTGACCTTTGAGTGACAGTGACATCTGGTGGGGTTCGGCCTCCTAGATGATGTCCATCTGAGACTGAACGTCAAGTACTGCTATGACGGCCTGTATTCATTCCAAATGCGTCGAGAACTCTGCCTGCACCTGGCTCGCATAGTCAGTCAATGACCTCTGTTGGGCTAGTCCATGACTTCCACTGACCCAGACATAACATCGAGAGTCGGTGACCTTTCTGCATTCCCGTCGGTGACCTCTGCTGGGCAGACGACGGCCTCGGCTGACCTGGCCACGCCCTCGGGCATTGGCAGCCTGCCGCCCTCCACGCATGACCTCTGTTAACCGTGGTGCGGCCTCGGCAGTCGGCGGCGGCTCGGCGGGCTCCGTGGTAGCCTCTCGGCTCTCGGAGGAGCCCCACAGCTCTGTGCTGTTGCTCGAGGCCGGCGGCGCCGGCACGGCCTACACCGAGTGGCCTGTCCTTACCACCCTGGTCATCAACGACAAGCGCTACGACTGGCGCTTCAAGAACGTCCGCGACGACGGATACTGTGTGGGGATGGAGGACCAGGTGCGCTCGTGTGCGTCGGCTCACGTGACTGGGGTGAGGGTTGCGGACTGTTTGAGGCGACGGTGAGATTCACACAAGGTGATCATGCTAAGAGTTAGGTGGCAACGACTGGCCATTTTTAAGGCCCTGAAAAACTCAATCGAAGGCGCAGTGGCGACAAAACGTCTGCCTAGTTGGTGCGTGAGGGTGCTAAGTTGATTGTTAAGTCGGTTCTTTCCACGTAGCACCATAAGGCTGTTAAGTACTAAACGCTACCATCGGCAACTGATCTTCTGCCCGATCCTTGAACCCACCTCCTCTTAGGCAGACAAGCTTACGGCTCACTGCGGTTTTGGGAAGAGCAATGCTGTGATAAATCGCCCCACTGGACATTGGTCCACATCATAGAAGGAGGCACTAACGTCACTTGCCAATTGCATGGGTTGAGGTGGCCGCCAAACAGCCGAAATAAGTAGCATGTGAATCAAATGTTGCGACTCTGGACACGGACCATTGTGTAAGAACTTGGCAGCTTTAGTCTACGTATAATAAACATTAAAACTCAGTTTGCAAAGTTGATGCAGATGGGGTAAGTCGCAGACTCCTGGCTGTGTTGCCAGTTTTTGTGCCGGAAATAACCAACCGTCAATTTAACAGCGGGCACTGGCAAGACGAAGATATCATGGACGAGCTAGATCCGATCCACCGGAATCGACTCGCTTGCACATTAAAGATGCTGGACGCTTCTACCTGTTTACGGTCACAAATGAGTCCGAAATCGGCAAACACAAAACACAAGCATCTCATATTTGAAAGGCCTGGTCGCCGGCTTCAGTTTCAATGTTCCACTCCTGCCTCAAAGCTGAGATCACACGGGGTCCTGACGAACGTCCCCGGCCTCAACACTCAAGCCAACGAGTGTTTCGCGTTAAGCATAAATCCCCTGAATCTGCAGATGTCATTTAACTCGCTATCCCCAACCGCGAATGTTGCGTGCGCCTCTGCCTGCTCCCTAGGCGATGAATGCACTCATGTATGATGCATGTAAATATTTATGTATGCATGTGTGCATATATAGATATATATATATATATATATATATATATATATATGTACATGTGTGTGTGTGTGTGTGTGTGTGTGTGTGTGTGTGTGTGTGTGTGTGTGTGTGTGTGTGTGTGTGTGTGTGTGTGTGTGTGTGTGTGTGTGTGTGTGTGTGTGTGTGTGTGTGTGTGTGTGTGTGTTGTGTGTGTGTGTGTGTGTGTGTGTGTGTGTGTGTGTGTGTGTGTGTGTGTGTGTGTGTGTGTGTGGTGTGTGTGTGTGTGTGTGTGTGTGTGTGTGTATGTATGCACCCATATCCGACGCGCGACTGAGATCGTGTGACCAGCGCCTGTCGGGCCGTTTCGCAGAAGTGCTTGCTGACCCGCGGCAAGATGCTCGGAGGATCCTCGGCCATCAACGGCATGGTGTACGTTCGGGGCAACCGGAACGACTTCGACCTGTGGGAGCGGCTGGGAAATCCGGGCTGGGGGTTCCGGGACGTGCTGCCCTACTTCATCCGCTCCGAGGACAACAGCGACCCCGAGATCAGTCGGAGCCGTGAGTGGCACCGATGCTGCACGAGGTCAGGTCACCCTCCAGCGGTCCGGCAGGTCGTCAGGCACCGGCAGTCCGCAGACGCAGTGCAGACGGCAGTGCTGATTACTGCACGGGTTACTATGGCGCTTACTTTTCGCTATGCTTTTCATTAAGCCAGCGGATGTCGGTATGCAGGTCGGTGTACGGCAGGTGCGACAACACGGAGGAAGCCGCCAGACAGCGTACCAGGCATGTGTGTCCGAGAGAGCGAAAAAGCTTACTGTGACTTCGGATGTTGTCCATTCCATTGATTCGAGAAAGCCTTGGCGGTTTCTCTCGTTTAATTCATGACATTTTCTGTTTGCGTTTTCTGCGTTTCACTCATGATATCGATTTCACGTCTGGTCTTTGATCGGTTTGATCTCGGTGCACAACTCAGCCAGATCTGCATAAGTCAAACGTTTTCAATCACACCGCTCAGAGGTGCAACACACGGAGGAAGCCGCCAGACAGCGTGCTAGGCTTGAACGTGCATCAGGGGCGTCAGCGAGGTACTGTCTGCCTCAGCTTACCATGGCAAGGGCGGCTACCTGCCGGTTTCCTCACCCCGGTACGTCTCCGATCTGGGGCCACTCTGGATACGGGCGGCCAAGTACCTCGGCCTCGAGGTCGGAGACGTCAACGGCGACCGGCAGACCCGTGAGTGCTGCGCCTCTGTGTGGCCTTGTCTCTGGCAGACCCGTGAGTGGGGCGTCTCTGTGTGGCCTTGTCTCCGGCAGACCCGTGAGTGGGGCGTCTCTGTGTGGCCTTGTCTCTGGCAGACCCGTGAGTGCTGCGCCTCTGTGTGGCCTTGTCTCCGGCAGACCCGTGAGTGCTGCGCCTCCGTGTGGTTTTGTCTCCGGCAGACCCGTGAGTGCTGCGCCTCTGTGTGGCCTTGTCTCCGGCAGACCCGCGAGTGCTGTGCCTCTGTGTAGCTTTGTCTCCGGCAGACCCGTGAGTGCTGCGCCTCTGTGTAGCCTTGTCTCCGGCAGACCCGTGGGTGCTGCGCCTTTGTGTGGCCTTGCCTCCGGCAGACCCGTGAGTGGGGCGCCTCTGTGTGGGGTTGTCTCCGGCAGACCCGTGAGTGGGGTGCCTCTGTGTGGCCTTTTCTGGCGTCGCCAGTCTTGCTTTCGTGAGTTGTGCAGACTGTGAGCAAGATTCGCGCTTTTGGCGAGGGCGAGTACATCACCAAATATTGGAAGAGGAGCAAGGACTTCTCAAGATATGGTCAATGATCCAAAACTATACATACAAGGTGGAAGTCCCACTTTTTGCCGTCCTGAACAGGGTTCTGACACCCCTTTAATCCGCCAGCATCTCTTACTGGCACCTTGCTATGCCTGCTACAACCGATTCGGAAGTGAAGAACGTGACTGGCATGAGCGCACACAATACGACGCATGAATGGCCCCTGCCTGTAGGAGTAATCAGTGACACGCTCACTCACAGATCCACGAGCCTGTCTCCGTCAAGTTCATGCTCCAAGCGTTTCGCCACCACACGACCACCGCCTCACGTCTGTGTCGACAGGGTTCATGTATCATCAGACGACGGCTAAGTACGGCGAACGGTGGTCGACGTCTCGTGCCTTCCTGCACCCCGCCTCACACCGACACAACTTCAACATCTTGGTGCACGCGCACGTGACGCGTATTATCATCGACCCACACACCAAGCGCGCCAAGGGCGTGGTGTTCTTCAAGAAGAAGAAGCGTCACGTGGTGTGGGCCAGAAAGGAGGTGATACTGAGTGCTGGCGCCTTCCAGTCGCCCCAACTACTGAAGCTATCTGGGATAGGACCTTGTGACGAGCTCAAGAAGTTTGGGGTAAGAGCTGCTGTGGATCATATGTTTGTTCGTGCTAAATATCCTGAGGGATTCCATTGTTTTTCCTTCGTCATATATCATGCATGTCTCCCATCCCTCGCTCTCTTTTCCCCTCTTTTCCTTTCTCCCTCTCTTCTCCTCTTTCCATTCATTGATCATTCCCCTCTCCCCTCTGTTTACCTTCCTCTCTGTCTGCTTCCTCCATCTTTTTTGCCTCCCCTTTCTTCCGTTTTCTCTCACCCCACTTCTCTCTCCCTTTCCTTTTCTCTGCTGTTTTGTTCGGTATGCCTTTCTTCCATCTTATTTCGCTCACTCATCTTTTTTTTATTTGTCTGCACATACCGTGTTATTGTGTTCCGTCTAGCCCCTTGTTTTGTTGCAAAATCATGATAACCCTTACGTTTTCTGAGGCATGTTTTATGGATCGTTTGTTGTTAGCTCTGTGATTTGTGTTGTGCGCAGCAATGAAATGACATACACAATCATTCGCTGACAGATCCCCTGCATCCATGAACTGCGGGGCGTGGGAGAAAACATGCAAAGTCACTTCGGCCTTGGCGGACTGGATTTCATAACAGAGAAAAAACGTGGCCTCACATTGGAAACCCTTATCAACGTTCAGGCAATCAAGGACTACATAAAATACAGAACAGGTAGGCTGTTGTGCTCGGACGGGTACGTCTGGTGTGCCACTGCGCTGGTACCTGGGTTTTTCGCCCACATGGATTACTCTTCCGTTCCGCTGCTGCCGCGGCTAGCCTGAAACCTCGGTTACCCTTTATTGGTTACCCTAATGGTTATCCAATCTTCAGTGATCGAAGCACACTTTTCTACCAGCAGTCTCTGCACCTGGTCGCACATTGTGGACTGCTGAGCTCATCAACAGAACGGCACCGTGCGCTCTCACGGAAGACGTTTACGGCGCCAGCTTGATCCGCTTTTGTTTTGTGTGCAGTAATCTGCCACAGTAAATCCACTTTCGATAGCCGCCATTAAACATTCACAAGGGAACGCCGTGTATGGTGGAAGGCAAGCCAGGAGATATCAGGTGCGTCTTTTATCATGCGGGTGATTCAAGAAACCGAGCCAATAAAGTTCTTTGTGCCCGAGCATATTGGTTTCATCAACAGCCATTTTCTTCTTTTGAGGAGCGCTAGCAATCGAAAGGGTGTATGGTTGTAGCGCTTACGTGCAACAGTTACGAGCAGATAACATCGTTTGACTTAACATCGTTTGATAACATCGTTTTACGAACAGATAACATCGTTTGACCAAGAAGGCCGTCATATTTTTTGAGCGTTGTCATTTTATATGCAAAACTGTGCTCAAAGCCCCATACCATGATCAGCCCCATACCATGATCATATAAATCTTGATAACTTGAGACTTGCTGGTGACTGACCCGACCTGAGAGTTCTAACGTTTGTTTAAAAAAAAAAACACGGAGCACGACTTTGGCTGATACTCAGGATATGGGAGGGCCAACACTGTTGCTTTTTTAACTGCTAAACTCGACCCGCGCAAAAATACGGTTTTACGCTTGGTGTTACATGACTGTTACTGTGAGCGTTGCCACTGTTAGCACTGCTACTACGTGTTACATCACTGCGGACCACGGTGTTTGAAGCATGGCCGCCTCTTTCGCCTACCTTAGCGTATGTCCCATGGCAGCCACACAAACAGGCTAGTCTGCAGCCGATGCTCTGCTGAACTCACCGATGACTTACTGACCTCTACGGGTTGTAATGGCGATGTTAGATATCAACAGTGACCAAAAAGTGCCTCGTCCCACGCGTTAAGCCAATACAACGCTTATGTTTTGACACTTATTTACCTCTCCAACCCTGGATGGGGGAAGCTCGCGCCAAGCCAAGGAAACACTCAGACAAGCTTCACTGTGAGTCGTCACGTTTGAGGCAAAGTTTTTTGTTGTCGTGCTCCGGCCAACAACGTATTCTTATTGAAACACGTCATTCGGAGCTGTCACGCGAGTTTTACCCACTGCGATTTAGTCACGAAGGTGATACGTTGGCCGCTGGTGGGCAAACCCGATGTAAATGCAATTGAAAGAAACACTTCGCTCTATTGTGATTACCAAGAAGGCCGTCATATTTTTTGAGCGTTGTCATTTTATATGCAAAACTGTGCTCAAAGCATAGTGGAAGACGCATTCAATTTACCTACTTTTGTTTATTGTTGTGTATTGAACTCGGCGACGGTCTTTAAATCATGGCAATCGCACTAAGGTCAAGAGAGACATCGGAAAATACAACCTGTAATACAACATATCCAGCTTCTTATCTGTCGTTGTACATGCTTCTGCTTCTATCCTATTTGTCACACCACGGCATCTCAGAACAATCTGCCAGCGTGGTTTGTACCGCATTGCATGGTAAATCTACGGAGAATGCCGCGTGCTTTCACGAACGCCTACCAGCCATCATGTTCGCTGCTGGCATGAGCTGTGTGTGTGCCCTCAGGCCCACTGACGACGATCTTGTTGATCGAAGGCACCGGGTTCGTCAGCACACGCTATAACAACATCAGCTACGGCGTCGACTGGCCTGACGTGCAATTTCACTTTTACCCCGTCAACGTGGCTACTGACGGCGGGGGCTTCTACCGCCACATCCTGGGCATCTCCGACAAGGTGAGGGCGACTAGACGTACCGCAGCAGCAATACAAGCAAGCGGACTGAGAAGGAAGGTATCAAACTAATCCACTCACTTACCAAAAAATAGAGCGATTTGGGATCTTGGGCTCAACGCCACCTGCTATAGCGATCGTACTGGAGCTTTAAGTTAAAGTCTCACGTTGTGGAGGTTTCAGAGCTTGATTTGGATACATGCAGGCGAGTTATCGGTAGTGCTACCGCTAACACGCTCGACAGGCTGCTTATTTGATTACCGATGATTCATTTTCCTATGGAGCCTCACGACCACCCTCGCCCGCCGGCCGACCACGACGGTGATAGCCCTTCGCCGCGCGCGTGCTGGCCTGCCGGTGTCCGTACGTTCGCCCCGATCATCCCACCTGGCCCCGCGGCGTCCGCCGTCACGTCTCACCCGCCGCCCCCAGCTGTGGAAGCGCTTCAAGCCGAACAAGTTCGAGTCGGGCTTCCGTATCGTGCCCATCAACCTGCGGCCGCGCAGCCGCGGTCGCGTCCTCCTGCGCTCGCGCAACCCGTTCCAGCACCCGGACATTTTCCTCAACCTGTTCGACGACCCACACGACCTGGCGGTGCTGCGCGAGGGCGGCCGCCTGGCAGAGAGGATCGGCACGACGCCGCCGTTCCTGCGCATCGGCGCGCGCCCCAACACCCAGCCGAACCCGTTCTGCCACCGCCACCCGGCCGGCGGCCCCGAGTGGTGGGACTGTCGCGCGCGCGTCTTCACCGAGACCATCTACCACGAGACGAGCACGTGCGCCATGGGTCCGCCGGACGACCACTACGCCGTGGTGGATAACCAGCTCAGGTGCGTGGCGCGTTGGGCGGTGAGTGACGTGGGGTAGGGGCCGGATCGCTGCGTCTTGGTGGATATCTGTCTCAGGTGCATGGTCCGCCAGGTGGGCAGTGGAGCAGGTAGGGAAGGAGAAGGTCGGGGAAGTGGCGAGTTGGGTGTTGTTCTTTTCAACGACGGCGGACTCACAGGGGTAGCTAGCTGCATACAGTGCTGACGGCTTCTGCGACAACCTTAGATATATTTTTTTAAAATTTGATCCCAACCCTTTGAATGGATGGATTTCTGGGATCAGCGCTCACGCTAAGCAGTGCTTGTTGTGTGAGCACTGACCCCTACCATCCGATCGCGCAATTCCAGGCAACGGCAGAATTTAGTGGGGAGAGCTTAACGTGCCGCAATGCTCAGCACGGTCCGTCCTGCCCTCTGACGTCAACTGACCTTTAGCGCGACCGGTGCCACCAGCCGCAGGCCATATCTGTCAAGGGCAAATAACGAGCGCATAAAGCGACTCGAACCCACCCCGCCACGGGTGGGTGAATCGGGAGGCAGGCGCTCTAACCAACTGAGCCACCGGGACGGACAATGTGAGGGAAAGGGAATAGAAAGAAATAGAAAATAGATAGGAAGAAAAATTAGATACAGAAAAAACGGAGCCAGCCCGTCCCATGATTGGAAAACAAGTTTTAGCTTTGTAATACTGCATGGCCACGAGCTGGTCAAAATTAGTTTTGCCATCCCGCGCGCCCAGCCTTTTGGGGTCTGATCGTCCAACTCCGGGTGATAACACCTGCGGGCATCCACACCGTTGTCGTGTTCGATTATCGCGCATAGGTACGGCCACAGCGCGCTAGTCTAGTCACTCGAATCGCCGATGCTTCGTGAGTTAGAGTGACACCGTGGGTCGTGTTGTCTCACAAGAACAGTCGTTCGCTGCCGCATGCTCATGAGTTATGCCTTGCATGATACCGTGGTCATTCGGCAATCACTGAGTTGTCATTAGACGATAGGCTGCGTCTAAAAACCTGCGAGTGCATGCGTCGTCTCGGCGCCCATAAGTCACCAGGTTTAACTCTCACCCAGCACATTGATAAAAACGCAGCTTCGTGACTGTCCGGTAACAGTGACAGCTCCTCGCTTTAGTTGGCCTTTCCCCTGCCCCCGGCCAGCACCGCGGCCCGCCGCCGACCACCCTCCTCTCCGGCAGGGTGTACGGCATTGCCGGCCTCCGCGTGGTGGACGCCTCCGTCATGCCCACCATCACCTCGGGCAACACCAACGCGCCGACCATCATGATCGCCGAGAAGGCGGCCGACCTGATCAAGGCGTACTGGCACGCCGTACACATGGGTGTGGACCCGGCGGCCTACGTGGAGCGACACGCGCTGCACGTGCACGGCGGCAAGCTCTACGACTTCACGCTGCACGCCGACCACGTGGAGGACCACGTGGTGCACCACGGGGACGGGGAGGCGTACACGTTTGGCGATGAGGAGGCGCTGCTGCAGGGTCTGGAGGCTCTTGGTCTGGGCCCAGACGGCGCCGGCCTGAATGTCTCGCACGGGCTGCTCAGCGATGCCGACGCCGACGCCGAGCAGCTCGAGGGACTGCTGCGGGCCGACGGGCTAGATGGAAGTCTGGAGGTGGAGAGTGCAGTTCACGCGGCGGGTGGCCACGTGGAACACATGCTCCAGGCTTCGGTAAACGCCGGAGGTGTTCAGGAGGTGGAGAGTGCAGTTCACGCGGCGGGTGGCCACGTGGAACACATGCTCCAGGCTTCGGTAAACGCCGGAGGTGTTCAGGAGGTGGAGAGTACAGTTCACGCGGCGGGTGACCACGTGGAACACATGCTCCGGGGTTCGGCAGACGCAGGAGGTGTTCAGGAGGTGGAGAGTGCAGTTCACGCGGCGGGTGATCACGTCGAGCACCTCCTCCAGGTTTCAGCTGACGCAGGAGGTGTTGAGGAGGTAGGGCACGGCGATCAAGCAGCAACCGCCTTGGGGCATGGAAGCGCACATAGCGAACATAGTTTTCTGGATTCTGTGTATGGTTATCGTAACTCATATTACTGATGGTTCACCACCGCCTCCTTAAGGCACCTACGTGATAGCCTGCGCCGTGGTGTATCTCAGGAAAGCACACATCGCTGGCCCGGGTGATCCTGTCGGGAGTGTAGTGTGTGCAGCGTCATGGCAACACGACTGCGTCGTAAGTACATGTTTAATGTTTTTGCACTGGTCTACTTCGGAAGTACCAAACAGCCACTGATACTGAGTCGGCTGTTGCGGTTGTTGTTAAGGGAATGGGCCAACGCACAGTTGGCAACCTCCACTGAGGCATTGTTGGACCACGCTTTGCCCACAAGCCGAAGCCCGCTCAAGTGTTGCCAGTGCTCAGCCCTTTGCTGCCTGCGTTGATGAATTGCTCGCATTCTTCAAAGGGTAAAATGACGTTTCATTTCATAACGAGCAGAACTCATTCCAGTGGATGGCTAATTGTCTACAGAATAGTGTGACAGACTGTGAAAAGTAGCTTTCGACCTGCTCTCGAAATCCTGGCGTGCAGACGACGCGTAAAACGTCATCACGTTCATGGTTCAGATGTGAATATCATTATGTGCTATTGCGCAGCACGAACCATTTTTATTTCTTATTTATATTTGCTCACATCCCTGGGATAGGTATATTGTGAAAGACAGGACTAACACTGGATGGCTAGTAATCGCTAGTGATGTTACTTAAATACGTTATTCATGTTTGCCAAGGCAAGCTGGCATGTTTGTTAGTTCTAAGCACGGCTTGTTAATAAATAGGAATACTGGGTGTTTGTGGATACAAAGCGCAATCCCGCGCCCATTCACAACCGCGTGAGTCGCAACCAACAAACATCAACGTCACAAGGTCTTGAAGAAGCAATTTATTGCGTCTTTGACTGACGTTAAGATCAAATAAAGGTATTTGATCGCTGCTTTTACTTCTACTCTATAAGTGTCATGTTAGTATATTTGCCATAGAACGCGCTTATTAGTTTTTGAGCGGCATATGAGCAGGTATTTAAGTTCCAAGCACTTATTTGTTGTGACTAAGAAGTTTCTTAAACGATGGCGATAGCCCTATAAGTGTATATGTTCTGTTTGCCTTTGAGCTACGGTTTATAATGCAGAGGGGAAATATGAGGTTGGATTTGGTGTAATCTCTCTCTGTATCGCTACGACGCAAGCCGCTGTGAATAAACTATCCCTTATGTGGGACAAACACAGTTGAGTGTCGAGAGCAAATGAGCGACGAATCGCCAATCCAGTAGTACCGGTTGTAAGTCATTGAACGTGCACGGTGGTGACCCGACTGTCACGAGAGGTCAGCTGGCAGCGTGCCAGAGACTCGACCTAGCACAGTGTGTGGCCCGACTGCCACAAGATATTAGCTGATCAGCTGGCAGCGTGCCAAAGATACTCGACCTGACACAATGAAGACGCCTGAGACCCAGGAACTGTTTTTGACCTAGTTCCTAGCAGTCCATTGAGGCTCCATGGCAAGAAGGTGCATAGATTACGAGATGCTTTGGGAGGAAAGGACACGTAGTGCTTGCTATGGGTAGAAGAGGTAAAGGAGGCGTGGTTGTAGGACCTGCTTTGCACCCCGGGGCGTGCACACAGCATGTTGGTTAGCTCTGGATGCTCCAGGGACGTGCAGCTTCTCACTTTTAGGTAGAACAAGTATGGGTGAAGCTTTACACCTCTTTGAAGCCTCGATCACACCATGTCTGTGGCCTCCTGTCCCCGTCCCCACCACCTCATGAGGCCCAAGTAATTGAAAAATTGCTAGGAATACTTGACCAAAGGTATATCAGATTTCTATTCATCGGAATCGATTCCCAACCTGGCTCACAACACACGGGGTTGATAATAACTCTAACAACTCCAAACAGTTCAGCGAAAGCTTAAGTTGACTCCAACTTTAAAGAGATATAGTTGCGACTATTTTAAAACCGAACCGATCGAATTGATCCCCGTGAGAACATTTCGGAGATTTCCTTTCTCGAGCCTTCATAAAAGCCTAAATAGGGCTTTTGCGCCCTAACAAGAGTACAGCTTTACTTGTCCGTCCTCATTTTGGTGCACATACACACCTCGAGACGTCGAGACATATATGTGCATATACATAAACTAGCAAGTGCATGCATATGCTTGCTATCAAGGTGCATATAGATAAGCCAGCAAGGAATGCTATGCAAAGTCAATTTGCACTGATCACTGAAAAATAACCCTGTAATACTAGACTATAACATTCCAGCTGCAGTCTTTTCTGAGTCAACCCGTCGGCCATTCGGTTAATTCAATTTCCACCACGTTTACAACCACAGATAAGTTTCAAAGACTCGAGTTCACCCTGACACAGCCATAAATTTGGATGGCTGCAGAGTCAAGTCATACACCACTCAGATTCAAGCGCAATTTGCTTTAAACAGTGAAGCAGCTGTGTTTTTTCAAAGTGTATTTTTTCCAGCACGCCATGAATTTCATGAGGCTCTGTTCGTAACGATCCGTTCACAAACTGAAACCTTTAACATCGTAGAATACTATGTGCATGGTAAACAACATTAAATCGAGGAGCATAGCTTTCTATTCAATCTTGGGTTCTGCAGCTCCCAACTTTGAGAAAAAAGAATGAAAATTGGGAGATAACCATCTGCACGCAAGTTTTTAAATGGATTTGTGGGAATCATTATAAACAAGCATAACACAGTAGTAATAGCATCATTACTCTTAGAAAAACCAGGAGGATCATGAAACTTGTCTCTGTCTCCATTTTCCTGTTTTTTCTTCTGAGGAATGAGACCTTCACTGCTGTCTTATCTAGACAACCATTTTGGTGTATTACCACGGTGGGTGTAGTTATTTTCCCGTTCAGCCCTATAAGAGAGTACCCAAGATCGTACCATCGTACCAGTTCGAGCTTGTTGGGAACGATTGGTGCTAACAAATTTGGGCCATTGGTAGTGTTTGCAAAAACGCACCTCAAAAGCCATGAAAGCGAACAGCATGAATGTATTTCTTGCGTAATGAAAGAGCCATGCTTCAGGTTACCAATTCACTACGAATGAAAACGACGAACGCATGGTGAGTCTGAATATGCCAAGGGATCAGCAGAGAGGTACGGCATGCTTCCGTCTGTCCATTTATTGAGAAAGACAAGCCAAATAGGCGGTTTCCATGGTCACGGGCAACACTTAAAGCTGTGAAATTGCTGAATGTATATACATGAGGATGAAATCACGCAAACAGGTTGTCACACAAGCACCTTCTCACACAAATACACCTGTCAGCTACAAACAAATGTCTAGGTAGCTGACATGTGTCGCGTTCGTCCTGCTTACCAAACAAAAACTGTACGGCGTCTTAACGAAATGCATTGTGACTGCCATTGGGTAACCTAACCTCATGACAGTAAGCTGTACTCGTGCACATGACGGAACAGAAGGCGTCTCCAACCGACGGTCCGCTGCGGGATGGTGCCTGGTGCCGGCCGAGTGGTGCTGCCGCTGGATCCAGTGCTGCCGCTGGCTCTGGTGCTGCTCCTGGATCTGGTGCTGCCACTAGATCTGGTGCTGCCGCTGGAGCCTGATGCTGCCACTGAATCTGGTTCTGCCGCTGGAGCCGATGGTGCCGGTGGATCCAGTGCTGCCTCTGGCTCTGGTGCCGCCGCCGGATCTGGTATTGCCTCCGGATCTGGTGCTGCCGCTGGAACCGATGTTGCCTCTGTTGACAGGCGATCACAGCGTTTTCCCTTGCGTGGGAGCGGTAATGCCGTCCCTGACACGTGCCACATGTGACAGTCAGCGCCGGGAAGTCCGTCCGTCACTAACGTTGGCGTTCACCTGACATGGGCACAGGAACACACAAATGTCATGGAGCAGCAGCGGCCAAAAGTTCAATCAGCAGCGACGCTCGCAGTAACAGTCCGCGGGACGACACAGCCGCCGCGTCGGCTTCCGTCTGGGGCTGCGACATGGCGCCTGGTGCTGGTCGAGTGCTGCTGGTGCTGGCGCTGGAGCTGGCGCTGCCTCTGATCGCCGCAGGTCACAGTGTGGGGCTGCATCGGTCTGGCGCGGGTGAGCCGACCGCGCCACGCGCTGAGGTGAGTGTGTAATGCGTTCGGGACACCGCTGTCAGGCGGGAGCAAAGCGTCAAATAGGAAGGTCGGAAGGACTATGATCGAGGTCACGTGTTTCTCTTTCGGAAGACTTTCACAGCTCGCCTTACTGTTCCTGTGCACGGTGTGTTCCAGGTATGATATTTTTGGGTTTGCTAACAGCTTTGGCAGAAGATGTCGCCGATGTGGATAAATGTACGTGTTTGAACCGTGATATTTGATGCAACAGTCAGGCATAAATACGTCCATACATGCTGAAGCAACGTTAACATGGCTTTAGTTGGAAATGCAACATCATAGATATTTAAGTGGGGCGCATAACAAAGGTATAAAGGCAAACAATTTTGTGACGCGTAAAATTGGGTATTTTACTTTTATCCAGATCAGCTCCTGAAGAGGAGCCCTGATTCTTCATCATGCATGGAATAACTGACGAGTTAACATAGCATTGTCCCTTTTGGCACGATCATTGCCAATCTTTCCCAATCGCTCAGAGATGATTTCGTCGCAAGTTTGGGGAAGTGTTTCCCCTTGTCAACGTATGTATAGCTGGTGTCAAAACCCGCGTGTAACAAGTGCGGTGAAACGGAAGAAGCGAGCGGCAACCAGAAGCAAACAGAGAGGCAAACAAAAGCGAACAGAGCGGCATGCTGAGCAGATGGAGAAAATCAGGGAAGCAGATCGGCAAAGTTTGAAAAAAATCGGTGAGATGGAAAAGCCAAGACCTGGGCACGCCTCGCCACATCTGCACGATACCCTAAAGCAGGAACTGAACTTGAGGCCCTATAGAGTTTTTATCACAAGAATGCTCAAAGCAAGCGAAAAAGCGCACAGAAAAAGTGTAAACCGATGGTATTCTGCTAACGGTTAACACAGCACAGCGATTTTTCAACCAGGCGGCGCCCCCAAACGAATTTATATTACGCGTGAATGGCAAGGTGAAAGATACCACTGTCCAATTCCATCCCGTAATGGAAAAAACGTTGAAAAAAAACAGCTGGTGATTGCTTGAGGGACAGCTTTGTGCCTGTCAACCTGCCCGTGGAAACACGTTAAAGAACGAAATGAATGTTTTTTATTCATCTTACATTTTGATGAAAATCGAATGCCTCCAACAACCGGAGGCCCAATAAGTGACATAGAGAAAGGAGGATCGCAGAATCGTGAATAACTCAACGGGTTTGACCTGACGAGAGTTACGTTGGAAATCTGAATTTGACGCTGAATTCGAATACGAATACGATGCTAGCTTGACGAACATCTCACAGAGCCGAGAGGCACATATGGGCTGGCGCTTACTTCTGGGTTAAAGCCAAGCAAAGGATTATGTTCAACTGGCTTACGGTCTCCAGTGTACAGTGTGTGGGACGGGTAATATCCATGTCAAGGTAATCTAGCTTATTTTCATTCGGCAAGATATACTGCAAGCAAGGATTAAGTCGCAGGAATTTTTATTTCATGATGGCACAAGAACGTTCTCACCCGAGTTCCCTAGTAGTTCATCGGATGCATTGGTAGTCATAGCTGTCCTTGGCATGCATCATATTTTTTGCATAGTTTTCGAGTGATTTGTGCGAGTTCAAAAAACCCAGTGAGTTTCAAGTGATTCATTTGCATCAGCAAAGGTGCGCACGGCAATTGCCATGACGACAGTGGTCGCGACTGCAGGCAAGAAGTGACGTGGTGTTACAAAGTGTGGACATCATAATTTGGACTGGGAAATCATTAGAATTGATATCCTCGGTACGTATTGACAGCGCTCAAGTGCTACTACCCAGTGCTATTATAGGACGTAACTAGTCTTAAGGTTTCACAAGAATATGTTTTCGAAGTACCAAAAGTGGGACACTCCCTTTGATAGGTCGCAAACATGTAAGTGATTGGTGCGGACAGATTCGTCACAAATGGGCAATTGGAGTCATTCAAGGAAGATTCAACATCTTAAGTTCACTGACACTCGTTGGCCTTATCTGATTCTGTATCAATGGAATAGCCTCTGTGGTGTACCGGTCCATGCAAACCTTCAAGCTGCCATAGTGACGTTATATTTCCATAATCCGAACTTGTGGTGGTGAAATAATTTGTTACCTGGAAACGGTGTCTTTTGGATGTGATTTTAGGGTCGATGTGCTTTCAGGTAGGTCAGCGCGTAGAAGTTTTTTGTTGTGGGCTTTGGGCATATGATGGTCTGGCGCTCCCTCCCGCGGGTGTATTGTCACGCGTCGAAACAGAGATGCCGTGGTCATCCTGATATGGGCCGAGTTGCGGGATCGGTAGCCTTCATACAGACATTTAAATTCATGCGCTGTATCAATTCGTTTCAGTTGGTTTATTTTGCTGTCAGGCTGTTGTTTATGGCAAGACTGTTAATCTTCATGTGAGTCTTTCTCGCCATCTTCGTCAGTCGGTGCTACAGTTGTGGAAGATGGTGAGTCTTTCTCAACACCTTCGTCAGTCGGTGCTACAGTTGTAAAAGATGGTGAGTCTTTCTCAACATCTTCGGCAGTCGGTGCTATAGTTGTAACAGATGGTGGGTCCTTTTCACCATCTTCGTCGGTCGGTGCTTTAGTTGTAACAGATGGTGAGTTTTTCTCACCATCTTCGTCAGTCGGCTCTATAGTTGTAACAGATGGTGAGTTTTTCACACCATCTTCGTCAGTCGGTGCCATAGCTGTAACATATGGTGAGTCTTTCTCACCATCTTCATCAGCCGGTGCCATAGTTGTCCGGACGATATTCCACAACACTTTTCCGTCCGCCTTATGTGACGGGGGCATTTGATTTCAACAAGTTGATTGGCCGGTTTCTCGTCCAGTGGCTTCAAGTTTCGTCGATTAAAAGTGGGTCTAGTCTCATGGTCGACTGCGCTGTTCGAATGGCCGTTATTCACAAGCCATCGCTTGTACCGTTCGAGTTAACCAAGAGATTATGATATGAGTTGACCAAGATATTAAATCCGCCTTGAATGAAAAAAACAGAAACCGCCCGACAAGAAACGGACCCATCAAATTTTTTATCGAAATGAAATACCCCGTCATATACGGTGGACGAAAACGTTTTGCAGTGCATCACCCGGACAATATCATGCCCACTGATGAATACATTGGAATAAGACACCATCTACCACAATTGGACAACTAATAGCCGCGGTATGATAAACAGCCTGACAGCAGACAAAAACCAAATAAAACGCACCAATATAGCGCATCCATACGGAGGCTGCCGGCTCCACAACTCGACCTATTCTGGAATGACTACGACGACTCTATTACGGCGCACAACTATGCACCTGCAGGAGGGAGCGCCAAGCCCGCATATGAACAAAACCCACGACAAAAAACTACTACACTCTGACCTCGCTGAAAAGACACTGACCCAATCATGTCCAAACAAACGCTGCTTATAAGTTCTCGAAACCATCCTCATCAGAGAAAGAATATCTGACTTAAACAAACAGCTTAAGTCATGCTTGGACCTGTTCAGTCACCCAATGCCAGCAGGGCGATTCGATGTCTTAAACTTGCCATAATGTTAACCTGGCTGCAAAAGTGATGTGCGTGTGTTTGCATGCGTGCTGTAATTTGACCTGATATTGGAATGGATAATTTGTTAATTGATGGTTCATCCTTGGTTGCATCTCGTGGAGTGTGCCCCTATCTCACCACATTCGAATATTTGCCGCCCAATTCTTTCATTGCTTTGAGATTGGGCAACGAATGTCATTAAAACGCCGGCTAGCTTAAACTGATGCAAATGACCAAAGGTAAACTGATTTATGACTGATGGAAAACCAAAAAGGATGCAATGCGAGCAACCGAGCAAGCGCACCAGAAACTGATTAAATGTTTATTCGCGTTTGTATATTACAAAGCTTGCATTAATGACAGCAGACCGGCTAAGCACACGAATACATATTGAGACGATATCATACTCGGGGTCAGTTGAAGTCAGCTCAAGCTGGGCAGGTGTGAGGATGGCCATTTTTGATTATTTGTTTCTAGTCAAAATCCATAGAGCCCATGTTGATTTCCCAAAAAGTCGGAAGCCAACCCGCCTGGACCTCTTACTTCCCGCGTCCTTGATTGCACTTCATTTGTCATACTCTGCATGCTAAACAAAAAGCTGTGGGGGACCTTGACTTCCTTCCTACAACATGGACTGGTTTCAGGTCGTGAAGGAGGCGATACAAGTTGTCCATTCTCCCTGCAGCCAAGCCACAAGCCAAGAAGGGAAAGTCCCATCCGTGCCCACCGCCGCCGCCTCTCGTCACTCGGGTTCCGACTCCGCCGCTGCTCTCCCACCTCCAAGATTCTACAATTTTGCTGCCCCCTCCGCATCAATAAAAAATAAAGTCTCCTCCGTGCCCACCGCCGCCGCCTCTCGTCACTCGGGTTCCGACTCCGCCGCTGCTCTCTCCCCCTCCGAGATCTTACCCTATCGCTGCCCGCTCCACGTCAGTCACCGCCGCCACGCCCTCAGGATCCGCCGCAGCTACCAACTTCTCGTGCTCCACCGCCGTTGCGGGCCCGTCCAACTCCACGGCAACCACTGAGTTCTCCGGCTCGACCTCAGTCAAAGGCGTTAACCCCTCGGGGTCCTCAGCCGTCCGCCCCTCTTCTGATCCGGTCGGAGTGCTGATCGTGAGGAGCGCCTGCATGCGCCGCCGGTGCTGCCACCTGTGGCACCTGAAGCGGGGCTTTTGCATCTGCCTGCGCGTCGGCCGACGCTGCTTCGATTTCCAGCAGCCTGTGCAGAGAGTCGACAGAAATTTCACCATAGCGCGCACCCTGCCGTTCAGATGCCCTATCTGCTATCGCCCGTGTGGTAACGAGGAGTGCTGCCGAAAGCTGGGGTGTCGGTGATCACCAAGCTGATCATCATCATGAATATGATGATGCGGAAGGCGCCGCGTTTCATGCTCAGACGGCGAATCGGAGGCGCCGCGCCTTCCTTTACCACCTGCCGTCTGGACCGACCACACAGAAAGGTGGGCTACGTTCCAAGATGGATTGCATGGGGTTGGCTTGGTGGTCCAAGCGGAGCGTCAAGTTTCGTCGCGCTGATGGGTAGCACGTGTGGTAGACAGTTTGTCACCCTTGCTTCTGTTTGCGAAAGGACCCAAGTGCGCATTGCGATCAGAAGTATCAATATTACGCTTTCAATCAGACGCACGTTTGGAACTAAAGAACCTTGAAATGAAACAGCTTTGAATGAACATTTGAATCATTTCGTGCAAAATGGTGACGGTGGATGCACACGTGATTTGATGAGATTTTTCGCCGATATATTGTCAGGGTGCGACTCACGTCTGGCCGCCTATCATGCGTCAGGTGAGAACACCAGCAGAAATAAGCATCACGGACAAATAGTTGTATTGCGACTAGGGCCATGCTGAAAAGGGAGACAATGGACAACACATACACGACTTCTCGGCAGTGACGAAGGTCGAAAGCTCCGACGGAGGCAGCAAACCCGTCCGGCGTCTCTTAATAAAATGACGCAACTGGTCTGAGACCCAACCCTCGAGCGAGTCGGCAGCACAACCAGCCGATGCGACGCTTGTATCGAGCGACGCTGGCCACCAGATCAGATCGACGATCAGTCAATGAACTGTCGATGAGCAGCTCGCTTACTCCTCCAATCAGACCACGGGGGCAAGCGGTGCGTGTCCGGTCATCTGGGGGCCCGGTCATGACGTCATCACGCTGTCAGCTGATCGGCGCGCAGGACCCGTTAGCAGGCAGATGGCCGGCTCGCGGGGGTCGATGCCTCGCAGGAGTCGGTCCAAAGATTGAACGAATAAACCTGGGCAGTCGCAAAAGCGGTGCACTAGGTGGAAAAGGCAGATGTTTACAAAATGGGAGAATCCGCTTCTGAGCGTACCATCTACCCGATCTGCCTGTGCGCCTGGGCTACTAATGTCGCGTCACGAGCAGAATAGAGCTCTCACACAACGGATAAGTAGAAAGGCATTCGGTAAATAAAAGCGGATATCAGAGGTCTCCACATCACACAATCAAGAATCAAACAACACAACGGCATCAGCTACAAAAGCAATGGTCTTTGTTCCGTCGAACCGGATTCAAAGCAAGATTTGAACTATCACTGCTACGAACGCCATCTCTTGCTCTTATGTTCATATTGATACATCCATGTGTCCATACCAATCGATAGTATCCTGCACACATTCCAGGGTACACTGTATTAATACAAACAACAAGACATAATGCCTGAAGTTATGATACTTTAATTGTTTGTGCTCCAGTCATCGCACAAATTTGATACGTCATCCCATTCAGCAATACAGGCTATGAAGTGAAGGCACACAGCCTTCTGCAGGTCCGGGAAGTGACAGTATTCACATCAACACGCACTTGAATGCCGAACGACATGTGTCGCTTCTGCCACAGCGACGTTCGCTGACGATATCATACCATGTAACGGACGTAAAAAACTTGCCTGGGAAAAATGAGCGATCAGGAGCAGGGATGCCACTCATATGAGAATTTAATGGCAGAGAAGAGGCTAGAACAGGTGATAGATTAAGTGTTACCCGGAAGTTCATTCTGTAAAAACCCATCTCTCTGGCAGCCCCTGACGCTTCCATACATATTTCGTTAGTACGCTACCTAGACCTAGGTGGCAACTAATGATCAGTCAACAGACAAAGAGAGCTAGCTATTTTTGGATGCAATGCGAAGGGAGATCAAACAGATATGGGCTCAGAGGTTGGGATGGCAAGTTAAGATCTTTTGCCACCAAACAAAGCAAAATATACTGCTGATAGAGGTCGGATAACGCAAGTACGTCACAAAAACACGCTATATTGTCAAGCTGTTAAAAGTGGCGTTCATGGTCTCGACTAGTGACAATTGTTTTTACACCAACACACGTGGCACATCAGTAAAAAAGCAACCAGCCGATCCAACTTACAATTATCACGCCCACGTTTTAGCCGAATTTTACAAGCTAAACACTGCACGAACGTCCCAAATGACGCAGAAGCACACCTACGGACATTACCAGACAACCTTCGAGATCTAGCCACGAGTTCAAACAATCCAAAGTCTTCGGGTGGGACGCTCGGAGTCTGGGACCCCGCTGGGACGAGGCGGGGCGCGCGGGGGCATCGGTACGTCCTCGGGTCACCAGCACGCCTCCAGCACGCCTCCGGTCCGTCAGCACGCCTCTGGTCCGTCAGCACGCCTCAGGTCTACCAACACGCCTCCGGTCCGCCAGGCACGCCTCCGGTCCGTCAGCACACCTCCGGTCGACCAGCACGCCTCCTATCCACCAGCACGCCTTCGAGACGCAGGGACACAGGCGCCGGCGCGGCAGGCAGGTCAGGTCAGTAGTCGTACGTGAGCAGAGGGCTGGCCGGCTCGCCGGGTGGCTCCGGGGCGCGGTGCTTCTTCGACGATCGCTTCTGCAAGGCAAAGACGAAAGGTTAACCGGTGCCGTGGTGATGAAGATGGTGCACATTAGGTTTGTGGAATATCATAATTTTAGAAGAAGTTGCAACCAACGCACCCTTACCCCCCCCCCCCCCCCCCCCCCCATGTGCCGACGGTGTCAGCGCCAAGCAATGCATGTTTTAAGAGAAATTTTGAGATGTATTTCGATTTTGAGTGATGTTTTTTGTCTTGACATTTGTTGAATGATTGTGTGGGTCATTTTGAGTGACCTTAGTGGCGACTATAAAACTGCAGTGCGTTAGAATTAAACTCCAGTTGCATGAGGATTGGTTTGTGTTTTGAAAATATTTGGGCTAAAATGCATATTGTTCCCTATCATTTAGCATGTTTAGACGGGAACCAGCTAGTTATGTTATCAAGGGCACCGTGATCGCTTCTGAAAATACGATTTCGAATGAAGTTATGGTTCAGCAGTTAATGAAAAGATGATCTCTGTGAAAAGATGATCTTTCGGAAATGATATGGAACTAAGCCAATACGACAACGAATAATACAAGAAGCCATGCGCTTTTGGACTCACAGATCTCAATTAGATGCGACTGAGACGCAATCTTTCAGTTCGTTCCATTTTGACGACATAATTTATTGACGTTAAGTAACTGCCAGTCACGTGACATACAGTAACGTCCGGTCATCTGGAAGTAACGCAATTCACGCCCCAAAAGTGATGGCCGTGACGTGTGCCAGTGCCATCAGCGTAAAATCCTTATTTTTCCATTTCTCTAAAAATCAGCTTTGAAGCCTTATTTTGCCTTCGATATATTCAAAAGAGTAAAGCATAGAGAAACTCGCTTCAGTTTTTGAAGGCGAAGTTCGGCAAATGCCCTCCAGGCTAACGTTTTTAGCCGCTGCTGTGAGTGCGGCGCACGTCCGATAGTTCGGTGGATACACACCGCGGCGGCCCGGCCCGGCGAGCCGGGTAGGGCTGATACCTTGGTGAATACGCACCGCCATGGTCATGACTTGATCCGCAGGGGCCGCGGGCGGTGTTGACGGCACGTGCGGCGGGCAGATGCGGGGAGGGATGATTCGTGGATATCACAAAACTAGGAATGTGTTGTCAGAAGGCAAAGCCAGGAAAGAGGATGGCTCAAATATGACACCGTGTCTGGCCCAAAGGCTTCCCCAAACGACTGAACTCCTGCGAGTTTGAGCTGGATCAAAGATATCACTCAGCAGAAATGCGGCAAATTGCAAGAAGCCTTGCCGTTACGTAAGATCACGCGTCAGTATAGCCTCTGTCCAGTTCAGCCGAAACAGCGTAGCGTGCTGGTACGGAGACTCCCGTTCATTCCCGCCCGCTCCGGCACACATTTTTCCATCGTGGCAAACTTTGCTGTGATTGGAAGCCACGGCTTTAACAATCATCGTTAAAAACGTCATAATTTTTACACCGAAAGTACCTCACGGGTGAACATAATCCCCTGACACGAGAGGTGTTATTGCAGGCAACGCTGGTGGACTGGCTTCAGAGTTCACAACCGACCCTGCAACCGTCAGCTGCTGTAGACCAGGGGCACCACTTTGAAGCCCGCGGACTCGCAGAGCGCGGGTAAAAATAGTTTAAAAGTGGTATCTGGAGTCTGCATCAGCTGAAGAGCGCGAAATCCGCGACGGATTCTGCATCGAGCCTGGAGGGTGTGAAGGGGACCAGCCCAGACGGCAGCCCAGGCTACCGCCCAGACGTTTTGTAGTCTGAATAGTCAGGCCCGACCTGGCGTTCAGCGTCGTTGTCTTCATTATATCTTGTCACTCACCGGTCACATCGTCATGAATTTGTCATTAACAAGTAGCGCAATTTTTTAAACGTACGACATAGCCTTAAACCACATAAAGTAAAACCGTTAAACCAGGCAGCGGACTCCTGCAACGTCGCAGGCTAGGCACTATTTCACATGACCGTTCAACTAAGACAGGAAACAGAAAATTTTCCATCCACGAAAATGCTGAAGGACCAAGGTCAAACTCGGGATCGGTATCCAGTGACACGACGTCGCAGCCAGACGAGGTCAACATGTTCTGGCGGAAGGCAAAACGGGCGAGCGCGTAGACAAATGCTGTCGATTTGTGCACACGGTCACGCGCCCACGTGCACACATCTCGGATCCGCCCGATTTCAGGCGTTAGTTAGGACTGAAGTAAGGCCTCAGGGACCAGAGCGAAGGAAGACGTGGAACAGACAGCACGGTGCGGACGAACATACTGGCCACAGCTCGCTAACAGGTCTCACATCTGTCCCGCCTACCTGTTCGTCAGTAACCGGCCGCAAACAGAGCAACGCCCTCATTTTTCGAATATATGCATATATATATATATATATATATATATATATATATATATATATATATATATTTATACTCGAGTCCATTTCTCGGATATAGGACGCTGCACAGAACGCCGGCATGGCAAACCATGTCCGACGCATGGCCCTATACCTAACTGAATCCCACCCACATGGTCAGCGAGCAGCCCCCAGTGACCGCACGATACGTCAACATGGCCACTTCTTTTGACCGCTGCCGGTATTTGTGCCTGTTCATCGACCGCAAACCGATATTAAGCCATTTGGAGAGGCTAGGAAATCGACACTATGACGGCTCCCGATCATGAAGTTGCTGACTTGCAGCGACAGGCCTACTTGCGTTTCGTTGTGCGACAATTCTATTTGCTTAGAACAGCTAAGCGAAAACCCCTGGCCATGAGCCGTGCTTCCACTTGAGGGAGACTGGCTCCTGAAGCGTCACCTCAGTCACGCTTGATTTAAATCTTAATGGTGAATTAGAATCTTCTGAAAACCTCATAAAGTGATTTCCACAAAGACGCCATAGATTAGTGTAAAAGAATATGCGATTTGCCGGCGATTTGTCCAAGGAGGCATGTCCAAGACATTTGACGTTTCAGGCGTGTTACTCAGCGGTGAAGTCGCCAAAGACGGATACCTCAATAAAACTGTCAAAAAATAGCAAAATAGTAAAGCCAGGACACATGGCTAGCAGGTATGGGCGTGCTGCACGGCAGTGAAATTAGCTGGCAGCGAAAGCAAACCCTGTGCAAACTTAACTACGACTTGGCGCCCCCTGATTGCGAAACCATAACCAAGACCTAGTTGGTCAGCTTTTAGCGTGTTATGCAGTTAGTTCGTTATGTCTTTGAAGGCTCCACAGCTTCAAGTTTATTCGGCCCCAGGAAGGGGGTCGGATTCAGATGTTCTGCCAACGAAAATAGCTAAAACAACAACAAACAAACTACAGAGATCCGAAGTCATTCCCACGTGCTTTCGCTGGTGAAGAAACGCTGCAAAAAAAAAATTCGGTCGGCCTCTGAAGGAATTTTACGAAGCTCTGCTGCCAACGTTGCAAGTTCCTCTCTGCAAGGGTTATCGAATTCAAGCATCGCACCTTGTGTTTCTTCTTCTTCTTCTCGCCTTCCACGACTTCGCCAACGTACTCTGAAACAAACCACAACGTGTGAATTTCAGCCAATGCAAAACTCTTATCGTGGACGGGGAAAACAGCTTGACAACAATTAAATTCTTCAATCTATCGATATAACCATTGGAAAGATCATGGTGCTGAATCAGCCTTGGTAGTCTATTTTGCCGCACGTGCACTGTGCGGCACGCACGTACGTGTACAGGATATACTACGGGCGTCCACATGTCCTTGTGTTCATTCAACCAAGCGTATGAATTTGATCAAATGTTCGAACAGCCGGAGCGTAGCTACCATTGGTCGCCCTTCGGTTAATCAAGTAAGTACAGGTCATCGACGCCGGCACGTCAACGAGTATTCAAAGACGCATGGATGACAGAAGCGGTCGCATCCATCGACCAAGACGCGACCAACGCGGGCCATCAAAATCCCTGACGCTCCCGGCGAAGCCCACCTGGCTCAGGGTGAATGAATTCGTCCTGGCCGAGAAAGTTGACCTTCTTCTTGTGCTTGGACTTGCGATGCGGCGTCTTGGGCGGCGCGTCGCTGTCGTCGAGCAGGGACCAGCGGCGCGGCACCCTGTCGCTGGCGTCCAGGTCGCCGGCCGTCCGGCCGCGCCAGCTCGAGGTCAGGCCGTCCGCCTCCGACTGGCGCCGCCCGGGAGGCGGGCTGACTCGGCCGCCGTCCCCGCCATCCAGGGGGGAGGGGCGGCGGAGGCGCGGCAGGGGTGCCCGCGACGCCGGCAGGTCCAGCCGGTGCGGGTTCTTCTCGCAGCGCAGCTGAAGCACGCCCGGGTGATGAACGGAAGTGCGGAGGAGCGAAACCGGCTCGATTTTGAGCTTGGAGCTGCAAGCCCAAGCCGACAAGACCATGACGCTTGAACAGCAGCCGTTGAGGGACCTAAAGCGATCGCTCAACCGAGACTTGGCCTAGTCGCGGTCCTGGCACTTGGCAACAGGCCCATTGAGCGCGAACACATCGACCGTTTATCAGAGTTTTGCCCTCCCGCGAGCACTCGAGTTTGTTTATCTTGGGAGCTTTGTGATGAAACAAACATCCCCTTACGGCGGCAATCATTTTGAGCTCTCATGCGATTAATCTTCTTGAATAAAAACCTGGTCGACGCAACGCAGTAAGCTTTCATTCATCTCGCTTGGATTGTGAGTCATGCCGCAGCGAAGAAGGCAGAATCGAACAGGGGGTTGAGGAAAGTTTGAACGGTGTTGACAATATCAGCTCAGACGTCTCGCACCGTTGCCCAAGTTCCCTCGACGTCTCTTGGAGACGCGACGGCCTCGGCTGTAGGTCTGCGCTATATTTAACAATTTTGTTTGGGCAAAGGCGTCACGTCATCGGCCCGTTTTAGCTTGGCTGCCGGCCGGGCGTTTCCGTTCCCAGCGGAGCGAATTGAGTGCCAGTCTCTCACCGAGACGTGAAACTCGCTTGGAGCCAGAAGCCATATGCGCATGAGTTGGGAAATTGCTGTGGTTAGACCAACAGCTATTCCGTGCTGAGATTCAGTGGCGTTAGCGTGGCCCGAGACAATTTATCGTCACTGCTATTCCGTAACGAAACTATATATGTATGGCTTATATATAAGGCAGGTACGAACAGAAACATAAACAACGGTAACAAGTTCGCTGGAAACAACTTTTCAGAGAGGAATGCAGCTGACGCTGGTGACGCGTATGGACCGCCGAGCGGTTCTTGCCAGTTAACGACATCGCGGGCTGAGGCGGGGACCGCGCTGTGTGATGAACGAGCCGGTGCGCGGCCACAGCCAGCCAGCGCGTTCTATGTCCCAGGCCGCTTCGGGCCGCCCAGCCACACAAACCAGCTTCTTCATGTCTCCGCCACAACCTCTGACCCTCCGGTGGGCGTCCAATTAACTCCTTCTCTGTCCCCCGCCGCTGAACTGCGCGTAACTCTGACCCCGTGGCAAACCTGACCTTTTCATCCTGACCTGTCTAGCGACTTCTCCTTTGATTTCTTCATACTGACCTTTCGGTCACTGATCTTTCCTTTCCATGACCTCCCTCACCACGCAACGTTACCCTCCATGATAACCCCTAACATATCTGCTCCTCGGCCAAACGCATTCTGACATCCTGACATCCTGACTCCTGACCTTCACCCGAGCGCACACTAACCACCCTGACCTTCCAATGCCGACCCCTGACCTTGAGTTGAGCGCCACGCTGACCACGACCTGCCTTATTTTTACCGCCCCGTCCCCACTACGTCAACTCCAGGTTCTCCTCACGCCAACCCTGAGCTCGTTGCGATCTAACCTGGTGTCGTAGCAGGTCGGCGTCCAGGAAGGCGCTCTCGCAGAACTCGCAGGGCAGCGTGACGGCGTCGTCGTCTGGCGGCCGGTCGGCCTCCACCGGCCGGGCCACCCAGCGCGGCGGCGACGGGCTGCGGAGGCCCTCAGCTGACGGGCGGCGCAGCGCCGACTTGGCCGGCGCCGCCGGCAGCCGGCCCTCCGGCCAGCAACCCCGCCGCTCGTCGCTGCACGAGTCCTGCGCCGGACACGTGCGGGGTCAAACAGTGGGAGGTGGCGACGGAGAACGGGTGTCGATTGTCTAACAGAGGCATCCGACGATGTTGGCAGAGTTTCTAGAGTTCACAGAACGAATCCGCAATTTACCAACAAGGCATGATGGCTTTCTGAGGATACACCAGACTGTATTATGTGAGGTTTTCATAGCTTATGATTCGGTGTGGTTGCAAACATGTTTGGGCTAATCACTGTCGCCACTTGATCGAGCAGATGGCGCATAAGCTGTCCCCTTTCAGCCGCGGGCTGAGATGCGAGCTTTTTACCGTTCCGATCTGGCACAATCTGGCCTCAGCTGCCCAATCTCGTTCGGACGTTTGGCCCGAGTTCAAGGTCTCTTCGTGTGGCGCGATTATGTACCGCCACCGCGCACCGATACAACGGCGCGAGACGACGCACTTCGCATGCAATCAGCCGTGCTCGACGGCGACGGCGCGTGGGTGAAGCATGACCGCCGGAGCCGGAGCTGGTCACGGTTAGCCCGCTGTGACTGACCTGGTGGCGCATGACCTCGAGAGTCCCGGTTGACCCGCCGCGACTGGCCTGGTGACGCATGGCCTCGAGAGTCACAGGTGACCCGCCGCTACTGACCTGGTGACGCGTGGCCTCGAGAGTCCCGGGTGACCCGCCGCGGCTGGCCTGGTAGCGCGTGACCTCCAAAGTCACGGTTGACCTGCTGCGACTGACCTGGTGCCGCGTGACCTCCTCCGCCGGGAATCGGCGTCCGCAGCGCCGGCAAGGCACGGGCTTGCCTGGCTCGTCCTCCGCCGAGGCCTTGGATAGCTCAATGGCCATCAGCATGGCTTGCTCGAAGCAATCATCTGTAACGTGACGTCACGTCGTCATGACGTCATGTCGAGAGCTGGACGGGCGGACGGAACTGGACGGTTCCACGGACGGATTTTTGAACCGCACGCACCTGACTATATCGTGGGCAGCGACGAGGGTACATTGCGAAGCGGTACATTGCCGGGCAATATGAGAAGCGAGGTAAGAGGGTTCGAGAAGAGGGCATCCCTTTTGGAACCAGGTCGCTTTTCAGCGCTCGAGCGGGCTGGGTGCTCCACCACGGACAGCTCTACGTGCAGTGGGCGGTCCAAATCAGGGCCAATGGACACGATCACACCCGTCGAACAGTTGGAAGTTATGTTGCGGTACGTCAGTCAGTATTCAAGTCATTAAATAATGATACATGGATTACATAAGTATTAAGTAATGCTACCCGTGGTATCAGCATACAAATTCAAACAAATAATACAATAGTTACGGCATCCATGGGAGCCATCGGCATGTCAGATATGTAGTAAGCGGACAGCAGGCGCGTGTTTTTGCCGTTTGGGCATAGCTTCGGTGTGATGAAAAGTACTGTCTAGATTATTGATTCAGGGCAGTCCACTTTCCATGTCATGGCACTAGTCCTGACAAAAACTTGTCACTGGTCCGCTATCCCGACCAGTTGAGCGTGCCCAGCAGTTGGTCGATCGGGAGCAGGTGTGGAGCTTGACAGCAACCGACGGAAGTATGGGAAAGTGACAACTGCAGTTTATCGTTTGCCCGAGTTACGCTTATACGACACTGTTCATAACTGGAGTTTGCGAGTCACGGAGATCCTCAACCAACATACTAAAGGAATTGTGTCGTCAGCATCGTAAAGTCTTAGCATTGGGCGCCTGGTACTCCTCCATTAAGACCATGGAGTAACAGGCAATGTGCATGGGCTCGAAATTACAGATGGCACTGCACTGTCAGATCCAGGGAAAGGCAGGAGGGCGCTCCAAAGGTGTTTGGATGACTCAGTGGGTTCTCAATGCAAATGCAGCCAACCCGGTTGATGCGGCCTCATAGATGGTGAGCGCTGCGACCTAGATCCCAGCATGCAATCACAGCAACCAAGGGCGAATAGATCAAAGAGCTCCGACAGCCAACATTAGCGTGCGCACGTTTTATTCGTGCGTGCAGTGCAGGCGCAGGCGCGCGAGCGCAGTGAGGGTGCAGGCGCGGGCGTCCATACAGGGAGGGTGTGGGTGCGGGCGTGCATGCAGGGAGGGTTGACTGTAGTGACTGAAATGAGCCAAGGCTACATGGACCGACGTTAAACTGTTCTTCACACACAAGCTCGATCCAGCCGGGCATTCTGCAGAAATGTGGTTCGGTTATGCAGCAGCTTTAATCGGGCATTACCAACGGATTCGAGGCCAGAACGCAATGCGACAAACATATTGACGTGTCGCGATGTTTTTTAACGCTACTTTATCCCTGCATGGTATATATTTTTCCAGCAGTTTCACTTTTTTGACATGGAGAAATCAGCCGTCATAGGCTATGTAATATTTTTTGCGCAAACTCATCTCATGGTTCGTCGAAAGTCAAGTACGCCTTCTTATGTTTCGGTTGTTCGTTTTTTTGCCGATTGTCAAGACACTGCAAAGTGACGTTGAAATTACTGGCGTCGTTTGCTATAATCTTAGCATTCCTCAGTGTCCCACAAACACCTGAGTGCCACATGAACACGTTCCGAGTTCTATGTCAGAACGCATTCGGAAAGAAGCTGACGAGGGCAGCGCTACAATTGGCGAGCTCCCACCGAGCAAAGCACAATGCATCAGTGCGTAGAAGGCACGGAAAGTCGCTGACCCTCGAATTTCCTGAGCTCTTTCCGCTTTCTCCAGCTTTCCATCGTATCTTCTACTATTTCATCGACGGGCTTTCTGACGTATGAAGCGATTTTGTCGTCGAGTGAGACGTGATCTCCGAAGGACTTGCCGGGCGTCGTCTCCTGGCGCAGACTCGCTCGCCGAGTGCCGGCCCACTTGTCACCCCCGGCTGCAAGCCATGCAACACCGCATCAACTTTGCAACACTCCCAGCCCGACCACCCCCTCCCCGCCCCGCCCCGCGAAGCTGATCAACTTCACACACTTCCACAAACAGAGCGCAGAAGACCAGGCGTCTAGCGCACCCGACCTAGCGCATAACTGGCGGAAGCGTTACACCAAACGGAGCGCGCCGCCGCGGCGGGCGGCGCGCGCGGCCGTACCTTTGGGCGGAGTGCGCGGCCGCTCAGGTCGGGTCAGCGTGTGACCCGACTGCACGTGCAGCGGCCAGTGTTTGTACATGACGCGCGCGTCGCAGGTGGGGCAGGGTTCGGTGCGCGCGCCACAGTAGCTCTCGTGCTCCTCCAGCGACGAGAACGGCATGCTCAGCTCGCAGTAGGGACAGGTGACGGCCCGGCCTGAGCACGACTCCTCCTGTCGCAGACGACAGAAGCCGGGTCACAACCGTCAGATCACCAAAGGTCACCATAAGTCATCATAGGTTATCAGAATTACCATAGGTCACCAGCCACCAGCAGCGCACGACACGTTACCCTCCTTCGCCGTACACGCAGACGACCGATGCTGATATGTTCCCTTGTGGGTGGTACGACCATGACGCATGGAAAAGTAGGATGCGAAATGAAAACGTTGGTTTCGGTATTCTTGGTTTTTGGTCGGTTTCGCGGATACATTCTGCGCTACCCACTCACTGCGTAGCGTAGCTTTCGAACCCCGAACCCAGCGACGACAAAGGCTATCATCTTCGTTGCCACAACTCGCACCAGCATCCGCACAGCACCATAACGTGCATCCCCGTTCCCCTCGGCAGCGGCTGACGCCTCCCGACCCACCTGATGCACGTCCATCAGCCCGGAGAACACCTGCTGGCCGCAGAGGCGGCAGTCGACGCGGCGGTGCTCGCTGGCGCGGTGCTCGTCCATGCGGGCGCGCGGCACCGTCTCGCCGCACTCGGGGCAGACGCCGAGGTGGCGCCGGCAGTGGCTGACGTGCACGGTGTGGTTGGCAGCGCCGATCTCGCGGCCGCTGCAACGGCGCGGCACGTCAGCCGAGCCTGCGCAGCCGGCGGCCGAGCCTGCGCAGCCGGCGCGCGCTGCCAAAGACGCCTGCCCACGGGCCGCCGCTGCGCCGGTTTTGCGTCGCGTCCGCGGAATTGCTAGCGGGCGGGAGGCTCGGCTGACGCTCGGGAGGCTCGGCGGGGTGGTGAACGAGCGCTGTAAATCGGCATGTGTTGTGGACAAAGAGGTCCCCAGAAGGACCTCATGGCCGGCACGCTCCGACGGAGGCGGGGGTCGGCACGGGGTGGCGGCCCCGGCCTCGCGCTGCAAAGGGTGACAACGGGTGACAAAGGACGTGGCCTACGCGGCTGGACGAGGCCCAACATAAAGTCGCACGGCGTCGAAATTAGGGCCTGGCCTCTGCTGCTGGGTTAACGATCGCACAGTTCGGAGGCGATGCGGCGCGGATGTTGCTCGTTTGGCTGAGACAGAGGACGGCCAGGCGGGCTGAGAGAGAGAGAGAGGGTCATCTGTGAGGAACGATGCTCAGTATGTGGGGCATTTGTATGGGCGGTGGATACCGTCTCGCCCGGTAATGTGATGCCACAGACGGTGGATATCGACGAAATATTGACTGCTGGTGCCGCCGAACATTCGGTTTTAGACGATGATTCATGGCGGTCTGCACCCAGCGTAGGTAACCGAGTCAGCAAGGTATGATTCAACATCAGTTGATCATGGAACAAGCCACGAGCATTTCAGAGCACCTACAGCGTCAACAGGCTATTGGCGTCTTGGCCAACACAGGCATTCGCCTTCACTTTCTGCCAGGGTGCCTATCACGGTCGCTGAGAAGACCATGACATGACCCGGCCTGACCCAGAAACGCCAGCTGGAGATGGACGACCCCAGGTCGGCAGTGGCCGCGTCCGGGCCCCGTCGGACCTTGACGGTTGGATGGGGTGAGGGGCGCGTCTCCGACCCAGACGACCTGCTCCACTCGGCTGACGGGCGGCCCCCTCCCCCGCCCCCTCCGCCATCGCCCCGGGCGCTGCGCCAGCGAGTCAGCTGTTCGGGTGGCTGTGGCTTAGGGCGTGACCGGCGGCGGCTGTGGCTTGGGACCGCAACCAACAGGACATCTCTCCCTGCGGTTCTCACGCACAGCCTGTCAGCTGGGGCACTCCGGGACCTCGCGACGACGTCACGGCCTGCGCAGCGCCTCTGTTCGGGGTCAGTGCGATGACGCGTGCTGAGGCCAAGGCGAAATAGTCGCCCTCGGACAGACGACAATCCTCGGGTGACGCCGTTGGCAGGGCACGCAATGACGCACCGGCCACAGTGCTGACCACGAGCGCGTTACGGCCGCGCCGACTTCTCACTGGCGCCCTGGCTTAGGCATAGTGCTCGCCGATGACAACGCAAAGGATGACCTCATGCTCTTGTTCAGCGCCAACGTCATTTGCTAGTATGCGGGTGAGGGAAAGTGTGCTACTTTCTCATTACACATTTCAATTAGTAAATATTCCATTGATAGCCCACACTTGAGTGAGCGCAGCACGGCTGTCATCTTATATCAGACCAGGCGATGTTTTGAAGTCATCCACAATTTCAAACGTTCGAGTGATCAGTATCGCGAATCCCCATCCTGCAGCGGCGCATCTCCGGCCGCTTTTCCCGCCGTGTAGCGGCCGTCTGCGAGACCTCAGAGTCAACACTGGCGCCACCTGTTCCTGCTAGCAACAGTGGCCAGAGGAGCGCACCTGGCGGCAGGCGGCTCGGATCTCACCGCGATGCGATCAAGTCCGCCACTGCCGATACGGCGGCCGGGCAGTGCCCCTGGGAGGGCGTGGCTCGCCACCACGGGCGGGCAGCGCCCGGGAGGCTTGGGAGGGCGTGGCTCTCCACGCGGCGGCGTAAGCTCAGTTGGCAGCGGCCCGGCCCGGCCCGGCAGCGACGAGACTGCACCGACCGATGCCCCGCGGCTGCGGACGGTATTTTCGGCCCGTCGCCGCCGCCGCCGTCGCCATTCAGCGCTTCTGCCGGGCGAAATTGCCGACCTCTATCGGCAGCCTGAGCGCCGCCGAACGGGATCAGCAGCGCGCGGCGTCAGCGGGCCGCGTCCGGACTGAGTGCGGCCCGTTCGCCGGAGCGTGCTGGCGAGCGAGCCGCGGTCGGGTATGGTGGGCTGCGATGGCCGGAGTACCGGGCGTGGGAGTGAGCGGCTGGGCCGGGACCGGTGAGACAGGTCAGAGGGCAGACAGGGCCGGCGGGCCGGGTTTTTCGGGTCTGTGGCGGGTGTTACAGGCGCGGGCGGACCAGGTCCCCGGCACCGCCCAAGTCTGGTGACCGCACCACAGTTACGCCACTACGTGACCTGATGTCGTCGGTCAAAAAGTCGCTCTGGTCAGGGAAGGTCAAAGTCCGCTGCGAGCCACAGCGGCTGATGTAAGCGGCACATGTGTTAAACAATCGAATCATCAGACTCCTGTACTCGCGAAATTCCCGCTGACTTGTCAGGACATCCCGAAAACGTTGTCATTCAGGCTACATTAAAGTATTCAAGGAATCGCGAGGAAAACAGGGAAAAGGGAGAAATGACAAGTTACCTAACACTTACAACTCCCACCATCGGTTGCACTGTTCACAACAAAGATTTACTGCACAAGTAACGAGCGGTTTTCTCGGCCCTCCTGCGCTCAACGACTTACGCTTGCGTCCGCAGCAAACTTTCTGCTGGATATTAAAGTCTATCCTGAACTGGACAGATCCTGCTGTGCTTGTGATGGATAATGGCTGTTTAGATGGCTTAGTCCAGTGCTGGAGCTAGCCGGGCTTGCGTCGTGTCCAGCAATGCCATGACCATTAATATATGCGAGAAGATGTGTTCATTTAATGTGAGGAGCTACATTGAACACTACCATGTCAGAAAAATATGGCATCATAAGAGCACTCAAGCCGTCGCAAACAGTGAAGACTTGGTCTTTTTGGGAGCAGCGACCTTGGTAGTGAGGAGATAGCGATTGCGCAAACGCTATGGTGCTGCATGTGCCCGCGATGCTCGTATTGCGAACTAAGGTACGCCAGCAAGTTCTGGCCACTATTGAAGGCTTTGGTGTATGCACATGGCTGGAAGGCGGGAAACGAATGAAAACTCCGAAAAAAAATCGCAGGAAAGCTGATAAAGTTTGCGAGTACGATTGTGCCTAAGACTGGGTGGCAAACGGGCAGGCATGCTCCTGCTGTTTGGCTGGCACAGACCACATAAGTCTACTATAGCTCCGATGATAATAGCGTAGACAGCGCTGTACCGGGGAACATGGCACTCATAATCTATGCCTGAAATGTCAGCATACAATCAACATAAAATGGCATCGCAATTGACACACCTGTCATTTGGGTGTAAATGTTTTATCGCAGACAGTTATGCATGGATAAAAAAGCACAATATCCGCTTCTTTTCGAAGACACATGTTAGTTTCATCGCAACGGTAATGCCAGAATAGATGTATCAACAAATTGACAAAGTCGTAAGAATTTGTAAATGAAGAATTAGTTTTCCATATCCCGACACATCCACCGGGAAGATGTGAAACGACATGAGATCCCCACCAAACATGAGCCAGCTAACGATCACACGCACAAACGGGCACAACTGGCTTTTCTAACCGGATGTTGTTTGGCGCACCTTCCTCACTGGAAGGGGCGCCAATTGCTGAGGGAAGGTGAACGATTGCCGACGGCAGGCACGCGCAAAGAGACGGAACCAGTGCAGCGGAGCACGACTAATGGGACCGGCGGTGAGCGCGGCGGGCGACTCTGGCTCCGCGTGCCGCTCATTGGCCGCCGGCCATCTTCCGAGCTGGCACACGCACAACGCCCCCGCGTCGCCGAGCCAGCGTGTCAACCAGGCTTTGTGCTCAGGCCTGTCGAAGTCAGCGGCTGGCGTCGGCGTCAGCAGCTGACTTCCTGCTGATACCCTGGACTTAGGCTGATGCTTCATGCCAGCTGTTAAGGCCTCTCCAATAGGAAACCCACAAAACATTTCGAGGTGCAAGCTGCCAGCCAGATAGAGGACAAACGACCCCGACATAAGATCTGTCTGAGCATGATGGATAGGACAAGCATTTTGCCGTGTCTTCTGAGATTACGTATCCTGGACGTTTTTGCCGCCAGAGGACACTGTCAGCCAACCCATCTCAATTGTCGATCCAAACCCACCACAACCCAAACCGAATCGCTCCCCATCGACTCACCAGTTATCACAGAGGATGGTCTCGCAGTCGGCCATGTCCACGTGCTCGGCGGCTGACCGGTGACCTCACTGGCCGGGGTGACCGGTGACCTGAGCGGCCGGGGGCGACGGCGACGGCGACGGTGCGTGGCGTCTGCCGTCGTCCGGCCGTCCAAATGGCCCCAGGGGCGGCCGGACCGGGCCACGACAGAAATAGACGCCCCCGGTGTCGGCCGCCGCGGGAAACGTGACCCTGCGGCCTTCCCAGGCGGCGGTCTTGCGGGCTCGGGTCAGGCGGCGGCGGCCGGCGGCCGATGCGGAAGACTGCTCCGTTTGGTGACAGGTGGTGGCCCGCAGAGCCGCGCACGATCACGCTGATGGCGTGAGGGGAACTTGCGTGCAGCGCGAGCAAAGACGCTGCTGGAAACATTGAGAAGGGACGAAAACATTTGCTCTCACAATCAGCCGTGGGCAAACTTTTTGCAAGCTTAGCTTTCAATGAGCGGGCGCAAATGAAGCTTGCTTCTAAAAAAATCGTCTAATTTTCTGTTAGCGCATGAGACTGGCGCTTGGGGCGACAGCCCCTCTACATTTGTGAAAGTTCAATCCTTGGGCAATGATCGCTGTTTGGAGAGACACGGGTACCAATGCCCTTAGGAACATAACACCGATCGAAGACCGTTGTCAATGTCACTTGCCACGAGATGGCTCTAGTATCGTTTCTTCTGCGCTGGGAATACAGTGGATGACACATTTGTTATGGCCGTATCCAATGCCGTTGAATGTTGACGGTCGCCTTCGCCGGAAGTCCCCGACCGTTGCTGACTAGTTGGACACAGCGAGCAAAAACACACGATGGCTCGGTGCCAGGCTGGCAATCTCACTAACAATCACCTGAACAAAGGCAAAAGCGTGAGGCCGACTTCGAAGGAACCTTTTTCCGGCACAAACAACCGGAGTCATCAGGGGCCGCTCAAAAGGCTGGCGACAGGGCAAGACGGGTACTTCGGTAAGCTTTTTTTGACATTTGACATTTGACAATTTATTGACATACAGCAATCCACACAAGTTAACGGATGGGAGCCATATGAGCATACGTTTTTCATCCATGCGCACTAGATTTTGGCAGGTCTCGACACTTTACAAAACGTGCCATAAGTATGCTTGCATCCCCTCTGCTTCCGCTGTTCTTTCTGTAAACCACAGAGGGAGGTCGCAATGCAGAAGCGAAAGAGGACAAAATGGTGTGAAAGGTTTGGTATGCGAGACAAAAATACCGCATTGCATCTTTTCATATTATCTTATGTAAAGCGGAACATCAGAATATATTCCCAAACTCATTGGTTCCCAACAAAGGTTGACATTTGTAGGTGTCTCTTTGCAGCAGCCTTGAGTCCCAACGCCTGACTGAGTCCCCTTCTCGTAAAAGAAGTCGATCAACGGAAAATTATCCAAAAAGGACTGCAAATAAGAGGCTCGGGGTCTCCAGAAACAGGCATTTTTGGGTTCCCTTTGCGCCCTCGTGGACTTTACCAAAATATGATCCTTGTCTTCTGCTCATACGAATGCCTTTTTTAGCAGATGTGAAAATTCAATGGGACAATGAATTCAAATTCAAAATTCAATGGAAAATTCAATTCAATTCAAAATCCCATGGGACCGCCCCCGCCAGCTGCCGCGGGCGGTCCCAGATCACGTGGGCGGGGACGGACTGAGGCTCAAGGTCACCTCAATCACCGGGAAAAAGCTAAGAAACACGTTGTGTCGGAAATGCTACGCAGCCTTAGATTTCGTGATTTTAAGATCCGATGTAGCATTCAAAACAACGGAGCAGATTAAATGAAGAGTTGCCTGTCGCTACAGCGAGGCATGGGCGGATCCTGGGGGGGGGGGGGGCGGCACGAGGCCATGGCCCCCCCAAAAAGCTCTGAGAGTATGCTCTGCCCCCCCCCAAAAACACTCCCAGAACTTTATAAAAGTTTCGTCTACTTACCGTCCGTTTTAACTTTGATGGTGCGGTATCAAGCATTTCTTTCCGTTTCGGAAAAAGAACTCATTAAGAAAAGTTGGCAGCGATTTGAATATCAAAACAAAACGCATGCTTGCGCCATGCACCACTGTACTCGCGAGAGGCATCATGCACCGGACCTTGGATCCCACACCAGCCAGCTGGCGATGAACGGTTGCCCCCCCCCCCCCAAAAAAAAATTGACTCCAGGCTAGATCCGCCCCTGCAGCGACTTACAACTTCCAGAAAAGACAGCTGTGCAGCATGGTTCATCTTGCATTCTGTCCAAGCCTCCAGGTCTTACCCTTCTTTCAAACATTGCCTTAAGTTCGCTATTGAAACCTGAAGTCATTGGGGTGCACGGGGGACCCAAACGTACACAAACACCTCTAAGAGAAGCTCTTGCATGTCCACGGAAGCCGGCGGACCATTTTGTGGCCACCTGACGGTCACAAATGAAGCAAAGCTGTGCAGGAAGAACACCGGTGGCGCTACCTATGCCTCCCTAGCGATCCCAGACTTCCCTGAACTATTCTTCGTACTGCAGATAGCGGACACTCATCAGACAGGCATTCACTGCCAGACATTGAATTTGGCGCATGCCAGTAAACACCGAGATTACTTTAAACATCTGCTTGCTTCAAAAAAAAATGTGGACGGGGCGTGGCAACTGCAAGCAGGATCCGTCAGGGGATTCAAAGACGCTCATCAGCTAACTGCACTTTGATCTTAAGCAGAAGACGGGAAGACTTGAAGCAGGGGCGAGGGAATGCTCTCGAGCAGGAATTTGAGGAGGGGCAAGCAAAGCTAAGATGACTTTTTCGATTTCTCCCTAGACTTAGACACTTCATATTCAAATCAGGTGGAAGGTTTATTTGTCATAGAAATAAGAAATGTTCACAACACCATCTATTTTGGTGCAAGACTCGGATATGCTAAGAGGTAGCCTCTCTATTTCCCTTTGTTTTAATAGCATTTCGCATTCATGGTATCATTATTATCGTTTACATATATATTGCATCATATCGCTTTTTCATTTACACCTGCGTACATTTAGCTATCATACTATAGCATCCGTATCGCCCACCCAATATCATCAGCCTTAGCGATCACAAAAAATAGCAGAGAAGAGCGATGCCGAAAATGCTCGAAATCTTGAAGCGGCTGCAGTTTCGTTACACCGAAGTTGGTCATGAGCTGACGGTCATGAAATACTTCCGTCCACGGTATGCCGCATCTGGAGCCAGCTTTTGCGACTACTCTGCGTTATTACTGCGGTGACTGCACCATTTTCGCTTCTCGCATTCAGATTCACTTCAAGCACACTGTTCATCAATGTAGTAGACCAGCTGGGTCCAAAAGGCAATACTTGACAATTTAAATGTTACGATAATGTTGATGGAGACTCACAAAGAAGCAAACTTTACGAAAATGAGGTTCGGTCTCAAACTGACAAAACAAGATAAACTTAGCGGAAAGGAAGTGAAATGAAGGCAAACAAAACATAGCTTAAATTTGTTGTAAATTTTGTGAAGGAACCCCAACTCACTTGGATTTCTAAGACTTCCGTGATAAAAAGCTGGACTTTGATGTAAATCCTTTAGATTAAAGCCCTGTCAAAAAAGAGGAAGGGTGCATTCAGTCTAAAAGCTATTCTGATCGCTGGCCGGAGGGCCAGCAAGACACCTCTCTCCCTGTTCCCGTGCCTTGATATGAGTGCGCCGTGAGGTGCATGTCAGGTATCAAATATAGACGTGAGAAAATGTGATTCATTTTAATGATTATTTATCACTGAGCATAACATGGATAGAAGCGACTGGTGATAAATGCATCACGCGTTAAATGCTTTACTTTCGATAGGCTCGAAAACCAGCAGGTAGTCCGCGAGCCCGTTAGGCACTTGCGAATCGTATATTGCTATTATTTCCGGCTCCTCCACACAGCCAGTTTTCTGCGGCCAGAACTGCACAGTTAAATTGAGTTACATGTTATGGTAATCCTCAAGCCTAATCCGTTGTTTACCCACGTGGTTGAGAACGGGCATCTTGTAACGGCTTGTTGGAGTCCCGCGGGAGCACAGGTGACTCGAAGAGCATTGTGTTTGTGTGTGTGGCGCATGCATCAATCCGGCCGAGCAAGGAAGACCGAGCGATGCGTCTTGCCATGCGCGGCGCAACATGCTCAGCTTCTGACCCGTCAAACATCTTAACGAAGGCGCTGGGTCAGGGGCGGAGCCAGGGGGGGGGAGAAGACAGGCACCATGTGAACTTGGATTTGAAAAGCCCCTTCAGGTTGACACTCAGTTTTCGCTTGTGATATTTTGTAAAACATAGAAATATATGCTTTAGGCTTCTCTGTCACAACATGGTTGCAACCGATTTTTCATTTGTATGCTCATCTGACAGATCGCAAAACGCTGATGGCGGATGTCGTTATAATAATTGTGCCACACCTAGCTCACTAGAGGCCGACGGCGGAAAACATGGTTGCGGTGGAACGCGCCCGAAGCTATGTGACTGTCACAGTATTCCAAGCCACCGACAAGCTGTGCTGCCGGCCGGCCGGTTCGCGCCATCGTGATAGCGCAAAACGGCGAGCGGTGCAACGCCCCGAGCGACGCGTCACAGCAATTTTTCGGGCGTCAGCAATTTGGAGAGGGGGGGGGGGGGGAAGGGCACACACAACAACTCATTAGAACGTCGATAGATTTTACGGCTGTCTCAAAACCCTTTGGTCGTGGCGGAGCCATGCATGACGTCATGCACATGCACATTAAGCCGTGCGGCTGTGTCGGGTTCTGTAGGTCAGGGTCCTGCGATTGCCTCGGAGACGTGTGATTGCTCCGGGGCCCTGTAGCTATCCTGGGGCCCTGTAGCCATCCCGGGGCCTAGTAGCCGTCCCGGGATCCTGTGGCAGTCCCGGGCCCTGTGACCGTCCGGGGCCCTGCCGCTGTTCCGGGCCCTGTCGCTGCCCCGGGGCCCTGTGACCGTCCGGGGCCCTGTGGCCGTCACGGGGCCCTGTGGCCGTCACGGGGCCCTGTAGCCGCCCCGGAGCCCTGTGGCCGTCACGGGGCCCAGTAGCCCCCCCCGGAGCCCTGTGGCCGCCTTGGTGTCCTGTGATTGCCCCTGGGGTTCGGCGCCAGTGGTGGGATCTCGCGGAGTGTGCTTCCGATGAGCCCTACCTCTTGTGCCAACATCATGACTCGAATGATTCCGATAACTTAAGTGGCCTGTTTTGAGGCTTCTGGTTGTTCACTGTTTCCAAATGTCTTGCAAATCACTTAGCCCTACCTGTCTTGGTGCAATACACCACATGGGTTGGTTCAACTTCCTCCGCAAACGTGGCATTTTGCAACATTGGGATATATTTTTATTCGCGAAGTGCAGCAAGCGATGAGGAGGTTAATGAAAATGAGTGATGCCAGAATTTAGAAAATGGATTACAGTTTACCTCAACACATTAACCTTCTAATTTTTTATCTTCGTTGTTTTGACACATTCTTCTTCTCAATTTCTGAAAACCTCGGTACTACGCCCCCAAAGGCAAAACAATGGTGCATTTGTTCCTGGTCTCCTCTACAGCGTTTCACAGCTCAGAAATTATGGTCACTTCACCGTCCCTGCATGTCTGCTCTTCTCTCTCCTCCAATGTTTCCAATGTTTCCTCTCATCAGTGAACATACACCGCTGCTATTCGCTTCGGAACCAGGCACAAAAGCGGCCGAGAGGAGCTGCCTCCCGTGCTCCAAGACCCATCCACCCCGTTTCCTGTCACGGCTGACAGGTCACGGGATCGTCGGAGACCGATGGAGGCCACCTTCATGCTCCGTCCGAGATGAATCGATGAGGCTGAGCTCACTCGGCCCAGCGGTGAATGACACCATTCAGTGCCTGCAGCGATGCAGCCGACAGACGAAATTCATTCGCGAATCGGTGGTTTTGTTGTAGGACGTATTGTAAATGTGTCGTGGGTACAGGACATCATAAACATTACGAAGTGCTGCAGAGGAGACTCACCTTCGTGAGTAGGTCAAGCATATGCAGGATTGGATGTAGCAAATAGGTAGCCCTGGTAGACAATCGCCACGTCAAATGTACATGGATCAAGCAAACTTAGCCGCGGCACGCGGTGCCAACCAATCCTTAGTCGCTCCAAATATCTGCGTTAACCGAAACGTCGCTGCGTTGTATCGCAAATGCGAGGCTTGAAACGTCATCCGTCTTCACGCACCCTGAGGTGTGGGTGCCTTATGGCCCAGTGTTACACTACAAAGACACTAGACTGGTTTAGAAGAAAAAAACTTTATTAGCTTTGGGAAAAACACTAGACTGGTTCACGAAAACACTAGACTGGTTGAGAAAAAAACACGCTAGATTGTCGAATGTTGGCCAAAACGTCAGCCTGCATTTTCGATGCATTCACTCTTGGCTCATGCAATGCGCCGAAGCTTATCCGCGCCAAGTGTGTGCATGTCAGGCAGGACGGCAATTTAAAAAGAGGATCTACTCCGTCCTGCGAGAGAGTCCAGAGCCTGGTTGCAATAAAACTTAGACACTGAAGGTTCACCAAGTCAAAATGTGAGCGGGCCTGGAATGTGGGCCCAGGAGCGGGAGCAGGTCTGGGTTTGGGTCTGGGTCTGGGTCTGGGTCTGGGACATATCTGTGATAGGGCCCGTGCCCACGTATGAGAGAGCTCAGGATGGAGACGTCGGCCCAGCCAGCGCCCCGCCGCCGTCGGCCTCGTTTCGGAAGTAATATCCGGCCGTCGGTGGCGGTGTCATCCACGAATGTGGAAGGTGCCAGGACCGCAGCGCCGAAAGCCCGCGGCGACGTGACAAGCGGAGGCTCTGCCGGCGCTGGGGACACCAGACACTCACCCATCGCTGCCGCTCTGCCGGCGCTGGGACACCAGACGCTCACCCATCGCTGCCTGCTCTGCCGGCGCTGGAACACCAGCCCACTCACCCATCGGTGCCGCTCTGCCGGCGCTGGGACACCAGGACGCTCACCCATTGGTGCCACTCTGCCGGTGCTGGGACACCAGACGTTCACCCATCGGTGCCATTCTGCCGGCGCTGGGACACCAGACGCTCACCCATTGGCGCCACTTTGCCGGTGCTGGGACACCAGGCGCTCACCCATTGGTGCCACTTTGCCGGTGCTGGGACACCAGGCGCTCACCCATTGGTGCCACTCTGCCGGTGCTGGGACATCAGCCACTCACCCATCGGTGCCACTCTGCCGGTGCTGGGACACCATACGCTCACCCATCGGTGCCACTCTGCCGGTGCTGGGATACCAGACGCTCACCCATTGGTGCCACTCTGCCGGTGCTGGGGCACCAGACGTTCACCCATCGGTGCCACTCCACCGGTGCTGGGACACCAGACGCTCACCCATCGGTGCCACCCTGTCGGCTCTGGGATGCCAGACACTCACCCATCGGTGCCACCCTGCCAGCGCTGGGACACCAGACGCTCACCCATCGGTGTCACTCTGCCGGTGCTGGAACACCAGACACTCACCCATCGGGCGGGCGGCTCCAGTCATGGCCACTGTCCGGTCACGCGCACGTCGTCGACCGGCGTGCGCGCGGTCTGTAGTCTGTCGACGAGAGCTGATGATAGGTAAGAGCTGCTGATAGGTAATCGGACCTCGCAGTCTGCCAGGTGCAGGTCGCGACAGTCTGCGGCGCTGGGCAGAGCGGTGAGTCAGAGACTTGCCGCGGCTGAAGCTCGTATAAGCTCTTGCGCCGAGCAGTTCAGAGCTTCGGCCAATCAGCAGGGTTGATTCAGACACTGATGAAAGTGCAACAACGTTGTTTTATATAGGAATTGCCCGCTGGCATCTTCTAAGAGATGCTTGCAAAGTTGGTTAAGGGTTGGGGCATCTACCGAAGCGTTGATGAACTGGGTGTTTGCATAGATTAACCCTCATCAGCGTTAGGATAATTTTTTATGTGTCCACTCAAGAATATCATGGTGGAAGGCTTACCAGAAATATGTTAGATGCTTACTTTTCGAAGACATACTTCCCGTTTTTACTTGTTGCTTCCTTGCTTGCTTGTTTACACTGTTAAGCCTACCTTAAATAGTTGTGGGCATGTGCATGCCATTTTGTAGCTTGTATCATGACATCCTCATCGTGCATTTCTTGAATGTACGCGACCAAGCAAGCCCCATCGGTTTGGACGGTGCCATGGCATCATCGCACCCCTTTATTGGGTCGTAAGTCCTGGGTTCAGGCTTTACCCCGTTAAGCTTTACGCGTTTCCTGCGGGCGGAGACGAAAATTGGGTACTGAGCGGCGCGAACCACAGAAAAATGGAACAGCGAGACTGCCATAATAGTTTGTCCACGTCAGTAACACAAGGTTCATCCGGCGAGCTCGCCGAGCCCCAACGCGCCCGGTCCTGTGACCCGGGCTGAGGACGGGTATCGATGACGTCACAGCGTCTCCACTCCTGTTGCGATACAGGAGCTGCCTGGGCGGGTGGCTTCGCTCCACACACAGTTCGTGTTATTCCCATTAGGCCCCGCCCACAAACCACTGCAATTCATCTGGCATGGTCACGGCTCAGCTTCAAAGGCTTTGATCTTCAGAACATGAAGCCGTCTCACTTCACAGTTTCTAGACGGGGGCGAAAACAAACCGGCAGGCTTGCGTACCACAGACATCGCACGGGAATGTTGATATATCTGTTGTCCCGTGGGGGTATAACTTCCTACGTCTTAACGCTATTACCGAGATCACTGCTTAGGAAATTACTGGCTTCTTTTAACCAACTGCACATTTAAACCAGAATTTTGCAAGGTAAAGGGTGAACAATCTGGAGAGGGAAGGCCAGGCAAAGGCAACTAAATTGCCATGAATTACAAAGCTGTGCAGTTTTGCATGCTGGCACAAGACCATCACTGTGCTTTTTAAAAACTGGACTGTGTTCCCCAAACGTAGAAAGATCTCAGAAAGACAGTGGAAGCTGGGATGCAATTTTTAAGTTGACTCTTTCCGTGCATCTCCATAGGGCGAATGATAAACACTCTTAAAAGACGCAAGCTCATGGTTCATCTGTATTCCCGTCCCCCGATTCCCACGCCTATCTCGTGCTCCTGTGTGTCCAGTGTCCGCTTGTCTGCGTTACAAGGATTGAGCTTCACAGACCCGCAGCGTTCTGGTGTGATTGGCGAACACTACGCCGCAATACAGGCGACGCTGTTGTCATACTTCCATTCTTCTGCCCAATGGTAAAACGCTTGTGTCATTCACCGGTATCTTTATCTTCCTTGTGTCTCTATTCGCCCATTCAGCGACTCCTCTCAGCCATCTTCGTCGCTTTCGGCACGGGACCTGGGCTATCAAAGTGTCATCTGAAACTCGCGCCGTTGCGCTGATAAATGATTTGGCCCACTTTAGACCCTCAGGGATTCCGTTCAAGTTAATCAGCTTTTACCGGCAGTGAGGCTATGAAATATTGATTGGCGGTGGACAGACAGCGATTTCCTCCCTCGTGACGTCCAGAAGACCATTAATTTTGTTAGCTTCGAAAAGAGCCTGCAAGGAGGACCGATACCTGAAATATATAACCAAACTTTGACAGCAGCATGTCCATAGCAGCCATTGCCTGACAGGCCGCTGATTAGCGCGGAATGAACTTTTAATCGATGAATAAAAGACGAAACAAAATGAGGTTATAGCGTTAACACCTGGTCATCACATTCATCCCAGACACAAACATATAGAAGGCATCATAAACAGGCATACATTCCCGTACCTCTTGGCTAGATTGGACCTTAAATATTGGTCTTAGGGCAAAAGCTGCCATGGAAAAGTACGCATGCATGAAGTACGTGCCTACAAGTTCGTAAGCAAATGTAGGCGATGCATGAAATCCGTATGCCAGAAGTACATAGGCAAAAATTCGTATGCAGAGGCTGGTAAGGAAGTGCTTGCATGGGGGCATAAAGAACGCATGTAAAATATTTGCGTTGAAATAAGTTGTCAGGACGAAATTTTGTTTGGGAAAGATAGCATGCATAAAAATATACGTAAATATTCGGAAGCAATTGTATGTAGGCGAAGGCCCGTAACGTATGAAGTTAGTTTACAAAAGTACGAACAACAAAAGGAACCGCAAAAGTTCGTGTGCATTGATCATACGGTAGCAAATTTGTATGGGTAATGATGCTATGGGGAACGTTTCCATACAGATCGACCACCCGAGTACCAAATGGCACACCTCAGCCCTCAGATTTCGCTGAAGCGTCGAGGGATAAGGTCTAGGACATAGACTCGTCTGTGTAATTTCTAGCTGTTTTTGAGTAAAATTTAAAGGTGACAGGCTCGGGTAATGTTGAGAAAGGTGCAAGCAGGGTCTTAATGAAAGCTGGTCCACCAAGCCTGGTGTGCGACGTGTACATTCTTCTCTCTGGAGTCTGGTCTTTACGCCTCTGCCGCCGTGTTTCACAGGCGAGCTGGCTCCCGCCGCTGCCGTCAGCTGGCGTCAGTGGCGCCCCAGCGGGCTTCAGGGGAGGCGTCGGTGGCTCCCCAGTGGGCTTCAGGGGAGGCATCAGTGGCGCCCCAGCGGGCTTCAGGGGAGGCGTCAGTGGCTCCCGCCGCTGCCGTCAGCTGGCGTCAGTGGCGCCCCAGCGGGCTTCAGGGGAGGCGTCAGTGGCTCCCCAGCGGGCTTCAGGGGAGGCGTCGGTGGCGCCCCAGCGGGCTTCAGGGGAGGCGTCAGTGGCGCCCCAGCGGGCTTCAGGGGAGGCGTCAGTGGCGCCCCAGCGGGCTTCAGGGGAGGCGTCGGTGGCTCCCCAGCGGGCTTCAGGGGAGGCGTCAGTGGCGCCCCAGCGGGCTTCAGGGGAGGCGTCAGTGGCGCCCCAGCGGGCTTCAGGGGAGGCGTCGGTGGCTCCCCAGCGGGCTTCAGGGGAGGCGTCAGTGGCGCCCCAGCGGGCTTCAGGGGAGGCGTCGGTGGCTCCCCAGCGGGCTTCAGGGGAGGCGTCAGTGGCGCCCCAGCGGGCTTCAGGGGAGGCGTCAGTGGCGCCCCAGTGGGCTTCAGGGGGGCGTCGGTGGCTCCCCAGCGGGCTTCAGGGGAGCCGTCAGTGGGGACGCTGTCATGTTGAGGAATAAACGGGTAACAATAAAAATACGGCGAGTGACCTGCAGTGATCGTGTTTTTGATATGCTGTTTCAACATCTGGTCTCTTCCATCCGGGGATCATTTCTACTTCTCGCATCGATTCAGGATTATTTGCTGGCATTCGCTGGCTGGTGAAGCGTTTAAGCTGATGTCATGAAGACTTGGCCAGTCATTACATTTGGCCTGACCAGTGCAATTGCGGCTGTCCACTGCAACAATAACATGCAACAACATGTAACAGTTTTAGTTGATATAGCTTAAGGTCAAAAATATCACTGAAGACACCAATTTTTGTGAATAAATTATCGTTGCCATGCTTGCTTTCACGGGCCTTTCACGCTGCATTGCACAAACCGTGCAGCGATCGTTGTGGGATGGAGCGTGGACAGTGATGAGAGAAAAATGTGGGTCGTTTCAAAGCTACCATAGGGTTTTAATGTAGTGTGGTCGCATGATGTATCCATTTAAGAATAGCAAACAACATATAGAAGGCTTCTTCACTGATATATCTGGCATTGTGGCAATTGTGGTACCGTCAAATGATGACTGATCTCCCGTACATTGTAATGACTTGACACTTCTAACGACTGGAGACATCCGGAATTTTGTACTCTGTCAGTGCAAAGTGATCAGCTGAAGCATGCAGTTTTAGAAGAGATCGCCTTTGGTCTATTGAGATGAGGTAGAAGGGTAAAATCCTTGGAGCGTTTTGGTGGAAGACCGGAAAAATGTTATCAAAGAGTTTAATATTTGCTTCGGTGCATTATAAATTCCATTACGCAGGTTGCCCCCTGAGCAGCATCACTGGTGTTAGCCAAACCATGTTATACTTAACATGACACTTACATGCCATTTTTGCATGCTTAAATGCTTAGGTCTAAAACTGAGGTAAAATAATAAAACGCTCATTTTCACACATTGGTGCTTGCGGGTTATTGGTGGATCAACCTTATAGCATAGCGGGCTTTTGCGGACTGGATCACTAGCTAAGCGGGCGGGCTGGGCTGCGGGCTGATATTTTGGAGAAAGTTGCGTCTCTAGTGGCAACCTTATCGTAGGAAAATTGCCACGCAAACTTTTCTATCTGTATTTTTGTCCGCAGCTCATAAATATTGTCCCGATGGAGTGCTTAGGCTGAACCTAAGTGCCTTTCGGTCAAACCCACACCTCAGTGTGACGCTCGGAAAACCCTTCGGCTCAGATCGCACGTCCAGCGGGTCCCTGTACGAAGTCCCAGCCTGTCCCTGTCCCTGTCCCTGTACGACATGATGTTACACAGAGCAGGAAAGGCGAAAGCTGTTGTGGATTATACAACACCACTGAGCTAACAACGCTGAGTCGGCGAAAGCGCCGGTCGCACTCGCGTCCAGCCGCAACCATCTGTTGCTGCCTGTCCTCTCAGCTGTCTGGTAAGTGAAAGCCGTCCTTAGGAAGCGTGGCTTCCTGCGGCTGCTGACGGATCGCGCATTGTAGTTTATTAACCGGACAAACATTGGCGTGCTTCGCGCGTATGAAGTGGGCCATGTGCCGGGGCCATGTGCCAAGGCTTTCTGCCGAGCCATGTGCCGGAACCATGTGTTGGAGCCGTGTGCCAAAGCTGTGTGCCGGAGGTATGCGCCGGAGCTATGTGCTGGAGCCATGTGCCAAAGCTATGTGCCAGAGCCATGTGCCGGAGCCATGTGCCAAAGATATATGCCGAGCCATGTGCCGAAGCCATGAGCCGGAGTCATGTGCCGGAGCCATGTGCCAAAGCTATGTGCCGGAGCCATGTACCAAAGCTATGTGCCAGGGCCATGTGCCGGAGCCATGTGCCGGAGCCATGTGCTGGAGCCACGTGCCAAAGCGTCATCCCTGGTGGTGTTCTGATTGCCGATTACGGCGTCAAGGGTTGCTGGTCTTGTCGGAGACCTGCTGCTGACTCCTGACCTGATGCCTCCGCCGTCATGATTCCCATCTCTGCCCAGTCAGGATCTATTGAGGAATATGCCTGCTAAAGGCGTTGCTCTCAGTTGAATTTGTTACACCCAAACCACACACAGCAGATAGTTTGGTAGAAATTACCGTAACATTATTACCTAGGACTGTCAAAGCATATGCCATATTCTATTTTATTTGAAATGCTTAATTGTAAATTTCATTTAAATACTGTAGGCATACTGAAGCACAAACTTGCGTAATTGCTGCAGCGAAAACTGTGAATCTTGCCGAAAACGAATGATATCATGCTTGCCAGTAAGAGATGTCACAGCTTTCGCCCGAAAACACCAATGAAAAAAAACAGCTTTCGCTTATGCAATCATCTGCGACACTTAATTCTGCCCCGTTGGCCTTTAAAAATTCCGCCAGAGTCCAATGCCACCTCGACCACCAGGAGACCGATGCTGACCCTCGAACAAACTGACCCTCGAACGAACTTAACCTCGAACAAACTGACCTTCGAACGAACTTAACCTCGAACGAATTCGGAGCTTGGTAATTCAGACCCCAACCGCCTGTTCATTTCCTCAGTGGCAGATGAATGTGTTGTTTTATGTAAATCAACCTGGTGCGCGTTTGGTGAGCATTGCTTCACTTCATTGTACTTCTTCCTTCATTACCGAAATGTACATGCATTGTACTTCTTACTACCGAAAAGCACAAGTAGGAAACCATGCCTAAAATAGGGAGCACACGCTTACTAAAGCTATGTAAAGGACCAATCCAAATGCATAATTCCTCTTTATTGCACGCGGGTTTGCTTCGTAACGAACAAGATAAATATGAAACAGTTAAGCTTACGTAATTTGGTAGTCCTGGCGCCGGGTGATCTGCTTCAAGCTCATTAATGTGCCCCAGGAAGGC